>NC_090319.1:141402104-141724375 GCF_040869045.1 Eurosta solidaginis | reverse complement strand
ATTTGTCAAGTGCACAGAAGAGGGCTGTAAGTGTAAACCCAAAGAGTTAGAAATGATTTTGAAAATGTAAATAAATGAAGCGAATATTCAGAAATGGTTGTGTTCTTGTACCAAAGTGACCAAATTTGGGTATTTGTGCGTGTTCTCTTTACTGATTTAGGTTATTGTCTTAAGGCCAATACTTATTCGTCCAATGAGCCTATGTATGTTATAAGGGACGAAGAAGAAGAGCATATATGGAGAGTTTTTGCTTTTAATATTGACCAGATTTAAAAAATTTTAAAACGACAACCAGACCAATGCACTCAAAGATCGAGTGTATGGAAGATAGTGACAGGATGCTTTCTCGAATTACAAACAAGCAGAACTAGCAAACAAAGCAAAAGAAGCTAAGATCGCATGACGCGGCCCGAGTTACATATGTATGTGGATCACCAAAAATGTACTTTGCATTTAATTCTATCGATCGTATTAAGATATTGTGGCACTATGCTACACCTTTCTTCGTGGTAGGACTTTGAGGCGCCGCTGTCCAATCTTAACATGAAGAAAATAATATGGTACAATACGTTTGACTTATATAATTTTAGTAAACTTACGTTGTTAAATTGTTATAAAAAGAATGTATGTGTGATAAAAACAAAATGCGAAAAAGGTGATTTCATCTAAACAGCGGTTTTGTATTTTTCAGTATATTGCGATAAAATAGTTAGTCCAATTTGTACTAGATTTCAATAAAATGCAGTTTTGATTATAAACTTTATTGGTTTAAAAGTAAGAAACTGACTCGGTCTCAGTGGCGTAGGGCGGCGGGAGTCAAGGGGATCCATGAAATATTTGAAAAATTGTACTTATACATATTCATGTATGCATTCATTAACCTTCTTGCAGTATTAAATCATTTATATCACTCTAAAATTAGAAAGAAAAAATCTTTTCATGATAGTTATGAATTTGTGTAACGACTCCACCCAACTACACTAATAGAAACAAAGTTCAGTCGACCTCGTGGCGCGTCTCCGAATCGCATTCGAACGACGTGTAAAATTTTTTAGTTTTCCGTATGAAAACATAAAATGTAACTCATTGTACAGGTTTACAAGTATGATATGTATGAGAGGGAAACAATTTCTTTCCCTTTCTAACACACGGCAGTTTGACACTTCGGTCAGTGTCAAACTAGCGTGGAACCCAGTGGAACCTGCGTGGAACATGAGTTTTGACACTGAACGAAGTGTTAAAATTACCGGGGTTGCTTCGTCGAAAGCGACACAGGGAAGCAAAACAGGGATCGGAATATCAGATATGGGTTGCTGTGATGGTAAATTTCTTTTAACGAATTTAGTAGGAAATTTTAAGTGCACCCATGTGGGTCCTTCAGAAAATTATAAAAAAGTCTTCAATTGGGGTATCTGAGGACGCGTAGTTATTTCAGTATTAAGAATACAAACACGGGAGTTAAGTTTTTCTACCCGTTCAAAAGTTCTCCGCGAAAAACAGTTTGAAACCGAGGTCGACTGCAATAACCCGTCCAAAAAAGCGGAAAGAAAAATGAATAGACGCGTTTTGTCCTGTTGTCAGTAGTCCGAAGAGAAAAAGTATTCGAATTATTGGAAGCGAGGCAAAAACGCGTCTATTAATACCTCCCCCGACGGTTTTGGTCGTGTTTTAGCAATCGTCCCCGTAAAAAAGTATCACAATTTGTTAATTAAAATTGTCCAAAATATATGGTTATTAAAGAGAGATGTAATTAAGTGCTCGTTTGAAAGTAAATAAGTATATTTCTTTGTAATATAAGAAAAAAAAATTTTAAGCAGTTTTCGATAGCAGCTACTAAACTTTGTTTGGTCCTAAGAAGTACAACAGTGCCAAATAGCATCCACAAAAAAAACGAACAAGAACAAGCATTTTATCAGGTGAGCGTGGCTGTGTATGTGCGTGCTGCTACATATCCTACTTGTAGACCTGTACAATGATGTAACTACTATAATCAGCTGACTCGGGCGACTAACACCCCTATTATGAATTTTCATACGATAGACGATAAACGCTTCCTAGCGTATCGTAAAAAATCAGCTTTCATATTGCGATTTCCACACGCCCGATAGATGTACTATTGTGAATGACAGCAGAGTTTTGTTTACAAATTTTTGTGAATCTATACGAAACAGATAGCAAAACAAAACGTAAATACTAACAATTCATTTGTCTTGTACGTAAAAGTGGCAAAAGTTTTTAAAAGCTGTTATAATAAAATGTTTTATGCAACCTCTGTTAAGCTGGAGACATTGGTGCTTTATCGGCAACCGTATCGGCAACCTTTTAACAGCTGATTCGACCAACCTTATGAGAATCAATGCAATCGATTATTAGCTGGAGACATTTGTGCTTTATCGGTAACCGTATCGGTAACCTTTTAACAGCTGATTCGACCAACCTTATGAAAATCAATGCAATCGATTATTGGTGCCGCTAAGGTCGTAACCGTATCGTATCCAACCAATTGGGTTTTGGTTTACCGTCGTAACGATAAACAGCTGATTACGTTAGGGATACGGATACAGCGATACGACATACGGCACCAATGACTCTGGCTATTGGTGCCGCTAAGGTCGTAACCGTATCGTAGCCAACCAACTGGGTTTTGGTTTACCGTCGTAACGATAAACAGCTGATTACGTTAGGGATACGGATACAGCGATACGACATGCGGCACCAATGACTCCAGCTTTACCTTTTATATAAACTCAAATGAACAAATTGACGGAACTTGCATAGATTCCACAGAAAGAAGAAAATAGAGAGATCATTCCAATCTTCTTGAAATGAACTCTACACTGTAAGTACTTGACATACTAAAAGTAAAAAAAGTTTAATAAACAAAATTGATGTCAGAGTATGTCTTAACAGAAATAGAAGGCAGTTTGCGCGCCCGTAAAAATAGGCCATCCATCCCAAATATTTTGAAGGTTTGTGCCACTTTAAGGCTTCTTGCCCAGGGTGTTGCAACAGAGTGTTGGGAATGAGGCTGTAGTTGGATTATTTTGGATTATGTAATAATTGTATATTTACTTTTATTTAAATAGTCCCGAACGTATCGTGGAAAATTTTATCAGCGATAGCTAGCGTAGAAAATTGAACAGCGTATGCGATAGTTAGCGTATGGCAATACCACGATAAACGATAAACGCTAACGATCGAGTTTCACACGCTAGAATTTATTTCATAATACGGTAGAACAGATTGCAAGCGTTTATCATGTATCGTACGAGTTCATAATAGGGGTGTAAGTAAAATATTTTCACTGTCGAGTAACGGTATCGCGATCGACACCACTACGTCATGAATCGCATTATTCAAACTTCAAGCCCCGTCACATAAGCAGCTTTTCATATACAAGATGCGTTTAACTCAATTTTATGCATTATCAGTAGATTGCATGTATTTTTATGGAGAACGGTAGATTGTGCGACACTGGGGCCATCTGACAGGAAAAAGTAGCTAACTTGCAACTTTTGTTGCAAGCAAATCATAAGAAGACGAATTTAACATTTGCTGGCACACTTTGCAATTGGCGATGTTACTGGAAAGCATAAGCTTGTGTTAAACGCATCTATATGACAATTTCATTGTGCCGCGGCCTTTCAGTTTACTTATGTTCGTTAAACAATAAGCAGGCCTAGAGGCCAGTGAAAACCCTATGTTATAATCACTTTCGCATTGTTTACGTTGTTATCTTATGGGAAAAGATTGTTAGTTGCAGGATCACCCTATGCTAAGAATAGAGAAAATGAAAAAAAAAATGCAAAATTACAAACTTTGAAGAGACTTCGTTGTGAAAAGTCAAGCTGCAGTGAATATACAGTCAACCGAATTTCATTCGAGGAAAGTAAAGAGAGTGTTGAAAAATTCTCCCTTCCAGAAATTGTGCATATGTGGAAATGATACCGGAAATTTTGTCGACGCACGTTTAAGTGAATCCCAAAGATTCAATTTATTAAAAAATGCTTGGTTGCACCTAAAGATTATTCTTTTCCGTTGCTGTAAAAGTTCGAAGCTCGATGATTAAAGTTTTGTTATAAATGGCTGGAAAAGTTTTCCTGGCTATGAGTACATAATTGCACCAAGGAGCATTTTGTATTTCATGTGTAGTATTCAGTAAGCTTTGGGTCAATTGGTAAAAAAGAAATTCGACAATTGGAAAAAACAAAGAAGTAAGTTTTGAGAATTTTTTACACAATATGTGATGTATTTTTAATCATTAATCATTGATACATTTATCTGTGATTGTTCAATATTCTTTGAATTCACCCAGTCATATATGTAATTCGTATCGATATCACTTCATTTATAAAAACTGTAACAATTGAGGGTTTCAATGTTTATTAGGAACCGTTGGGTTTATGCAAGGTGATGGTTACTTACTTCAGGCTTACATACAATTACCGAAAAACGACCGCCGCGATTAAGAGCTAAAACTGAAGTGATTTATTACGAGTTAATGTATGTAGAAGTTCATGTATGTAAATCCATATATACACAGAGTCGTAATTCATTGGGCTAAAATAGGTTACTTAAAATAGTATTGAAATGCAGTATGTAATATATAACACTACTCCACCCTTCATTTAAGAACATGAATTGTGAAATTGTTAAAATTCAAAAAAAACGTAAATTATACAAACGTGATGAAATTTAATACGAATTAGTTTCGAAAATCCGGAGCGTTATATCGACGAACTTCTTGACGAACACGCGAACTTTTGCGTTGTTGCGCCTCTTCGGTTGGTGTAAGATTTGGCTGCTTAATATCATTTGGTTCTTCCAATGTTGCTTGTTCTTCATGTGCCTGTGCAGACATCTCGTTGGTTGGCTGAGTTTGTATGAACTCAGGTGCTATAGGTAACGATGTTGTTTTGTTGTTATTGGTTGTGGATCTAGCCTTTAGCTGGTTAGCATGGCGTTTGATATTGCCACGTTGCGTTTTGACGATGTAAACCATTTTACCAAGTGGTCTTATGATTGAACCTTTGATCCACTTCTCCCCTCTTGCGTAGTTTCGAGCAAAAACCGGCTGGTTTACTTGGAACTTGAGTTTATGGCGTGGTTTGTCGTGGCTTAAGGTTGGCTCTAACAGTTGGGTTAGTAACGTACGAACTGGTCTACCATGTAGTAGCTCAGCGGGCGTTTTACCTTCAGCGTTTGGCATAAAACGATATGTAGAAAGATATTTGGTTACGGCTGCTTTTATTTGTAAACCGTCATCGATGTTCTTTTTTACAGCTGTTTTGAAGGTTAAGTTGCGGACCATTATCGCTGACAAGCGTGTGCGGGATACCTTCGATTGCGAAAATTGAATTCAAGGCCGATATTGTATCAGCTGTTGTAGTGGACGATAATTGTATGATGAAGGGGAATTGCGAGTACGCGTCAACACAAATTAGCCACATTGAATTAAAAACAGGACCAACAAAATCAATGTGGATGCGTTCCCAAGGATTTTTTACCTCAGGCCAACTGTTATATTCTCTTACAGGTGCGGGGTTTGCGAGTTTGCACACATCACAATTCTCCGTTAGCTTTACGATGTCTTTGTCTATGTTGGCCCACCAGACGTGCTGTCTAGCCAGCTGCTTCATCTTAGAAACCCCCCAGTGTCCGTCATGCAAAATGTTTAAGATCTTAGCTCTCAAAGAAAGCGGTATGACGACACGGGTATACTCGGTTTGAAGGCATAATAAGCTGTTTTGCACAACTAAGGCGTAGCGATGGTTAAAAAATGAACGCAAGTCTTCATTTTGGGGACTAAGCTTTTCTGGCCAGCCCTTTTGTACAAAATTTTGAACTCTTTTTAAAACAGTGTCCTTTCTGGCGTGGGATAAAATTATTGTGGCATCGATTGGCGTGTTTAACGCTTCTATTGTATAGCATGCTTCTTCGCTGTCGAAATTTTTGTCGGTCCCAATAGGTAACCGTGATAAAGCATCAGCATTACTATGATCAGTAGTTTTACGATATTTTACCTCATACTGGTACCCCATGAGCGTTATGGCCCAGCGTTGTAGGCAATGTGACGTCATCGAAGGCAGTTGGCTATTTGGGTTGAAAATACTGACAAGCGGCTTATGATCGGTAAGCAAAGTAAATTTTCTTCCATAGAGATATTGATGGAATCGCTTGATTCCAAAAACAATTGACAGTGCCTCTTTTTCTATCTGACTAAAACGAATTTGATGTTTGTCAAGAGTTTTTGATGCAAAGGCTATAGGACGCTCAGTTCCGTCCGCATATGTATGTGAAATTACAGCACCAATACCATATGATGAAGCATCAGTTGCTAAAATCAAGGGTAACTTTTCATCATAATGTGCCAGCTGTGTAGCGTTCAGAATGTGCTTTTTTAATAAATTAAATGATCTGTTTTGTTCAGGCCCCCAAGTGAACTTAATATTTTTACGGCGCAATAAATTAAGTGGGCTGATAACTGTGAATAGTTAGGTATAAAATTATAATAGTAGTTTAAAAATAAAAATAAATGTAAGGCGCGATAACCTCCGAAGAGATCTAAGGCCGAGCTTCTCTTCCAATTTGCGTCGTGCTCCTCTTGATTTTTCCCTACAAATTGGCCGGACGGGACCTACATGTTTTATGCCGACTCCGAACGGCATCTGCAAGGCAGATGAGTTTTCACTGAGAGCTTTTCATGGCAGAAATACAATCGGAGCGCTTGCCAGACACTGCCGAGGGGCGACCCCGCTTAGAAAAAATTTCTTCTAATTGAAAAATCTTATTTCTAAAATTTTGATGTTGCTTTGCCCGGGAGTTGAACCCAGGGCATACGGTGTGATAGGCGGAGCACGCTACCATCACACCACGGTGGCCGCATAATAGTAGTTTACCTTACCCATAAATGCTTCAAGTTGCTTCAGGTTCTTTGGCGGTTGCAGATCTTTGACCGCTTTCAGACCGGCTTCGTCAGGCAAAACACCTTCTGCGCTTATTTTACGCCCAAGATACTCTATTTTATCTTCGAGGAAAGAACACTTTTGCCGTTTGCATTTGATGCCATTTGCTTGTAGAATATGTAGAACTTGTTCAAGGCGTTTTAAATGTTCAGAAACAGTAGGTGCAGTGATGATAATGTCATCAAGGTAGTTTCCGCACCCCTCTACCTCTTGTAAAAGTTGTTCGAGATATTTTTGGAATATTGCTGGAGCACTGGCTATTCCATACGGAAGGCGTTGGTACTGGAATAGTCCAAGCGGTGTATTAACTACCATAATCGTTTTTGCGTCGTCATCGAGTTTCATTTGTAGGTAAGCATCTTTAAGGTCGATTTTTGTAAATTGTTGACCGCAGCGTATCATTTGTAATAACGTTTCTCGTGTAGGCAATGGGTATTGTTCTATGTCGATTTGCGAATTTATAGCTAATTTAAAATCACCGCAAATTCTAATTGAACCGTCTGGTTTCGGTGCTAAAACGATAGGTGAAGCCCATTGCGAAAATTTAACTGGCTTCCAAATACCGGCGCTTGTGAGTCGTTCGGCCTCTTTTTTAAAATGTGGAATTTGCGAAAAGGGAATCTGGCGGCTTTTAAAAAATTTAGTAGAATGGTAGTTTGAGTTTGCGTTACCATGCACAAATTTAGTACTCTACGAAATTCGATAGGGAACCATGAGAAGATGTTAAATTCAAATTTGCAGCAACGTAATGTATCCCTATTTTTTGTTTGTTTTTATACAATATATTCCCATGATTATAAAAAAGGACCAAAAAAAAACTAATAATAAACTGTTAAATTAAATCCGCCCACCACGAAAACCTATCTACGTCACTGATCCTTTTGCATTGAAAATCGAGAGGTTTGAAAATTAAACCGAATTCTAAACTGTCATTTGGGTCGAATTTTCTCAAGTGGGCTACTTTAAAATCGATTGTCTCAGTTTTCATTGATTAATACGGTTTTTAATCGGCTTGGAAATAAAAACGTTCTCCCCAAAATATTTTTGCAAACAATTTTTTTTTACATTAGTTATTAACCGTTAGAGTTTTTCATCATATCATTATCATGTTATTTTAAAAAATGAATAACTCGTGAACGGTTTATAGAAACTTAACGTTTTATGCATCAAAGTTTTCGTCAATTAATATACTTTGCCATAAATTGATTTTTATAACAAATTATTATTTTGCTAAAAAAATCCTGTCTGTTTTAAATAATTAAAAATTAATAAAACTTCTCCGCCTGCGAGAAAATTTTAACACATTTCATTCAATTCTACAATCCCTTCAAAAATATTGGTGAAAAAAAGTAGTTATTTTGCATTAGGTCAAAAGTTATACATGTTTTTGTGATCGCGCTCCTACCAGCGCTAGACGAGCACATTTTGACGCTCGCGACAAACATACTTACTTTAATAAGTATTAAATAAAAACGATTGATTTTTAATGCTAACTCCGATGATCCCGTTTTATTGGCAATATCATCCAAACAGCGGGCAAAAAAGAAATGCACTTATATATATACTTTATCTTACTTACTAAAGTTTATCACTAATTAGGTACTAATATTTATAACTCAAGAAAACGTATGTAGTAATAACAGTAAATAATAGATGAAGAATAGAGAGTAGGTGGGTCTAAGGATGTAACTCGCGCGCTGAGTCATCGTGCGACCGAAATTGTGTGCATGATTTATGCTGATCCGGAAAATTCCAAGACGATGGAAAACAAATCAAGAGCCGTGCTCATGCTTGCATATTGCCGCGTTTCTCAGTTTCGTTGAAGCTTTGTTTAGAGCAACGTCAATAGCCATATAAAAAAAAAATGTATCCGCAATATCGTAACTAGTCAATGCTCGATAATGCCTACGACGAATTCATGCTGTAATCCCTTGAAAAAAAGAATCACGGAAGAGTTCGTACAAATATTTCTTTGATTACTGAGAAATTCGATTCCAAATTTGATAAATTTTTCGGAAAATACATATACGTGTCGTGTAAAACCCGAAGGTATGTCGCAAGTGAAGTAGAAATAAAATAATTAAAAAAAAAGGTTTAAGTTAAACGGTTTTATTGAAAACAATACTTACATGAAGTAATAATAAAACTAAGAGCTAGAAAATAATTAGGTAGGTCCTAGGTACTAGTCATCACACTCCTACACTCTAAAATTTTTGTATGAAGTTAAGATTAAAATGGGAGTAAATTCCTGTTGAAATAATTTTTTGGTGTAAAAATGCCAATTTTTTGTACGTATCTATGTTGAAAATAAAAAAAAAATGGATGATATTACTAATAAAAACGTGTAATTTTTTTATTTACACCCGAAAAGTACGTAGCTTTTCGCAAGAAGTGTGCAAAAGTATACATGCTTTGTAATTTCACACAACAATCACCCCTATTATGGTTGTCAATGTCAACCATCACTTCGTATCGTCGTCGACGTCACGTCAATGCATAATTGGTATTTACTAAGACAATGTATTGATGTCGACGTGATATCGATAATTTTATTGAAAAACTATGATCCCCACACTTTTGACAATTATTTGTTTACAACTTGTTTAGTGTAAAGTTGATATTTAATCTAAAATTTGTGATTTAAGATGTTTTTTGTTTCGGAAAGTGAAACTTCGAGTGATGACGAGTGCAAGAAGATGTTACTTCTCCAAAGAAAAGAGATGCGCCAAAAGTTTAATTTGCCACATAGGAAGTAAGTACTATAATTGCTGATTTCCATTAGTGCACAGTTCTCAATTCCGGGCAAAATATAGAGTTTATTCATGAACTTTGGTGTGCATATTAGTGAATGATTGCGTATCCCATTACTGTATCATTAACGATTCCTCTACATCCTTGAGCGTGGTGCACTAATGAAAATTTAAACGAATTGTCAGATGTTTCCTTGTTTGTAATTTCAGATTTCTTGATTACTTTCGGTTAAGTAAGGCCGCGTTTAACTACATTCTGGAGCAAATAGAGCCGTCAATGAAAATAGGGAAACGTTCTACATTTATTTCAAATAAAATAAAGTTAGCAACAACATTGCGTTTTCTGGCCCAAGGATCATACCAATTATGTGTTGGTAATGATTTTAATTTAGCATTATCACAGCCCACAGTCTCTGCAATATTCACTGAAACGCTCGAAGTTTTGGAGTAGTTAATATGCCCCCTGTTTATTAACTTGGAAATGTCCGAGGAGCAGAACATGGAAGCCAAAATATATTTTTTTGAGAAAGCAGGGTTCCCTGGCGTTGTTGGGTGTGTGGATGGAACGCATATTAAAATTTCGGCGCCCAGTAAATTAGAACAAGGACTTTATTTCAACCGAAAAGGATTCTTCAGCCTTAATGCAATGATTGTATGTATACATTTTGCTATTGGATTATTGAAATACTTTTGACAAATTTTACTTTTAGATTTGTGATCATAAAATGAGAATCCGTTATTTCGATGCTCGATGTGCAGGTTCATCTCATGATTTGCTCGTGTGGAACATTAGTTCTGCCAAACGTGCTTTACGTGAACGTTACAATTCTGGTGTGCGCAACACTTGGCTATTAGGTAACGACAACCAATTCCTTCTATTTAAGTAAAAAAATAAAACAAGCTGTTTACAGGTGATGCAGGCTACCCCTTTAATAGGGCACTGCAAAAACATTGATACGTGTGACTCACTCCACGTAATAAAAAAATATCTGCTGACTATCTTAAATGCGCAATGATGAACGTCCTTTCCAACCTCCCACTCGTATCACCAGCTCCAGTAACTTTGGGCGGGTGGATTGAAATTATGGTTGCCAGACGTACTGATTTAGGCAGGACAGTGCTGAATTTTCACTCGCTGTCCTAAATTTTCACAATTCCCAATTCAGTACGCAAATGTCCTGATTTTTTACAATTCTGTCCTGATTTGTATTGATTTTTCTACCTCGACATATTTAGTCGCAAAACTTCTGAAGTTATTTCACATGATTAAAAAATTTTTTTGATTTTCATGATCAGAGTCGCCCTGTTCTGTTTTACAAATGTTCTATTCCACTTCGTTATTATACACATAAATACTAAATAAAGTAAACAGAGTTGCAAACGCTTTGAAATACGCGAAGTGCTTTGCAAAAAGCAAGTACATTGGAAAAACAGGTTATCTGGAAGAAAAATTCCAGTACAATGATAATAAATTGAAAGTATTTCGTTTAGGGAACGAAATGAATTTCTCTCAATTCACGGAAATAATTAATGATTTTTATATTAGAGACATCGATTTAAATATGCTGTTTAATGAATTATTTGCTTAAAAAAAATTTCTTACAAACGAAATAAATAGTTCAAGCTTTGAAAATAAATGGATACCATTTTTCAATAGTGGCTCTTTTCCCCAGTTTGAAAAAATGTGTAACGTTATTTTCTCAATACCACATTCCAACGCAACTGTTGAGCGAATTTTTAGTTTAATGTTTGCAGCGTGGAGTAAAGAAAGAAATCGCCTTTTAGTTAAATCAATTGAAAGTGAACTTAAAATAAAAGTAAATTTTAAAATGAATTGCGAGGAGTTTATTAAATTTTTAAAAAACAATGACGGCCAACAACTAATCAAAATGGCACAAAAATCAAACAAGTATTAGGAAAAAAGCATATCCGTATGAATATGTAGAAAATAATTTAATTTTATTATACATAAATATATGCTGTAAATGTTACAATGTATGAATCAATCAGTATGTGGATATTCATACGTGAATATAATGGAACTTATTGATCTCTAAATAAGTATGAGCGTACAAGGACGCCGTACATGAATAGTGTGTACCTAAATATGTAAAAATTAATTTATATTTTCTTTTTTAATGTATGCTTAATAAAACTCGCTGTGAATTATAGATATTTTGTTTTTAACAAAAGTGTACTGAATTGTCCTGATTTTTTAGAGCTGAAATAGGCGAATGTACTGAATTTCTACAAAAGAAATCTGGCAACCCTAATTGAAATCATGTCCTTTCCAACCTCCCACACATCGAGGCCCTACTTGTTGTGTGTCAAATATACATCAGCTGCCCGAAGTCACGTCTTATGTTGTTGTTGTTGTTGTAGCAATGCTCGCCCCACCTAATAGTCGCGACCGATCACAAATTGTCATCAATATCCTCTAACGGGAGTCCAAGGAAACTTGCCGTTTCAACAGGGGTGGACCATAAGGAAAGGGGTGTTAGAGGCGTTGGTTCCACATTACAATTAAAGAGATGGTTGGTGTCATGTGGGGACACATTGCAAGCAGGGCATACATTTTGTATGTCGGGGTTGATTCTGGATAGGTAAGAGTTTAACCTGTTACAGTATCCAGAACGAAGTTGAGCAAGAGTGACACGCGTTTCCCTGGGGAGTATGCGTTCCTCTTCTGCGAGTTCTGGATATTTTTCTTCAAGTACTGGATTCACCGGGCAATTCCCGACATAAAGGTCCGACGCCTGTCTATGGAGTTCACCAAGGACCTGCTTGTGTTTTTCCGCTTCATACGGCTGGGTTCTTAGGTGCCGTATTTCCTCAAAATGCTTACGGAGATGACTCCTTAGGCCCCTGGGCGGTGCTGGTTCGTCAATCAGATGTCTGTTGGGATGCCCAGGTTTCTGGGTATTCAACAGGAACTGTTTGGTCAGCATCTCATTTATCTCCCTGATGGGGAGTATTCTCGCCTCATTATGCAGATGGTGTTCTGGGGACATAAGAAGACAGCCCGTGGCGATTCTGAGAGCAGTATTTTGGCAGGCCTGTAGTTTCTTCCAGTGGGTGGTTTTTAGGCTTGGCGACCATATGGGTGACGCGTAGCACGTAATCGGCTGGCTAATTGCTTTGTATGTGGTCAAGAGCGTTTCTTTATCTTTTCCCCAGGTACTGCCAGCAAGGGATTTGAGGATTTTATTACGGCTCTGAATTCTTGGAACAATTGCGGTTGCGTGCGCACCAAAATGTAGATCCTGATCAAACGTCACACCCAAGATTTTTGGGTGCAGGACAGTCGGTAGCGTAGTGCCATCGACGTGGATGTTCAATATGGTCGACATTTGGGGCGTCCATGTTGTAAATAAGGTCGCGGAAGATTTAGTCGGTGACAATGCCAGGTTTCGCGAGGCGAAAAAACTGGACAGATCAGGGAGATAGCCGTTTATTTTATTGCATAGCTCATCGATCTTTGGGCCTGGGCCTGTGGCCATTATTGTGCAGTCATCGGCGTAGGAAACGATTGTGACTCCTTCCGGTGGTGAAGGTAGCTTAGATATGTAGAAATTAAACAAAAGCGGGGATAGGACACCACTCTGTGGCACCCCTTGTTTAATTCTCCTTTGTTTTGATGTTTCGTTTCTGAATTGCACCGATGCCTGCCGACCACCCAGATAATTTGCGGTCCACCTTTTAAGACATGGGGGAAGGGTGGACCCTTCCAGGTCTTGCAGTAACGAGCCATGGTTGACCGTATCAAAAGCTTTTGATAGGTCTAACGCTACGAGTACTGTTCTATGGTGGGGATATTGATTCAAACCGCAATTTATCTGGGTGCTAATGACATTTAGCGCGGAGGTAGTGCTATGGAGTTTTCTGAAGCCATGCTGATGAGGGGCTAGCTGCAAATGTGCTTGGAAATAAGGGAGCAAAATGGCTTCAAGCGTCTTTGCCACTGGCGATAGGAGAGATATCGGACGATATGACTCACCTACGTTAGCTGGTTTCCCAGGCTTTAGTAGCGGGACCACCTTGGCCATTTTCCATTTCTCGGGTATGACAAAGGTGGAAAGATACAGGTTGAAGACATGCGCTAAATATTTGAAACCCTCTTTCCCTAGGTTTTTAAGCATCGGCATGGCTATGCCGTCTGGGCCCACTGCTTTGGATGGTTTAGCGCGACCAATGGCGTCCTCAATCTCTCTAGCGGTGATGGTAATTGGTGACGCGCTGAGTTTGTGTTTATGTGCGTGTCTATTGGCTCTCCGTCTATCTTTGTCGACCGTAGGATGCATTATATATTGTCGGCAGAAAGCGCTCGCGCATTTTTTCGCATCCGACAGCACCTTATCGCCAAAGGCGATGGAAACTTTGTCTTTGTGCTTAGTCGGATTCGATAGGGACTTTACGGTGGACCAAAGTTTACCTACACCGGTAGAGAGGTTACAACCTCTTAGGTGCTCTTCCCATTTCGCCCGCTTGTGTTCGTCCACAAGCAATCTGATGCGTTGGTTTATATCCCTTATTTAATGACACCCTATAGGTCAGCTTCAGAAGGAAACGCTGAAGCAGTGTACAACACCAAACATGCCAAAACAGGAAACATTATAGAGAGAACCATTGGAGTTCTGAAAACCCGATTTCGTTGCTTACTTGGTGCTCGTCAGCTACATTATAAGCCGGAAAAAGCAACACATATCGCTAACTTTTGTGCTGCCTGGCATAATGTTTGCATTAAATATAATGTAGACATATCAAGCCATGATTCACCTTCCGAAGCTGAAAATACCCCAGATATGATTGAAGTTGATGTGTCCGAAAACTCACAAAACCTCGAAGCTTCGCAAATACGGCAGGAAATAAAAGAAAGTTTTTTGTAATTAATTCATATTACAAATTATTTATCACGTTTGTATTTTTTTATTCAAAAATATTAAATACTATGCTGTGCATAAAACAAAACGTTTTAGTTCAATAATTTAAAGTAAAAAATAAAGAAAAATATGCTTTCTTAGCATGTAGTCCATTGGTCATATTAGGTACAAAGTTCAAGTACAAAACCTTAAAAGCTACACGTGTGCTCGGTACACACATTCAGTCTAAGTGCGCACCGACCAGTCCAACTACTGTATTCGCAAAAACAGTATCAATAATTCTATAAAAATTGCAAATTGTAAATAAACAAAAAAGCGGAACTATTTTTCTTCTGTTTTTGAGAATACAGTGTACGTAAAAAAATGTCAGTATAAAAAAAACTAAAACAAATATTCTTGGGGCGTGGCCCGATTTTCTCACTAAGCTATTTAAGAAGATCCAGCTTCCTTAGCGCGCCTAATTTTTAAAATATCTAGCTCAACCTGCTTTATTTGCAATTTTAAGCTGTTCATTTTCTCCTCTCTTTCTTCCTGCCTTTGCATTATCCTAAGTTTTTCCCGCTCTATTTCTAACATCTTCTCCGATGTGTCATATTGGGTGTTCTCTATTGAGTTTATATTGCTCCCAATTTCCTCAAGAGGTGATGAAATTCGTGTCAACACACTCTCTTGCATAGCGGTATGATCTACCAATAAGTGCCGCCTCTGTCGGTGCTCGCGGTTACGTCTTCTCCTGCTGGTACAAGGAGGCGAATTTAAATTGTGCTCAGCAGTAGAATTTTCATTCTCCGCAGCACTTTCATATACTGCAGGTTCGTTTTGTTTTGCAGGTACAGGTACGGTAGTGTTGACGTCAATGTCATCGAACTCCATAGCTTCATGGTGCGACAACATATTTGGAGAGCATTCACCACTTGTATTTGAACGTTCGCGAACACCATGTGCCACTCCTTTTGGGTTTAGCTGCTTACCAAATTGTAGTAAATTGGCAACCTGCTCCTCCAGTGGGCTTAGCACCAATTGTCTGTATCCTCCGCCTCCCGTGGCACGGCACTCTTGTTTGTTATGGACAAGCTTTTTTTGACCTTGCATTTAAGGTCTCTCCAAACCTTGAATTAAAAAAGTTAAACTATATACGTAAAAAAATAAATCATTTTTCACCTTTTGCCAACCTTCAGCAGCCCTGAGGGGTAGTCCAAGGGCATTCAATTTTGTTGCGAATTTCGTGTTGCAGCGCTTGTCGTCACCAAAAACTGTGTTGACAAATTTTGTGTCACGTCACGTCAACACAACTTCAATATTGTTTTAGCCAATACCAAAAAAAGGGTCAGCACTCGTCAATAGTTATCGACGTCGACAACGCCGATACAAATTCATGAGCGTCGACACTAATTTTCTCGCTATTGACCCCTATTAGGTGAATGTGTAAATTTCCGCCACTTACTATCGTATTTTGCTTAAGTTACTGTAAATTTTCATTTTCTGTGAAATCGTCGCGTTTGTCGCTTCGTGGTGGAAAAGTGAATAAGCTTTGAAATATAATTATAAATAGGTGAATAAGCTATAAAATATATGTAAATATTAATAAGTGATAAGCTTTAAAATATATGTAAATATGAATAAATGAATAAACTTTACAAATATATTGGAAAGTTTGTGTGTAAAGTTTTTGCAAAGCAGTTCTGCAATTTAAGAGTTATCATTTGCATTTATATGCGCATAGGGAACTGAGGTCCAATTTGTTTGAATGTTTGTTTCCAAAATGCAATAAAAAGTTTTCAAGCTACAATGTCTATGCACTCCATTTTTCATTTTTTTAAAAATCATTCTGCTAAAGACGCCGTGGTGTGTACCACGAATTCAATTGTTCGATGGCTTCTTGCGACTTTTCGCTACAAGCATACATGAAGTATATTCACTTATTTTAAAACAAGTGTTTAAAATCGCGCTCTTAGGGTGTAAATATAAGTGCGTACAATTTAAGGCATTTAGTGTCTAAAGTATTACACATTTTTTGCGTAAAATTCACCAAGAGACTTGTAAAAATAAAGATGTGTGATATTACACATTTATATTGGTTAAAGTGTTGCCTACCATTTTGGTAGTAAATTTACGATTTTCGCTTTAGGGTGTAATCAATCTAGGGCGTTGATCAAACAATTAAATAAAAGCGTTGCACGCGTCAAATCTCTATTGATAGTCATATATAAGACCAATTGAACCTTAATCAAGTTATGTTACGCCTCATATTTTTAGGAATTTCACGCGCCGAACGCTTTTATTTAATTGTCTGATCAACGCCCTAGATTAATTAGGAGTGTAATGACTAGTACCTAGGACCTACCTAATTATTTTCTAGCTCTCAGTCTTATTATTACTTCATGTAAGTATTGTTTTCAATAAAACCGTTTAACTTAAACCTTTTTTTTTAATTATTTTATTTCTACTTCACTTGCGACATACCTTCGAGTTTTACACGACACGCATATGTATTTTCCGAAAAGTGTATCAAATTTGGAATCGTATTTCTCAGTAATCAAAGAAATATTTGTACGAACTCTTCCGTGATTCTTTTTTTTTTTTCAAGGGATTACAGCATGAATTCGTCGTAGGCATTATCGAGCATTGACTAGTTAAGATATTGCGGATACATTTTTTTTTATATGGCTATTGACGTTGCTCTAAACAAAGCTTCAACGAAACTGAGAAACGCGGCAATATGCAAGCATGAGCACGGTTCTTGATTTGTTTTCCATCGTCTTGGAATTTTCCGGATCAGCATAAATCATGCACAAAATTTCGGTCGCACGATGACTCAGCGCGAGCGTTACATCCTTAGACCCACCTACTCTCTATTCTTCATCTATTATTTACTGTTATTGCTACATACGTTAACTTGCCTACATAACTTCTCTGTGAGGCTACATAACTTTTTCTCTGAGTTCTAAATATTAGTACCTAATTAGTGATAAACTTTAGTAAGTAAGATCAAATTTATATGGGGTATTCCAACACCGTTTTCCAACTCAAAATAAGTTTTAAATATTTTGAAAAAACGGTGTTTGTTTCAAAATGCTATAACTTTTTCAAAAGTTGACCGTTTGGGATCATTTTTTTTTTAAATATGTTTTTAAATGTACTTTTCGGAAAAAATACAAAAAAATTTTGAAGTTTTTTTTTTCAATTAAATAAAAAAGAAAAATTCTCGGCCCACTCCGGGATTAGTGGGGATGATTTCAGAATTGATTGAAGATTTTTATTAGAAAAAAAAGGGCGAAATTCGAAAAATCTCGAAAAACTGAAAAATTACAAAAAAAAAACTTTAACATTTTTTTTGAATTTTTTCCGAAAAGTACATTTAAAAAAAAAAGGATCCCAAACGGTCAATTTTTGAAAAAATTATAGCATTTTGAAAACAAAAACGGTGTTTTTTAAAAATTCATAATTTTTTTTTGGGTTGGATGAAATAATTTGAAAAACTTCTGAAAAACGTCTTTCGTAAGCTAGAAAAAGAAGAAAAACTTTCAGCCAATTCTAAAGGGGTCGGGTTCAAAATTGGTCGAAATGGGATGGAATACCCCATATATAAGTGCTTTTTTTACCGATGATATTGCCAATAAAACGAGATCATCGGAGTTAGCATTAAAAATCAATGGCTTTTATTTGGGAGTGCCACGAAATCCGCAAAAAAAAAAATACCCAAACACAAAATCCCCAAAGAAACAAAATACCCAAACACATAATCCCCAAATTCAAAATCCCCAAACACAAAATCCCAGTGATATGATAAACATCATGACCGTGTAAAAAATAACAATATCTCTTTCCTCTTTCATTCATATTTATGTATTTATAACTATATATTGACGTTTTGGCAATACATATTTTTACTTATCCATATATAGGACTGCTAGTCGCTCTAATTCGAACAGGCTAACAGAAGCGTGTACTACGCAGAAGGACATCACCGGGGCGGTAGCCACGGTTATATCACACACCCGGACTTGGCATGGCGTAGCCCAGGGTCATTTTTTATAAGCGCGGCCGAAGGCCGCCTACGCAGAAAGTTGGTATGGATTATTAGCCTTTTTTGGTCGCGGCGTTTTGAAATCTAATTTGAATTTATTTCACACATAAAATGAGGATTTTGATTTTGGGGATTTTGATTTGGGGATTTTGATTTTGGGGATAACGTCGTAGACCCTTTTTATTTAATACTTATAAAGTAAGTATTGGTACGAATGTTGGCGGCACTAAGGGGTACTGCCATTTCTAGGCCGATGCTAAGCAGTGACGTGAATTCACATCAATAATTCAATCATTATGTCTGCACATACGCGTGCACGCGGCGGAGAAGCAACGCACAAGCACATGCAGATATCTTATCTGAAATGCTCCTAAAGGTATGCAATTGTGATTGTGGAAGTGTCGCTCACACATAGAAGCGCATGGGGTATGAGAGAATCTATAAAAATAATACATCTGTAGTTGTAGCTGAGAAATTTATAACTAACTAAGTAAATTCTGGAAGCGCCTAGAAGATGCCACGAGGAAATCATAGAGTATAAAAGCACCAGCGGTAGAGGCGCTATAATCAGTTTCAGTTAAGCACGCTATCTGTCGGTCAGTAGATCAGTTTCATTTAAGCTATCAGTCAGTTTGGTTATTAATCAAGTTAGTTACAAAGTATAAGTATTATTGTGAAGTACTTTAATAAAGGCCATTTTTATTATTCAATATTGGAGTTATTTATTCAACAGGTTAGCGATACGAACGTTAGCAAAAGATTGCAAATAAGGGGAATTGCAGTAAATTCGTTGCAATTGGTGTCAGAAGAGGAATTGTTGAATAAATTCCGGAGATTGGGAATACAACTTGGACATGGCAAAGTTAAGTGAATTGAAGATCCCGCAACTGAAGAAGGAGTTGGAGAGCCGTGGATTGAATACAGCCGGCATTAAACTCGAACTTCAGGCACGACTACGAGAGGCAATGGAATTAGAAGGAATTGACGTGGAAGAATATGTCTTTCATCTTGATGGCGATGAGACAACAAAATTGGAGGAGAAAAACGAAACATCGCAGGCAATTACCAGCACAGACTTGAACGTGATATTATCTGCAATATCTGCACAAACGTCGACAGTAACATCCAAGATGGAAACTCAACTGGAAGAACAGAAGACAAATAAGACATCCAAGATGGAAACTCAACTGGAAGAACAGAAAACATATATGGGATCCCAACTGGAATCGCAGGAGACACCCATAACATCCAAGATGGAAGAACAAGAGGAGCGCTTATCATTGCAGGTGGCACAAATGTCTTCACAGTTTGAAGCACAGGAAGCAAGTTAACATCAAAGCTGGAAGCGCAGGATGCAAAAATCGCTCAATTTCAGGCAGAAGTCGATCATTTGAAGGGTCGTACGGAGCAGTTACAACTAAATCGCCCAGCTGTTTCAGCGAGCAATCCAAAGGTAAAAATACCATCCTTTGACGGTCCTGTTCCTTTCCAGGTGTTTAAGATTCAGTTTGAGAAGACCGCAGCAGTGAACAACTGGAGTGTTGGAGATAAAGTTGCTGCACTATTCGTGGCATTGAAAGGATCTGCTGCTGAAATCCTACATACTATTCCCGAGGGAGAGCGCAACAACTACGAAACATTGATGAGCGCTCTAGAGAGGCGATGCGGAAGCGAACACAGGAAGCAGATACACCAAATAGAGTTGCAAAACCGCTACTTAAAAGCTAATGAGACTTTGCAGGAGTTTGCGTCAGATGTTGAAAGGATTGCACATTTGGCGAATGCCGACGCACCCGTGGAATACACCGAAAGGGCAAAAATTCAGAGCTTTATAAACGGGATGTCGAAACGAAGCGAGCCACATACGGAAACCCAAAGCCAACATTTGCAGAAACGGTATCACATGCATTGACTCAGGAAACTGCCTCACTATTGAGTAAACCAGCATACAAAACTCACCGTGTGGAAGTGGAAAGACCAGATTGGGTAGACACAATTTTGGAAGTACTGAAGGGATCACAACTGAAAAATGCCGGAGTTATTAAATGTTTCAAGTGCGGCAACCCAGGTCATATTGCAGGAAATTGCAGCACCGGTCCCAATAGCTCCAACAATGTGGGTGGCCGTAAACGCAAAGCTGGAGGAGATGAGCAAGAGCGAGTAAGATGTAGAGATCGAGAACTAGATCCAGCTATTGAATGCCCTGTGATATCTGTGTTGCAAATTGGTAGAAAATCGAGCAGTCTTACCGTCAGAGGGAATGTGGATGGTAAAGAACGTGTAATGACTGTAGATACGAAGCGCCCTTGATTCGATCTGATTTGGTCTACAGGATAGTAAAGTCATTACCTGGAGCAAGGTTGCGTACGGTCACTGGCGAGTATAACCAAGCCCGGGGAAAAGTGATCTGTGAAGCTTAACTGGGAAGATCAAGTTATATTTGGAGTGGATTTCTTGGTTGGCCATGATATCAAGATCGATATGCAGAGAAGGGTGATGCGTTATGAGAACCAAGATGTGCCACTTAACTTCAGTTTGGAAAAAGGGTTCAGCAGTAAGCGAGTGCTGGTGGAGGAGATTCGACAGAGACTACGAAAGTCAAGGAAAGTAGATCGAGCAAAGGTTGATGGATCGAATGGGTCAAATAAAGCGAAATCAAAGGTACCTGCGAGAAAAACACTGGCATTGACAAACCCTAATGGACGCACTAAAACGACTGAAAGAATTTTCCAGAAAGAATGCAAGGGTAGTTTCAAGCCAGCGCGCACTACTGTCGTGAAACGTCAAAACGATACTGATGATGCAAAGTCAATCCATCAAGATCAAGCTCTGCGAAGTAGTTCTTCATTGGCCAAGCAACAGAGTGTGAGGGAACGGCCCAGTGTAATGAGAAGTAAGATGAAACACAGGTATGACAAGAACTTTAATTCGGAAGGTTTCTTGGAGGGAGATTTGGTACTGCTATACAACCCTCACCGGCGGAAAGGTGTTCCATACAAATATCGGTGCAGCTGGGAAGGCCCGTACAGAGTTGTGAAGAGGATCAGTGATGTCACCTACCGCATACAAACAATTGGGAAACCACGAAGTAGAAGGGTGGTTCATTTGGAGATGCTAGCAGCGTTTAGATCGAGAGATTTGTCTGATCGGGACGATCAGACTTAGGTGGAGGGCAGTGTTACGAATGTTGGCGGCACTAAGGGGTACTGCCATCTCTAGGCCGATGCTAAGCAGTGACGTGAATTCACATCAATAATTCAATCATTATGTCTACACATACGCGTGCATGCGGCGGAGAAGCAACGCATAAGCACATGCAGATATCTTATCTGAAATGCTCCTAAAGGTATGCAATTGTGATTGTGGAAGTGTCGCTCACACATACAAGCGCATGAGGTATGAGAGAATCTATAAAAATTATACATCTGTAGTTGTAGCTGAGAAATTTATAACTAACAAAGTAAATTCTGGAAGCACCTAGAAGATGCCACGAGGAAATCACAGAGTATAAAAGCACCAGCGGTAGAGGCGCTATAATCAGTTTCAGTTAAGCACGCTATCTATCGGGCAATAGATCAGTTTCATTTAAGCTATCAGTCAATTTGGTTATTAAGCAAGCTAGTTACAAAGTATAAGTGTTATTGTGAAGTACTTTAATAAAGGCCATTTTTGGAGTTATTTATTGAATAGTTTAGCGATACGAACGTTAGCAGAAGATTGCAAATAAGGGGAATTGCAGTAAATTCGTTACAGTGTTTGTCGCGAGCGTCAAAACGTGCTCGTCTGACGCTGGAGGCAGGAGCGCAGTCACAAAAACATGTATAACTTTTGACCTAATGCAAAATAATTACTTTTTTTTACCAACATTTTTTTAAGGGATTGTAGAATTGAATGAAATGTGTTAAAATTTTCTCGCCGGCGGAGAAGTTTTATTAATTTTTTATTATTTAAAACAAACAGGATTTTTTCAGCAAAAAAATAATTTGTTATAAAAATAAATTTTTTTATGGCAAAGCATATTAATTGACGAAAATTTTGATGTATAAAACGTTAAGTTTCTATAAACCGTTCACGAGTTATTAATTTTTTAAAATAACATGATAATGACATAATGTAAAACTCTGACGGTTAGCAACTAATGTAAAAAAAATTTGTTTGCAAAAATATTTTGGGGAGATCGCCTTTACCTCCAAGCCGATTAAAAACCGTATTAATCAATGAAAACTGAGATTATCGATTTTAAAGTGGCCCACATGTGAAAATTCGACCCATATGCCGAAATCTTCTCACACTCCACCATTATCAAAAAGTCGGTTTAAGAAAAATGCGGAGCAATTTCGACATCTTGTTCCATAAGTATACTCCTTCCAAAAGCAAAACAAGCACAATTCTTATGCAGTTGTCAAAACATTAATTCTCTTTCATTAAACGAATCAAGAAGACTTTTGTCCAGGGACGGAAAATAATAATTATTTTTTTTTCGGAGTCGAAAAAATCCTGGTGAAAAAATTGTCCTAGGTGAAAATGTTTGAGTTCCCAGGTATACCTATAGCAAGACCATGTCGAATTATGCATCCTTTTTATTTTTCGAACTTTTTCCATAAAAGTCCACATATAAAAGTAAAATCTGTATTTTTATGTTTTTAGTCCGATAGAACTAGTTACACTCGGACTTTTAAAAATAAAATTCCTGAAATAAAAGTTAATCAAGACTTATATTTTTTAAGGCCGAAATAAAAGTCCCGCTTGATAACAAAGAAACGGCTTATCCGAATTAAAAAAAAAATATTTCGGATAAGCCGTTTCTTTGTTATCAAGCGAGACTTTTATTTCGGCCTTAAAAAATAAAAGTCTTGATTTAACTTTTATTTCGGGACTTTTATTTTTAAAAGTCCGAGTTTAACTAGTTCTATCGGACTCAAAAAATAAAAATCCGAAAATAATTTTTATCTTGATCCAAATATATTTAAAGTCCAAAATTAATAGTTTTGCAAGGACTTATATTATAAAAGGAATACCAGTTTCAGCCCCTGCTTTTTTCTACACCGCACAGTGTTGCGACTATAATAAGGAAGATGAAAGAACTTTAGAGTGACAAATGAAACCAATAAACAAATTATCTTTGATAGCGTAAACTAAAAGTCATATTTGCAGAATTTCACATCATTTGCTTGGTCACCCCTCAACAAATGGTACATTTATAAAAAAATATTATAGGTTAGTACTTTAAAGCTGTATCTTCTAACTATAAAACATTGATCATTCTGATCTTGGTATTCTTGTAATATTTAAGTCTCTAAGTAAAAATAAAGGTGAATACAGATTTTTGAGGTCGCGAAAGTAGACCAATGGATGGAGTTTTGTTCCTACGAAAATTGCACATTTTTGAAAATAATTTGTTTGAACAGAAAAACCAACAAAATGTGTATCCATATTAGCGTAGTTATCATTAAATTATTACTGTTATGGAAAAAGCACACAATATCTAAGTTTATTTGCAAATTATAAAAATTTGTGTTATATTCACGAATGCAAAAATATATATGTAGATGCTATCTATAAGTCAAGTTGTATATTATTAAAATATTCCGAATATATTTAAGTAGCTTTTTTTGCTTTAATACTTTTAATAACAAACAGAATAAGCTATTCTTAAATTATTTTATTGATATAATCCAAAAAACAAATTTCATAAGTTGAACAGCATTTGTCACAGGCGGATCATGTTTGAACTAAAAGCCTATTATAATAAATAATAATATTTATAATAAATAAAGTATTTATTTAAAATAATTTTTCGCTTTTAAAACTTTGACTCAGATGCAAGGGCCATGACAGAACCTATTTTACTGATGATAGATGGATCGTCTTTTTCATGAAAGTTAGTGGTGTATATAATTAAATATTGCTTCTCCGTACCTGTCACGGATGGGATATATTACATGGTTCAATGATTATTTTCAAAATTCACAGAAACCAAAACAGAATTGATGGATACATTTAAAAATAATTTCAAGGTTTATTTAACACTACCATCGTGATAGTTGCTCCATTTACCACACCGAAAGCCTTAGCTTCAAAGCAACAGCAACATTTTAAAAACAAGTTTAACTGACACTAAACAATTTTGACTTTTTCTGTCACGGGTGGAACAAAATGAATACTGTCCAATACATATTTGCATATAGATCGTTTTTACTACATAAAGCCGATCTGCGGTAGATGTTTAGCTTGTTAAGCGCGGTACCCAAATCACAAAAAAATGCTGAAAAAATTTTAAATTCTCCACATGTAAGCTAAACTTGAGAGTATGTATTTTACTTTTTTTATTCATTTTCACACATTTCAATTGATGATTGAATGTATTTTACTTTTTTTATTCATTTTCTTAAAAA
This sequence comes from Eurosta solidaginis, assembly GCF_040869045.1. Lineage (NCBI taxonomy): Eukaryota > Metazoa > Arthropoda > Insecta > Diptera > Tephritidae > Eurosta > Eurosta solidaginis. Next base: position 141,699,358 of record NC_090319.1, on the reverse strand, counting down.
AATGCCCAAGAAATACCCGCACATTTCAATTGATGCATGCAGACCGCATCTTGAAATTAAAAAATGTCAACTTGGCTTACAAGGGGAAAATAAAAAAACCATGGGTACTTTCTTATGATCTGAATACAACGCTTTAATAACTTTGGTTATGACTCACACGTTGTTTGACACATTTTTTAAAACAACCTCATTTTGACAACTGCATAAGAATTGTGCTTGTTTTGCTTTTCGAAGGAGTATACTTATGGAACAAGATGTCGAAATTGCTCCGCATTTTTCTTAAACCGACTTTTTGATAATGGTGGAGTGTGAGAAGATTTCGGCATATGGGTCGAATTTTCACATGTGGGCCACTTTAAAATCGATTATCTCAGTTTTCATTGATTAATACGGTTTTTAATCGGCTTGGAGGTAAAGGCGATCTCCCCAAAATATTTTTGCAAACAAATTTTTTTTACATTAGTTGCTAACCGTCAGAGTTTTACATTATGTCATTATCATGTTATTTTAAAAAATTAATAACTCGTGAACGGTTTATAGAAACTTAACGTTTTATACATCAAAATTTTCGTCAATTAATATGCTTTGCCATAAAAAAATTTATTTTTATAACAAATTATTATTTTGCTGAAAAAATCCTGTTTGTTTTAAATAATAAAAAATTAATAAAACTTCTCCGCCGGCGAGAAAATTTTAACACATTTCATTCATTTCTACAATCCCTTAAAAAATGTTGGTAAAAAAAGTAATTATTTTGCATTAGGTCAAAAGTTATACATGTTTTTGTGACTGCGCTCCTGCCTCCAGCGCCAGACGAGCACGTTTTGACGCTCGCGACAAACACTGTAACGAATTTACTGCAATTCCCCTTATTTGCAATCTTCTGCTAACGTTCGTATTGCTAAACTGTTCAATAAATAACTCCAAAAATGGCCTTTATTAAAGTACTTCACAATAACACTTATACTTTGTAACTAGCTTGCTTAATAACCAAATTGACTGATAGCTTAAATGAAACTGATCTATTGCCCGATAGATAGCGTGCTTAACTGAAACTGATTATAGCGCCTCTACCGCTGGTGCTTTTATACTCTGTGGTTTCCTCGTGGCATCTTCTAGGTGCTTCCAGAATTTACTTTGTTAGTTATAAATTTCTCAGCTACAACTACAGATGTATAATTTTTATAGATTCTCTCATACCTCATGCGCTTGTATGTGTGAGCGACACTTCCACAATCACAATTGCATACCTTTAGGAGCATTTCAGATAAGATATCTGCATGTGCTTGTGCGTTGCTTCTCCGCCGCATGCACGCGTATGTGTAGACATAATGATTGAATTATTGATGTGAATTCACGTCACTGCTTAGCATCGGCCTAGAGATGGCAGTACCCCTTAGTGCCGCCAACATTCGTAACACTGCCCTCCACCTAAGTCTGATCGTCCCGATCAGACAAATCTCTCGATCTAAACGCTGCTAGCATCTCCAAATGAACCAGCCTTATACTTCGTGGTTTCCCAATTGTTTGTATGCGGTAGGTGACATCACTGATCCTCTTCACAACTCTGTACGGGCCTTCCCAGCTGCACCGATATTTGTATGGAACACCTTTCCGCCGGTGAGGGTTGTATAGCAGTACCAAATCTCCCTCCAAGAAACCTTCCGAATTAAAGTTCTTGTCATACCTGTGTTTCATCTTACTTCTCATTACACAGGGCCGTTCCCTCACACTCTGTTGCTTGGCCAATGAAGAACTACTTCGCAGAGCTTGATCTTGACGGATTGACTTTGCATCATCAGTATCGTCTTGACGTTTCACGACAGTAGTGCGCGCTGGCTTGAAACCACCCTTGCATTCTTTCTGGAAAATTCTTTCAGTCGTTTTAGTGCGTCCATTAGGGTTTGTCAATGCCAGTGTTTTTCTCGCAGGTACCTTTGATTTCGCTTTATTTGACCCATTCGATCCATCAACATTTGCTCGATCTACTTTCCTTGACTTTCGTAGTCTCTGTCGAATCTCCTCCACCAGCACTCGCTTACTGCTGAACCCTTTTTCCAAACTGAAGTTAAGTGGCACATCTTGGTTCTCATAACGCATCACCCTTCTCTGCATATCGATCTTGATATCATGGTCAACCAAGAAATCCACTCCAAATATAACTTGACCTTCCCAGTTAAGCTTCACAGATCACTTTTCCCCGGGCTTGGTTATACTCGCCAGTGACCGTACGCAACCTTGCTCCAGGTAATGACTTTACTATCCTGTAGACCAAATCAGATCGAATCAAGGGCGCTTCGTATCTACAGTCATTACACGTTCTTTACCATCCACATTCCCTCTGACGGTAAGACTGCTCGATTTTCTACCAATTTGCAACACAGATATCACAGGGCATTCAATAGCTGGATCTAGCTCCCGATCTCTACATCTTACTCGCTCTTGCTCATCTCCTCCAGCTTTGCGTTTACGGCCACCCACATTGTTGGAGCTATTGGGACCGGTGCTGCAATTTCGTGCAATATGACCTGGGTTGCCGCACTTGAAACATTTAATAACTCCGGCATTTTTCAGTTGTGATCCCTTCAGTGCTTCCAAAATTGTGTCTACCCAATCTGGTCTTTCCACTTCCACACGGTGAGCTTTGTATGCTGGTTTACTCAATAGTGAGGCAATTTCCTGAGTCAACGCATGTGATACCGTTTCTGCAAATGTTGGCTTTGGGTTTCCGTATGTGGCTCGCTTCGTTTCGACATCCCGTATGCCATTTATAAAGCTCTGAATTTTTACCCTTTCGGTGTATTCCACGGGTGCGTCAGCATTCGCCAAATGTGCAAGCCTTTCAACATCTGACGCAAACTCCTGCAAAGTCTCATTAGCTTTTAAGTAGCGGTTTTGCAACTCTATTTGGTGTATCTGCTTCCTGTGTTCGCTTCCGTATCGCCTCTCTAGAGCGCTCATCAATGTTTCGTAGTTGTTGCGCTCTCCCTCGGGAATAGTATGTAGGATTTCAGCAGCAGATCCTTTCAATGCCACGAATAGTGCAGCAACTTTATCTTCAACACTCCAGTTGTTCACTGCTGCGGTCTTCTCAAACTGAATCTTAAACACCTGGAAAGGAACAGGACCGTCAAAGGAAGGTGTTTTTACCTTTGGATTACTCGCTGAAACAGCTGGGCGATTTAGTTGTAACTGCTCCGTACGACCCTTCAAATCATCGACTTCTGCCTGAAATTGAGCGATTTTTGCATCCTGCGCTTCCAGCTTTGATGTTACCCTTGCTTCCTGTGCTTCTAACTGCGAAGACATTTGCGCCACCTGCAATGATAAGCGCTCCTCTTATTCTTCCATCTTGGATGTTATGCGTGTCTCCTGCGATTCCAGTTGGGATCCCATATATGTTTTCTGTTCTTCCAGTTGAGTTTCCATCTTGGATGTCATATATGTCTTCTGTTCTTCCAGTTGAGTTTCCATCTTGGATGTTACTGTCGACGATTGTGCAGATATTGCAGCTAATATCACGTTCAAGTCTGTGTTGGTAATTGCCTGCGATGTTTCGTTTTTCTCCTCCAATTTTGTTGTCTTATCGCCATCAAGATGAAAGACATACTCTTCCACGTCAATTCCTTCTAATTCCATTGCCTCTCGTAGTCGTGCCTGAAGTTCGAGTTTAATGCCGGTTGTATTCAATCCACGGCTCTCCAACTCCTTCTTCAGTTGCGGGATCTTCAATTCACTTAACTTTTCCATGTCCAAGTTGTATTCCCAATCTCCGGAATTTATTCAACAATTCCTCTTCTGACACCAATTGCAACGAATTTACTGCAATTCCCCTTATTTGCAATCTTCTGCTAACGTTCGTATCGCTAACCTGTTGAATAAATAACTCCAATATTGAATAATAAAAATGGCCTTTATTAAAGTACTTCACAATAATACTTATACTTTGTAACTAGCTTGATTAATAACCAAACTGACTGATAGCTTAAATGAAACTGATCTATTGACCGACAGATAGCGTGCTTAACTGAAACTGATTATAGCGCCTCTACCGCTGGTGCTTTTATACTCTATGATTTCCTCGTGGCATCTTCTAGGCGCTTCCAGAATTTACTTAGTTAGTTATAAATTTCTCAGCTACAACCACAGATGTATTATTTTTATAGATTCTCTCATACCCCATGCGCTTCTATGTGTGAGCGACACTTCCACAATCACAATTGCATACCTTTAGGAGCATTTCAGATAAGATATCTGCATGTGCTTGTGCGTTGCTTCTCCGCCGCGTGCACGCGTATGTGTAGACATAATGATTGAATTATTGATGTGAATTCACGTCACTGCTTAGCATCGGCCTAGAAATGGCAGTACCCCTTAGTGCCGCCAACATTCGTACCAATACTTACTTTATAAGTATTAAATAAAAAGGGTCTACGACGTTATCCCCAAAATCAAAATCCCCAAATCAAAATCCCCATTTTATGTGTGAAATAAATTCAAATTAGATTTCAAAACGCCGCGACCAAAAACGGCTAATAATCCATACCAACTTTCTGCGTAGGCACCCTTCGGCCGCGCTTATAAAAAATGACCCTGGGCTACGCCATGCCAAGTCCGGGTGTGTGATATAACCGTGGCTACCGCCCCGGTGATGTCCTTCTGCGTAGTACACGCTTCTGTTAGCCTGTTCGAATTAGAGCGACTAGCAGTCCTATATATGGATAAGTAAAAATATGTATTGCCAAAACGTGAATATATAGTTATAAATACATAAATATGAATGAAAGAGGAAAGAGATATTGCTATTTTTTACACGGTCATGATGTTTATCATATCACTGGGATTTTGTGTTTGGGGATTTTGAATTTGGGGATTATGTGTTTGGGTATTTTGTTTCTTTGGGGATTTTGTGTTTGGGTATTTTTTTTTGCGGATTTCGTGGCACTCCCAAATAAAAGCCATTGATTTTTAATGCTAACTCCGATGATCTCGTTTTATTGGCAATATCATCGGTAAAAAAAAAGCACTTATATATGGGGTATTCCATCCCATTTCGACCAATTTTGAACCCGACCCCTTTAGAATTGGCTGAAAGTTTTTCTTCTTTTTCTAGCTTACGAAAGACGTTTTTCAGAAGTTTTTCAAATTTTTTCATCAAACCCAAAAAAAGTTATGAATTTTTAAAAAACACCGTTTTTGTTTTCAAAATGCTATAACTTTTTCAAAAATTGACCGTTTGGGATCCTTTTTTTTTTTAATGTGCTAAAGTTTTTTTTTGTAATTTTTCAGTTTTTCGAGATTTTTCGAATTTCGCCCTTTTTTTCTCATAAAAAACTTCAATCAATTCTGCAATCATCCCCACTAATCCCGGAGTGGGCCGAGAATTTTTTTTTATTTAATTGAAAAAAAAACTTTAAAATTTTTTTTGTATATTTTCCGAAAAGTACATTTAAAAACATATTTAAAAAAAAAAATGATCCCAAACGGTCACCTTTTGAAAAAGTTATAGCATTTTGAAACAAACACCGTTTTTTCAAAATATTTAAAACTTATTTTGAGTTGGAAAACGGTGTTTTTTTTCAAAATGCTATAACTTTTTCAAAAATTTACCGTTCGGAATCATTTTTTTTTTTTAAATATGTTTTTAAATGTACTTTTCGGAAAAAATACAAAAAAAATTTTAAAGTTTTTTTTTCTCAATTAAATAAAAAAAAAAAAATTCTCGGCCCACTCCGGGATTAGTGGGGATGATTGCAGAATTGATTGAAGTTTTTTATGAAAAAAAGGGCGAAATTCGAAAAATCTCGAAAAACTGAAAAATTACAAAAAAAAAACTTTAAAATTTTTTTTCCGAAAAGTACATTAAAAAAAAAAGATCCCTAACGGTTAATTTTTGAAAAAGTTATAGCATTATGAAAACAAAAACGGTGTTTTTTTAAAAATTCATGTTTTTTTGAGTTGGATGAAAACATTTGAAAAACTTCCGAAAAACGTCTTTCGCAAGCTAGAAAAAGATGAAAAACTTTCAGCCAATTCTAAAGGGGTCGGGTTCAAAATTGGCCAAAATGGGATGGAATACCCCATATAAATTTGATCTTACTTACTAAAGTTTATCACTAATTAGGTACTAATATTTAGAACTCAGAGAAAAAGTTATGTAGCCTAACAGAGAAGTTATGTAGGCAAGTTAACGTATGTAGCAATAACAGTAAATAATAGATGAAGAATAGAGAGTAGGTGGGTCTAAGGATGTAACGCTCGCGTTGAGTCATCGTGCGACCGAAATTTTGTGCATGATTTATGCTGATCCGGAAAATTCCAAGACGATGGAAAACAAATCAAGAACCGTGCTCATGCTTGCATATTGCCGCGTTTCTCAGTTATGTTGAAGCTTGGTTTAGAGCAACGTCAATAGCCATATAAAAAAAAATGTATCCGCAATATCTTAACTAGTCAATGCTCGATAATGCCTACGACGAATTCATGCTGTAATCCCTTGAAAAAAAAAAGAATCACGGAAGAGTTCGTACAAATATTTCTTTGATTACTGAGAAATACGATTCCAAATTTGAAACACTTTTCGGAAAATACATATGCGTGTCGTGTAAAACTCGAAGGTATGTCGCAAGTGAAGTAGAAATAAAATAATTAAAAAAAAAGGTTTAAGTTAAACGGTTTTATTGAAAACAATACTTACATGAAGTAATAATAAGACTGAGAGCTAGAAAATAATTAGGTAGGTCCTAGGTACTAGTCATTACACTCCTAATTAATCTAGAGCGTTGATCAGACAATTAAATAAAAGCGTTCGGCGCGTGAAATTCCTAAAAATATGAGGCGTAACATAACCTGATTAAGGTTCAATTGGTCTTATATATGACTATCAATAGAGATTTGACGCGTCCAACGCTTTTATTTAATTGTTTGATCAACGCCCTAGATTGATTACACCCTAAAGCGAAAATCGTAAATTTACTACCAAAATGGTAGGCAACACTTTAACCAATATAAATGTGTAATATCACACATCTTTATTTTTACAAGTCTCTTGGTGAATTTTACGCAAAAAATGTGTAATACTTTAGACACTAAATGCCTAAAATTGTACGCACTTATATTTACACCCTAAGAGCGCGATTTTAAACACTTGTTTTAAAATATGTGAATATACTTCATGTATGCTTGTAGCGAAAAAGTCGCAAGAAGCCATCGAACAATTGAATTCGTGGTACACACCACGGCGTCTTTAGCAGAATGATTTTTAAAAAAATGAAAAATGGAGTGCATAGACATTGTAGCTTGAAAACTTTTTATTGCATTTTGGAAACAAACATTCAAACAAATTGGAACTCAGTTCCCTATGCGCATATAAATGCAAATGATAACTCTTAAATTGCAGAACTGCTTTGCAAAAACTTTACACACAAACTTTTCCAATATATTTGTAAAGTTTATTCATTTATTCATATTTACATATATTTTAAAGCTTATCACTTATTAATATTTACATATATTTTATAGCTTATTCACCTATTTATAATTATATTTCAAAGCTTATTCACTTTTCCACCACGAAGCGACAAACGCGACGATTTCACAGAAAATGAAAATTTACAGTAACTTAAGCAAAATACGATAGTAAGTGACGGAAATTTACACATTCACCCCTATTACGGTTGTCAATAGTGAGAATTTTAGTGTCGACGCTCATGAATTGGTATCGGCGTTGTCGACGTCGATAACTATTGACGAGTGATGACGCTTTTTTGGTATTGGCTAAAACAATATTGAAGTTGTGTTGACGTGACGTGACACAAAATTTGTCAACACAGTTTTTGGTGACGACAAGCGCTGCAACACGAAATTCGCAACAAAATTGAATGGTCTTGGACTACCCCTCAGGGATGCTGAAGGTTGGCAAAATGTGAAAAATGATTTATTTTTTTACGTATATAGTTTAACTTTTTTAATTCAAGGTTTGGAGAGACCTTAAATGCAAGGTCAAAAAAAGCTTGTCCATAACAAACAAGAGTGCCGTGCCACGGTAGGCGGAGGATACAGACAATTGGTGCTAAGCCCACTGGAGGAGCAGGTTGCCAATTTACTACAATTTGGTAAGCAGCTCAACCCAAAAGGAGTGGCACATGGTGTTCGCGAACGTCCAAATACAAGTGGTGAATGCTCTCCAAATATGTTGTCGCACCATTGTGACGGACTTTTCCTTGACTTTGCCGGGGTTGGTCTCAGTCCGTCCAGGGTTCCTGGAAGTAGAAATTCCTAACGGTCCTTCTGAAAGAATAACTCTGTTTTGTTCGATACAAAACGTAATAACAAATTATTTATTCAATAAAATTCTACTTTTCTACTCCTAGGCTGATTTCCTTGCTCTATAAGAGGTGACGGAGGTGATAAAGCCCTCGGCCAACCTCTGCGGTCGAATGGAGTGATAAAGCCTCCAGACGAGTATACTTTTAGTACAAATGAAGTGAAAAAGCCTTCAGGTGTACTCTTGGTCGGTAGTGATATAACCTACCGACTCGTATGCCTGTCTCCTAATCTCTCTGAATTTCAATGCGAATTCGTCGCCCTTATATACTAATTTTTGCACGCAGGCAAACGGTTATTTTGTAATAACAACTTTCAACTAATAGTATTAACAATATAAAACAACTGTTATTCCGGTAAATATTTCCTTCCCGTGAATTTCCATGCACCATAATGCTCCTTATTGAATACAATGCCTTTGTACTTGCTCATACCGTGCTTTCCAGGCTTTGGTTTATATATTGTGTGTTTGTATATTTGTTTGTGGTCACCTGATTCTAATGTTGTGTTTTGCTTTGCCCAATGCTTCTGCCTTCTGTTGTATGGCGTGCGTTGGTGTGTTGTATGCTAGTGCGTAAATATGTATAACGAAATTTCAATTAGTAGCGGCGCTTATTTTGACGACTTGCTGCTGATCTCCTTTCACTTAAGTTATTATGTATGTTGTATTTGTAACTGGGTACATTGGATTTTGAGTGTGCAAAGGGTTGATCGACCGCTGCATTTTTATGTTTTGTGCGTATCTACTTTCCAAATATTTAATGCATGTTAGGGTGATCCTATATTCAAAGTTTATGTTTGCGAAAATGTAAATATTCGGCCTGCGTGTAAAAGTGCGCAAGTGTAATTTGCTCTTCAATTTAATAATTATAAATTCAATGTACAACAGAATATATGTATTTAGGGCATAATTCATAAAGGTATACATATGTATATTTCTGGTGCTTCATGCAAAAAATATATAAGTGATAAAAATTCAAGTATAAATTCCAAGTTATTTCCAAAGTGATAAAAATTCAAGTATAAATTCCAAGTTATTTCCAAATGTATGTTATTTGCAGAAATATATAGATATGTGTATGTTGTGAGGATACAAAGTCCTCGGCTTTGGGGTCCTCACACCATGAAGCTATGGAGTTCGATGACATTGACGTCAACACTACCGTACCTGTACCTGCAATTTAATTTAATTGTTTGATCAACGCCCTAGATTGATTACACCCTAAAGCGAAAATCGTAAATTTACTACCAAAATGGTAGGCAACACTTTAACCAATATAAATGTGTAATATCACACATCTTTATTTTTACAAGTCTCTTGGTGAATTTTACGCAAAAAATGTGTAATACTTTAGACACTAAATGCCTAAAATTGTACGCACTTATATTTACACCCTAAGAGCGCGATTTTAAACACTTGTTTTAAAATATGTGAATATACTTCATGTATGCTTGTAGCGAAAAAGTCGCAAGAAGCCATCGAACAATTGAATTCGTGGTACACACCACGGCGTCTTTAGCAGAATGATTTTTAAAAAAATGAAAAATGGAGTGCATAGACATTGTAGCTTGAAAACTTTTTATTGCATTTTGGAAACAAACATTCAAACAAATTGGAACTCAGTTCCCTATGCGCATATAAATGCAAATGATAACTCTTAAATTGCAGAACTGCTTTGCAAAAACTTTACACACAAACTTTTCCAATATATTTGTAAAGTTTATTCATTTATTCATATTTACATATATTTTAAAGCTTATCACTTATTAATATTTACATATATTTTATAGCTTATTCACCTATTTATAATTATATTTCAAAGCTTATTCACTTTTCCACCACGAAGCGACAAACGCGACGATTTCACAGAAAATGAAAATTTACAGTAACTTAAGCAAAATACGATAGTAAGTGACGGAAATTTACACATTCACCCCTATTACGGTTGTCAATAGTGAGAATTTTAGTGTCGACGCTCATGAATTGGTATCGGCGTTGTCGACGTCGATAACTATTGACGAGTGATGACGCTTTTTTGGTATTGGCTAAAACAATATTGAAGTTGTGTTGACGTGACGTGACACAAAATTTGTCAACACAGTTTTTGGTGACGACAAGCGCTGCAACACGAAATTCGCAACAAAATTGAATGGTCTTGGACTACCCCTCAGGGATGCTGAAGGTTGGCAAAAGGTGAAAAATGATTTATTTTTTTACGTATATAGTTTAACTTTTTTAATTCAAGGTTTGGAGAGACCTTAAATGCAAGGTCAAAAAAAGCTTGTCCATAACAAACAAGAGTGCCGTGCCACGGTAGGCGGAGGATACAGACAATTGGTGCTAAGCCCACTGGAGGAGCAGGTTGCCAATTTACTACAATTTGGTAAGTAGCTCAACCCAAAAGGAGTGGCACATGGTGTTCGCGAACGTCCAAATACAAGTGGTGAATGCTCTCCAAATATGTTGTCGCACCATTGTGACGGACTTTTCCTTGACTTTGCCGGGGTTGGTCTCAGTCCGTCCAGGGTTCCTGGAAGTAGAAATTCCTAACGGTCCTTCTGAAAGAATAACTCTGTTTTGTTCGATACAAAACGTAATAACAAATTATTTATTCAATAAAATTCTACTTTTCTACTCCTAGGCTGATTTCCTTGCTCTATAAGAGGTGACGGAGGTGATAAAGCCCTCGGCCAACCTCTGCGGTCGAATGGAGTGATAAAGCCTCCAGACGAGTATACTTTTAGTACAAATGAAGTGAAAAAGCCTTCAGGTGTACTCTTGGTCGGTAGTGATATAACCTACCGACTCGTATGCCTGTCTCCTAATCTCTCTGAATTTCAATGCGAATTCGTCGCCCTTATATACTAATTTTTGCACGCAGGCAAACGGTTATTTTATAATAACAACTTTCAACTAATAGTATTAACAATATAAAACAACTGTTATTCCGGTAAATATTTCCTTCCCGTGAATTTCCATGCACCATAATGCTCCTTATTGAATACAATGCCTTTGTACTTGCTCATACCGTGCTTTCCAGGCTTTGGTCTATATATTGTGTGTTTGTATATTTGTTTGTGGTCACCTGATTCTAATGTTGTGTTTTGCTTTGCCCAATGCTTCTGCCTTCTGTTGTATGGCGTGCGTTGGTGTGTTGTATGCTAGTGCGTAAATATGTATAACGAAATTTCAATTAGTAGCGGCGCTTATTTTGACGACTTGCTGCTGATCTCCTTTCACTTAAGTTATTATGTATGTTGTATTTGTAACTGGGTACATTGGATTTTGAGTGTGCAAAGGGTTGATCGACCGCTGCATTTTTATGTTTTGTGCGTATCTACTTTCCAAATATTTAATGCATGTTAGGGTGATCCTATATTCAAAGTTTATGTTTGCGAAAATGTAAATATTCGGCCTGCGTGTAAAAGTGCGCAAGTGTAATTTGCTCTTCAATTTAATAATTATAAATTCAATGTACAACAGAATATATGTATTTAGGGCATAATTCATAAAGGTATACATATGTATATTTCTGGTGCTTCATGCAAAAAATATATAAGTGATAAAAATTCAAGTATAAATTCCAAGTTATTTCCAAAGTGATAAAAATTCAAGTATAAATTCCAAGTTATTTCCAAATGTATGTTATTTGCAGAAATATATAGATATGTGTATGTTGTGAGGATACAAAGTCCTCGGCTTTGGGGTCCTCACACCATGAAGCTATGGAGTTCGATGACATTGACGTCAACACTACCGTACCTGTACCTGCAAAAGAAAACGAACCTGCAGTATATGAAAGTGCTGCGGAGAATGAAAATTCTACTGCTGAGCACAATTTAAATTCGCCTCCTTGTACCAGCAGGAGAAGACGTAACCGCGAGCACCGACAGAGGCGGCACTTATTGGTAGATCATACCGCTATGCAAGAGAGTGTGTTGACACGAATTTCATCACCTCTTGAGGAAATTGGGAGCAATATAAACTCAATAGAGAACACCCAATATGACACATCGGAGAAGATGTTAGAAATAGAGCGGGAAAAACTTAGGATAATGCAAAGGCAGGAAGAAAGAGAGGAGAAAATGAACAGCTTAAAATTGCAAATAAAGCAGGTTGAGCTAGATATTTTAAAAATTAGACGCGCTAAGGAAGCTGGATCTTCTTAAATAGCTTAGTGAGAAAATCGGGCCACGCCCCAAGAATATTTGTTTTAGTTTTTTTTATACTGACATTTTTTACGTACACTGTATTCCCAAAAACAGAAGAAAAATAGTTCCGCTTTTTTGTTTATTTACAATTTGCAATTTTTATAGAATTATTGATACTGTTTTTGCGAATACAGGAGTTGGACTGGTCGGTGCATGAAGACCGCAATTAGACTGAATGTGTGTACCGAGCACACGTGTAGCTTTTAAGGTTTTGTACTTGAACTTTGTAGCTAATATGACCAATGGACTACATGATAAGAAAGCATATTTTTCTTTATTTTTACTTTAAATAATTGAACTAAAACATTTTGTTTTATGCACAGCATATTATTTAATATTTTTGAATAAAAAAATACAAACATGATAAATAATTTGTAATATGTATTAATTACAAAAAACTTTCTTTTATTTCCTGCCGTATTTGCGAATCTTCGAGGTTTTGTGAGTTTTCGGACACATCAACTTTCAGCTTCGGTAAGTGAATCATGGCTTGATATGTCTACATTATATTTAATGCAAACATTATGCAAGGCAGCACAAAAGTTAGCGATTTGTGTTGCTTTTTCCGGCTTATAATGTAGCTGACGAGCACCAAGTAAGCAACGAAATCGGGTTTTCAGAACTCCAATGGTTCTCTCTATAATGTTTCTTGTTTTGGCATGTTTGGTGTTGTACACTGCTTCAGCGTTTCCTTCTGAAGCTGACCTATAGGGTGTCATTAAATAGGGTTCCAAGGGGTAGCCTGCATCACCTGTAAACAGCTTGTTTTATTTTTTTAGTTAAATAAAAGGAAGTGGTTGTCGTTACCCAATAGCCAAGTGTTGCGCACACCAGAATTGTAACGTTCACGTAAAGCACGTTTGGCAGAACTAATGTTCCACACGAGCAAATCATGAGATGAACCTGCACATCGAGCATCGAAATAACGGATTCTCATTTTATGATCACAAATCTAAGAGTAAAATTTGTCAAAAGTATTTCAATAATCCAATAGCAAAATGTATACATACAATCATTGCATTAAGGCTAAAGAATCCTTTTCGGTTGAAATAAAGTCCTTGTTCCAATTTACTGGGCGCCGAAATTTTAATATGCGTTCCATCGACACACCCAACAACGCCAGGAAACCCTGCTTTCTCAAAAAAATATATTTTGGCTTCCATGTTCTGCTCCTCGAACATTTCCAAGTTAATAAACAGGGGGCATATTAACTGCTCCAAAACTTCGAGCGTTTCAGTCAATATTGCAGAGCTGTGGGCTGTGATAATGCTAAATTAAAATCATTACCAACACTAAATTGGTATGATCCTTGGGCCAGAAAACGCAATGTTGTTGCTAACTTTATTTTATTTGAAATAAATGTAGAACGTTTCCCTATTTTCATTGACGGCTCTATTTGCTCCAGAATGTAGTTAAACGCGGCCTTACTTAACCGAAAGTAATCCAGAAATCTGAAATTACAAACAAGGAAATATCTGACAATTCGTTTAAATTTTCATTAGTGCACCACGCTCAAGGATGTAGAGGAATCGTTAATGGTACAGTAATGGGATACGCAATCATTCACTAATATGCCCACCAAAGTTCATGAATAAACTCTATATTTTGCCCGGAATTGAGAACTGTGCACTAATGGAAATCAGCAATTATAGTACTTACTTCCTATGTGGCAAATTAAACTTTTGGCGCATCTCTTTTCTTTGGAGAAGTAACATCTCCTTGCACTCGTCATCACTCGAAGTTTCACTTTCCGAAACAAAAAACATCTTAAATCACAAATTTTAGATTAAATATCAACTTTACAATAAACAAATTGTAAACAAACAATTGTCAAAAGTGTGGGGATCATAGTTTTTCTATAAAATTACCGATATCACGTCGACATCAATACATTGTCTTACTAAATACCAATTATGCATTGACGTGACGTCGACGACGATACGAAGTGATGGTTGACATTGACAACCATAATAGGGGTGATTGTTGTGTGAAATTACAAAGCATTTATACTTTTGCACACTTCTTGCGAAAAGCTACGTACTTTTCGGGTGTAAATAAAAAAATTACACGTTTTTATTAGTAATATCATCCATTTTTTTTTTATTTTCAACATAGATACGTACAAAAAATTGGCATTTTTACACCAACAAGTTATTTCAACAGGAATTTACTCCCATTTTAATCTTAACTTCATACAAAAATTTTAGAGTGTAGGAGTGTGATGACTAGTACCTAGGACCTACCTAATTATTTTCTAGCTCTTAGTTTTATTATTACTTCATGTAAGTATTGTTTTCAATAAAACCGTTTAACTTAAACCTTTTTTTTAAATTATTTTATTTCTACTTCACTTGCGACATACCTTCGGGTTTTACACGACACGCATATGTATTTTCCGAAAAATTTATCAAATTTGGAATCGAATTTCTCAGTAATCAAAGAAATATTTGTACGAACTCTTCCGTGATTCTTTTTTTTCAAGGGATTACAGCATGAATTCGTCGTAGGCATTATCGAGCATTGACTAAATAAGATATTGCGGATACATTTTTTTTTTTATATGGCTATTGACGTTGCTCTAAACAAAGCTTCAACGAAACTGAGAAACGCGGCAATATGCAAGCATGAGCACGGCTCTTGATTTGTTTTCCATCGTCTTGGAATTTTGCGGATCAGCATAAATGATGCACACAATTTCGGTCGCACGATGACTCAGCGCGCGAGTTACATCCTTAGACCCACCTACTCTCTATTCTTCATCTATTATTTACTGTTATTGCTACATACGTTTTCTTGCCTACATACCTTCTCTTTTACCCTACATAACCTTTTCTCTGAGTTATAAATATTAGTACCTAATTAGTGATAAACTTTAGTAAGTAAGATAAAGTATATATATAAGTGCATTTCTTTTTTGCCCTCTGTTTGGATGATATTGCCAATAAAACGAGATCATCGGAGTTAGCATTAAAAATCAATCGTTTTTATTTAATACTTATTAAAGTAAGTATGTTTGTCGCGAGCGTCAAAACGTGCTCGTCTAGCGCTGGTAGGAGCGCGATCACAAAAACATGTATAACTTTTGACCTAATGTAAAATAACTACTTTTTTCACCAACATTTTTGAAGGGATTGTAGAATTGAATGAAATGTGTTAAAATTTTCTCGCAGGCGGAGAAGTTTTATTAATTTTTAATTATTTAAAACAGACAGGATTTTTTTAGCAAAATAATAATTTGTTATAAAAATCAATTTATGGCAAAGTATATTAACTGACGAAAACTTTGATGCATAAAACGTTAAGTTTCTATAAACCGTTCACGAGTTATTCATTTTTTAAAATAACATGATAATGATATGATGAAAAACTCTAACGGTTAATAACTAATGTAAAAAAAATTGTTTGCAAAATTATTTTGGGGAGAACGTCTTTATTTCCAAGCCGATTAAAAACCGTATTAATCAATGAAAACTGAGACAATCGATTTTAAAGTAGCCCACTTGAGAAAATTCGACCCAAATGACAGTTTAGAATTCGGTTTAATTTTCAAACCTCTCGATTTTCAATGCAAAAGGATCAGTGACGTAGATAAGTTTTCGTGGTGGGCGGATTTAATTTAACAGTTTATTATTAGTTTTTTTTTGGTCCTTTTTTATAATCATGGGAATATATTGTATAAAAACAAACAAAAAATAGGGATACATTACGGTGCTGCAAATTTGAATTTAACATCTTCTCATGGTTCCCTATCGAATTTTGTAGAGTACTAAATTTGTGCATGGTAACGCAAACTCAAACTACCATTCTACTAATGGAATAATATGGTTTTTATAAATGAAGTGATATCGATACGAATTACATATATGACTGGGTGAATTCAAAGAATATTGAACAATCACAGATAAATGTATCAATGATTAATGATTAAAAATACATCTTCTATTGTGTAAAAAATTCTCAAAACTTACTTCTTTTGTTTTTTCCAATTGTCGAATTTCTTTTTTACTAATTGACCCAAAGCTTACGGAATACTACACATGAAATACAAAATGCTCCTTGGTGCAATTATGTACTCATAGCCAGGAAAATTTTTCCAGCCATTTATAACAAAACTTTAATCATCGAGCTTCGAACTTTTACAGCAACGGAAAAGAATAATCTTTAGGTGCAACCAAACATTTTTTAATAAATTGAATCTTTGGGATTCACTTAAACGTGCGTCGACAAAATTTCCGGTATCATTTCTACATATGCACATTTTCTGGAAGGGAGAATTTTTCAACACTCTCTTTACTTTCCTCGAATAAAATTTATTCTCAATTGCGCTTTTTTTTAATTAATAAGTTGGGAAAAATTTAAACAACGTGACATCAGGACGGACAAGGCCACAGCTGTTTCGATTATACCTTTTTTAAATCTCTTCAAAGCCTTTTCTCCCGGGAGTGGGATTCGAACCCGCACTCCTACGATGGTTGAAATGTTATAAACGCATTCAGCCACGTCATGCCTTATGCGGCAGTTACTCACGAACGTACGTACCAAAAACGTGTCAGCTGACACGACCTATCTTATGAGTGTGCAATGTAAACGAAAACTCACCGACGTGCAACGCCCGTACGTACGTAGCCCGGAACGTAGAAATCAAAACAATTTTGATTTTTTCCGTAAGAACGTGTCAGCTGATCGCTCTCTCACTAGACAGAGTTGCCTAGTAAACTTTTGTGCGCTAATTTTTGACCGTTTGCAGTTTTATGCTAAAACACCTAATTAAAGTTTGAAAAATTGTGAAAATAATTCGAAATAATTATGTAAAAGTGCAGATTATATATATGTCATCTATTTATATTTATTTAATATTAATTCCAGCCTTTTACAACATCAAAAATTAAATTGGAAAAAGTTGCTGTTTCCATAAGCATGCATGCAAAATGGTCAATGGCAACAGTGCTTATCTGTAAACAATACACACATATATATGTTATGTATACGTACACAGACGCACACATTGATTCCTACGGGCTTGAGGGTTCGGTCAAACGTGTTTCGTACGACAAACGTCCGTACGTACGGCACACTTCGGTGGGTAATTGCCGCTTTAGTTGTTGTAAACCTTATCCCAATTGCCTTCTTTACATATTTTCTTTATTCATAGTCCATACTTCGTATGGCATCATATGGTAAAGTTATGCGTTGAAAAGGCGGTTTCAGAGAAACTTGGTGTTGTTGCGTTTTATGGCATTCACTCATTAAGTTATTCATTCATTTGCACAAACATATATGTTTTGGAATGTCTTAAAATGCATTGACTCTTACATATGTACATACATATATTTTGGCTCGCTTTGGTACGGCCTGAGAGTCATTGACATATTCATTCATTTGTACACAGATATATTTTCTACACGCCACGGTAACTACGCCGTGCACCGTCTGGTAACATGAACCTTGGTATGTTACTGTTTAAAGCTAATCAAATGCTCGCCACAAGCCTTTACCTGTATACAAATTATTCACATAATTATTTATGCTTGCTTTGCAAATTCCACAGCTAATTTTATTTATGCTTAGAATGCAGTTCCCAGAGAATTGAAAGTATATGTATGTAATACACTTAGTTTGTAAGTATTAGTGTAAGTAGGTATATTAGCTTATAGAAATTGTGTATAAAAGAAACAGCTTTTTAATAAAGAAGTCAATTCAATCTGGTGCCGCTTAAATGACACTACGCTGAATTCAAACCTTTTTCATTTCTAATATTACATGGCGAACCTGCCTAAATTGGAATCCGACTGCCTAAACTAATATCCTACTGCCTCATTATTGGCATCCTACCCCATTATTGGCATCCTGCCTTATTATTGGCATCATGCCTCATTATTGGCATCCTGCCTTACAGCTGCAAACACGGGGAAGAAAGCATAAAACTAAAAACCGGATTAAGCTCTTTGCTGGCGTTATTGGCAGAGTTTATTAATAAATTTAACAACACTTGTTCCGTAACTTGGGTATATGATCAGCAGTTGGATGATCACCAGTTGGATGATAACCGTTTGCACCTGCCACATATGTCCACGTAATGGGTATACCTTCAGTTGAAATGTATTGCACTACCGCCACCAAAACGACCACCACCGACGCATAACGAAGTGGAATAAACAAGGGATCCCGCAAACCAGAAGGAAGCCAAAACTAATTGAAGACGGTAAATAAATCGAGGACCAGCTAAGCAGAATTTTAGCGTTAGTTAAGTTATTTTTTATTTAAGTATTTTACTTTTTAGAAGCATTTGGCAACCTAACGGCTGCCAGTTTATGGGCAAAAAGTATATTTTTGCCAATAAAATTAAGAATTTTTTTTCCCCACCTAAATTTTTAAATGAACGATATAAATAGTCAGGAAGAATTTGACGCAGTATTTTTGCGTTGTAGTAGATTAATAGAAGAAGAAAAAACAACAGTTAAGTAACAGAGAAAAAAATTCATTTCAATAAAATTTTGTAAAAATTTTTTTTAACTAATAGAACTTAGGCAGATCAATGAATAAAAGAAAAAGAGAAAAAATATTAAGCCCAAAGTGGCATAGAAAACGAAATAAATTGTATATTTGTCAAATTTATTTCTATCGATATTTCGATTTCAAACTGAAATCATCTTCAGGACTGAAATGCACATAAAAACAAAAACACATTAAAACATAAAACATAACAACATTCCATAATATTGAACTTACACTCCTGAGTGCACCTGATCGACTAATTTAACAAATCTTAAAATAATCATGTACAAGGGAAAACGATAAACAAAAAACGAAACATCTAAAGAACCGTAATAATAAACAAATTTTTACATAAACAACAATACGTTAAATAATAAGCAGTAAGTGGCGCTCAGCACATTACCGTTGGGACAGCATGTTTGGAACGACACTCTTCTCACGAGGAGTTGTAGTTGTTGTAATCAATCGACGATAGGCTGCCGCGCAGCCTTCTACATCTGCCTTAAAATTTATTCTTTGATCTCTTGGTGTATTGATAATATGAAGCATTTCTAATGTGTATCTTTTGTTGTAATGCCTCTCTTGTTGAATTACTGCTACGTTGTTTAAATCTGGAGAGTGCCCGGTTACTCTGCAATGTTCTTTCAAAGCTGTTTTATTATCATTAGCGTGGTCCCGATTTTTGATATTTGATTTATGCGCGGAAATCCTTGTCAGATTTCTCATATTTTTCGATTTTGTCCTTTGTGTTGCTAAAAATTTGTTGTACGGTATTGTTGTAAGTGAAGGCCATTTGGAATTTTTCGTGGTCATACATATTGGAATATTTTAGCCTGTTCGACAGTCCAGGGACATATACGGACCTTTTATATATTTTATTTCTATTATTATTTATTCGATTGGTACTTGATTTTTCAAAATAATCGCGGATATAACCTTTTATAAGATATATCGGAAAGTCGTTGTTTTCAAGCATTTTTACAATAATTTCTATATTTTTATTATGGTATATTTCATCACTGATGGTCAGCACTCTTCGAATACAATTTTTTGCTGTGTTTAATATAGTTGGTTTGCTGTGTTTCGAGTGGAAATTAATAAATCTGCCTGACGATGTAGGCTTTTTATACCAGTCAAAGTATAGTTTTTGTGTTTTCTTATCACCAAAGTGTCTAAATATGGTCCCTGGCCATCCTTTTCAATTTCATGGGTAAACTTTATTGATTTGTTATAACTGTTTAAGTTCGTCAGCATATCCTCTACAGAATCAATTTTTACGATGGCGAACAGATCATCGACGTATTTAGATAAAAAACGGGGTTTATTAGGAGAGTCTTCCTCGAATTTACTTAGCAATTCTTCCATTACTAAGTCTGCAAAGATAGGTGATGCTGGTGACCCCATTGGCATTCCCGACCGCTGTTCATATATTTTATTATTTGATTTGAAATATCGGTTTTCTTTAATGCAAAATCTCACAATTTCCAAAAACAATCCTTTGCTAATACTGGTATGGGCTTTTAATTGGTTCCATTTAGATGCTATAATATCCAAAGCATGGTCGACGGGAATGCTGGGAAACAAGGAAACCACATCGAACGAAATCAGACATTCATCGTCATCTATATAAGTATCTTTTACCTTGTTTTTGAATTCTACCGAATCCCTGACATTGTACTTCGGCAGCCTATCGTCGATTGATTACAACAACTACAACTCCTCGTGAGAAGAGTGTCTTTCAAAACATGCTGTCCCAACGCTAATGTGCTGAGCGCCACTTACTGCTTATTATTTAACGTATTGTTGTTTATGTAAAAAATTTTTTATTATTAGGGTTCTTTAGATGTATTCTTTTTTGTTTATCGTTTTCCCTTGTACTTTATTATCTTAAGATTTGTTAAATTAGTCGATCAGGTGCACTCAAGAGTGTAGGTTCAAAATTATGGAATGTTGTTATGTTTTATGTGTTAATATGTTTTTGTTTTTATATGCCTTTCAGTCCTGAAGATGATTTCAGTTTGAAATCGAAATATCGATAAAATTAAATTTGACAAATACACAATTTATATTTAAGTAAGCATTTTTGATGTTTCAATTTACATATACATGGCCTAGAGCTCGGAAAAAGTTTTTATAAAAATTTACAAAATAAAGGCCGAAATAGAATAAAAGTAAAACGAAATAAAAATAAAAATAGTAGAGAAATAAATTTGCAAATGCCAATATTCTGTAAAGTTTGTTAAGTAAGAAAAACTAAATTAGTTGTAAATAAAATTTTACGAACAAAATCAATAATTTTATTAGGCCTAAATTAGTCCTTTTTCATATTCTTAGTCCTTTAAAAAAAAAAGAAAAACAAAAACCTTATTACCTTACTATTAAAAACCCATTTCCAAACAATAACCGTCAAAATGCTTCAATTAACAGAATATTTTCTTGCGACGAGCTTTATCAGCACTGTCTAAGTTCGATAGCAAACCAAAAATTTGAGTAAACTTTTCGGATGCTCATGACATCTTTGCAAAAGTATTGATGGGCAATTTTTTAAAATTAATATTCTTCTAATCACATACCCATTATAAAAATAACGAATTTGATATTTATATCGCAATTAATGTTTCAAAAAGTACATTGCTGAATGTCAGAGAAGAGAAAAAATTATTATTTTTTGCACCAGTAATAACAGTAGAAATGAAGAAAAAGTCATAAAAGAGAACCATATATTATATAAAGTGCTTAATAAATTTGCAATTAGACATATCGCGCCCGTTTTCATCCAAAAGGATAGAAAATTTGTAGCATAATAAACACAAGCAACCAGATTGTTGAGGAAAAGATTGACTTAGGACAATTCTTGACCAGGCTGAAAAATGCCGGCAATATAGGACTTGTAAAATAAAAACACAGTTGCCCTTAGGGACAAATTGATTGTTAATGAAAGATAATACTCGAGAAGGCAAATTTGAATAATATAAAATAGGTACCCAAGTTCTCAAAGATTTAATATTTGCATTAACCCCAGAAGTTATGCATGTGACAAACGTCGACAGAAATTAAAGAAATTCTTCATACAAATCATGACGATCCAATCTGGGAAGGCCAACCAGAAAACCGCATGATACATAAGATCAAATAAAAATATTACTGGAAAATATGAAAAATGGTATAAGAAAAGGTACGAAAAATATTTGCATCCACTGTACCCATTGGTTTAACCACTTATCACTATATAACTACTTCTTGATCTAGCAGCAACTGAATTTACCCAATCTACTGTAAATCATACGCTCAGAGACGCCGATTTTTAGAACAATGTCAATTTTCAGCCAATGAGCTTTGTTTAATAGAAATAGTCAAGGAAAGGAAAACTAAATCTCCTATATTTAGTCGATAGGATATATATAGGGTCCTGTGGAGTAGAAAGTAAGGAAATCTAAATCATTTATCTTCATTATTTTTTTTTTTAGAAATATAAATATAAGTTTGACCTGCTTCATCTAGGAAAACCTCGCCTTTTAGATAGGTCATAAGGTAGATAGTAGACATACATATAGGGCCCTGCAGAACGTAAAATAACAATAGAAAAAATAATTTTATTATGACCTGTGGAATAGGAAAAATAATTTTATTAATACCGTATAAGGTAGAAAAAATCGATAAAAATAATAATTTTACTCTAATACCCTATAAGGTAGAAAAAATGGATACAAATAATAATTTTACTCTAATACCCTATAAGGTAGAAAAAGCGATAAAAATAATAATTTTACTCTAATGCTCTATAAGGTAGTAAAAATCGATAAAAATAATAATTTTACTATAATTCCCTTTAGAGTAGTAAATATCGATAAAAACAATGTAGGAAATAGAAACATAGAAAACGTAAATCAAAATAATAAAAATAAGAA
This sequence comes from Eurosta solidaginis, assembly GCF_040869045.1. Taxonomy (NCBI): domain Eukaryota; kingdom Metazoa; phylum Arthropoda; class Insecta; order Diptera; family Tephritidae; genus Eurosta; species Eurosta solidaginis. Next base: position 141,676,418 of record NC_090319.1, on the reverse strand, counting down.
AATTGTAATACATAAAAATAGACCTAAACTCATAGAATAAGAGCACTTTAAATTTTTAAACACAAAGAAATTTTTATTGTGTGCAAAAGAAAAATACAATAATAAAACAAAACAAAAGAGAAAAACAAATGTAAACTATTCTTTGGAAATCAAGCTAAATCTCATAAAATACTAACAAAAAAAAAAAAAAACAACAAACAAAGTAAGCACAAACGGATTCAAAAATTAATAGTATAACTTGAGTAGCCATAGATAATTCGTGCACAAAATTATATATCGTTAGCTTGATGTGAAAATATGCTAAGTCACTTTTTACGAATTTTACAGGAGACGAAAAAAACTGAATAATTTTTGAAATAACCTTTTTTTTCAAAACTGTGAATGAGGATACCTTAGTTTCAATACTTTTGAGTGTAGAAGCTTTGAAAAAGATAAATATGACTTAGCACAATTTCCTCACTCAAAACAAATTTTTTCTCCTGACTTAGCACTTTTTACTCAATATATTTCCACATCACTCCTCCTCTTTAATGATTGAAATACAACACTAAAACTATATATTTCACAAAAAATACTATTTATTTGTCAAACTATTTCTAACTATTGGCGGCCACCCGGGTGTGGTGGTAGCGTGCTACGCCTACTACACCGAATGCCCTGGGTTCATACACCGGGCAAAGCAACATCAAAATTTTATAAATAAGGTTTTTCAATTAGAAGAAATTTTTTCTAAGCGGGGTCGCTCCTCGGCACTGTTTGGCAAGCACTCCGAGTGTATTTCTGCCATGAAAAGCTCTAATAGGTCCCGTCCCGCCAATTTGTAGGAAAAATTTAAAAAAAATGGGCACGACGTAAATTGGTAGAGAAGCTCGGCCTAAAATATCTTCGGAGGTTATCGCGCCTTACATTTATTTATTTATTTTATTTCTAAGGGTTCGAATCTGGACTCTTTTGCCGGATGGTGCGCAGACAATAACTTATTCTTAAATTCAAACAAATGCTGTGTTGTCTTTTATTCCATAAAGACAACTGCCACATACTTTATCTACAAACTAAATGCTAAATCTCTTAATCGTTGTCAAGAAAGTAAAGACTTGGGTGTAATTTTTGACTCCAAACTCTCTTTTTCTAGTCACATTGATTTCGTTGTTTCAAAATTTGTTGCAATGGTTGGGTAGTAGACGTAACACCAGTGACTTTAAGCACTCTATGACGTTGAAGGCACTTTATATATCCTTGGTCAGAAGTGGTATTGAATATTGCTCAATAATATGGAATCCTTTCTATGAATCTAACTCCTATAAAATTGAGAAAGCTCCAAAAATTTTTACAAAATTGCTTTACGTATGCTTCACTGGCCAGGCGGCCTCCCATCATATACCAGCAGTCACAAATTGCTTGGTCTTCAGGGTTTGCATGACAGAAGAACTTTTATCTCACTCATGCTTGCCTATAATGTAATAAACTTTAGCACGAATTGCTCTGATTTATCTACTTGGTTCATTCCATATATTCCACTGCGTGATCTTCGGCATAATAGATTATTTATCGAAATAACTCATAAAACGAATTATGCTAGGAATGAACCTATAAATAGGACTATACATCTAGCAAATCGATTCAGTAGTGTTATTAATTTTAATATCAGCTTATACAAGTTTAAGCTTGAATTGTTTTCTATTTTTAACTAGTCTGTAAGAAAGCATGTATTTATCGACATGTAAGAACTGAAGTTGATTATGGTCAGCGCAAAGCATTTATCAAACACCAAAGGCATGTCTCAATTAGGTGAATCCAATTTCAAGAGTTGTGTTCGCAACCCTCTCAAGAGGTTGCCAGCGCAATATATAGCTTCTCCAACCCAATTGTCAACCTCACATAACCGTGCCGAATCCTGTTTCATTGACAGCCGAGGCTCTGGTGACCCCAAGTTCCTCATGGAACTATGGGGTGGGGAGGGCGGGATGGCCTAGAAGGTTTAATGTGGTAATATAAATCCTTCCCGAGATGGTCGAGCTAGTAGTACTTTAATAGTGCTTTGTTAACGGAACGTATCGGATATATATCCGGCAAAGGGCCATCAACATCGGTAACACTCCCCAAAGCCTTTTGAACCATGCTCATACCTAAGAGTATAATACTGCGGAGAGAGATTACGTCATCTTTATTTATCCAGGCATGGTTTTTTTGTTTCATAGAAAACTGAGCCTGTATCGTGTTATACGATCGCGAATCGATATATCTCAAACTGTCAACCTTTATATAAAAAGGGTTGATACATTCCGATACGGTTCATCATTTCAGAAAGAAACGAGTTATTCTCCGAATATCAATCAGGGTTCAGAAAAAACATAGCTGTGAATCACTCATAAATTTAGTGATTAGCAGATGGAAAACACATGTTGATAGAAAAAAACAATAGCAGCAGTATCTATCGATTTTCAAAGAGCGTTTGAAACCTTGGATAGAGAAATATTAATAAAAAAAACTGTAACAATACGGAATATCCGGGCCGGAGCTTCAATGTTTTGAAAGCTATTTGACTGGCAGATATCAACGGACTAAGGTGGGAGAATGCGTATCCGACACTATTTCGGTGAACCTTGGTGTGCCACAAGACTCTACATTAGGTGAATTATTATTTATAATTTACGTTAACGATATCGAAAAAGTCTTGCAGAATTCAAATGTATGTATGTTTGTTCGCTGATGATACGTTATTATATATATCAGCTAATTCAGGTGATGAGTGTATAGATAAATTTAATGCAGACATTATCAGAGTTGAAAGTTATTTAAAAATGAATAAACTAAAACTTAATGTAAAGAAGACAAAATTGATGTTGATAAATGGTAGATCCAACAAAAATATTTCTATAAATTGTGAATATATAGAGAGAGTAGACCAAATTAAGTGTCTAGGAGTTATTATTGATGACAAACTTAAGTTTAATCTGCATATAGATTATGTTTGCAAAAAAATAGCTAAAAAGATTAATTTCGTTAAAAGAATACGGAAAAAAGTTTCAACTATGTGTGCAATAAATATTTACAACACGATCGTTAAACCGCATTTTGAATATTCTTCCACTATCCTTTTTTTAAGCACAATGTCAAGTATAGATAGAATGCAAAAGCTCCAAAATAAAGCTATTAGATCTATTCTTAAATGTAGTGTAATGACATCGATTTCAACGCTTTTTGAAACGTTGAAATGGATGTCTGTAAATCAGCGTGTTATGTTTAACGCGTTATGCTTTATGTTTAAAATTAAATATAATATTTTACCAAGATATTTAACGTCCGAGATATGCTATGTAGCTGATATACAACCATATCCCGTTATGAACAATATTGATTTAAGAAGACCACCTCTAATGTCAAGTGCGGCACAAAATAGTTTGTTTTATAAAGGAGCTAGCTTATTTAATTCATTGTCGATGGAAATAAAGTCTGAATCTAATATGTACATATTTAAGAGAAAAGTGATTGATTTTGTTAAAGTTAATTATGATTAAGATTTGAAATGTAATAATGAAATACTACATTTAATTTATAATTTAAAAAGTAGCTAAGTAAATTGCTAAATAAATAAAATCTACTACTACTACTATTACTCCGGACCCTGGTTACAGATTTTTTATTTTTTTTTTTCAAATGAATATTGTACTATTGTACATAATTTTTGAGGACGTCTTTTTTAATTATTTTCCCTGAAAAAATAAAAATACTACACTGTTTAGAAACTCCAATCATAACTTTATAGCATATCTTCACCTAGAGCTTTAATTGTTAAGATTTATTGAATCTCATATTTTAACCTGCACTGCCTCCACTGTACTTTTATTTCACGTCTTATTTTTCTATATTGAAAAAAACTATGAAGTGGTATCGCAAGCATAGTTTCAATTTTTGAGGTTTTTCAGCCACAAAAAATATTACATTTTCAATTTAAACACAAACATTTTGACATGTTCTATAAAGCAAAAACATATTTGACTATTCCATTTTGATACACGTTTCAGTTAACGCACGTTTGACAATACAAATTTTAACTTCAAAATCTTCAAAAAAATATCTGTCATCCATGAAATTAGAAACTGTCCTACCTTAAAATATTTTCCTATCAAAAAATTACATGACATAGGAATTGTAGGTTACCATTCCTCAAATTTTGTTATGATTGAAGATTTTACTTAAATCTTCTGCGTTTCGAGATTGAATTTTGTATGATAAAACTTGCAAGATTTAACACTAAATATTTTTCTCTTGTTGAATTTTAAGCAAAAAATGTGTAATACTTTAAACACTATATGCCTAAAATTGTACGCACGAGTTACTTATATTTACACCCTAAGAGCGCGATTTTAAACACTTGTTTTAAAATATGTGAATATACTTCAAGTATCCTTGTAGCGAAAAAGTCACAAGAAGCCATCCAACAATTGAATTTGTGGTACACACCACGGCGTCTTTAGCAGAATGATTTTTTGAAATATGAAAACTGGAGTGCATAGACATTGTAGCTTGAAAACTTTTTATGGCATTTTGGAAACAAACATTCAAACAAATTGGAACTCAATTCCCTATGCGCATTTAATGCAAATGATAACTCCGTAATTTGCAGAGCAGCTTTGTACAAACTTTACACACAAAAATTTCCAATATATTTGTAAAGTTTATTCATTTATTTATATTTACATATATATTTTAAAGCTTATCACTTATTAATATTTACATATATTTTATAGCTTATTCGCCTATTTATAATTATATTTTAAAGCTTATTCACTTTTTCCACCACGAGGCGACAAACTCGACGATTTCACAGAAAATGAAAATTTACAGTAACTACGATAGTAAGTGACGGAAATTTACACATTGCTGTGTGAAATTACAAAGCATTTATAGTTTTGCACACTTCTTGCGTGAGGCTACGTACTTTTCGGGTGTAAATAAAAAATTACACGTTTTTTTATAGCAATATCATCAATTTTTTTTATTTTCAACATGGATACGTACAAAAAATGGACATTTTTACACCAAAAAATTATTTAAAAATTCAACAGGAATTTACTCCCATTTTAATCTTAATTTCATACAAAAGTTTTAGAGTGTAGATCATGTATAAAGCTCTGAGTGGAGATCTGTAATAGCTATAACCTTATCTTCCATTTATTTGGTTTCTATTTGCTTTCTGAAAATTGATGAAAATGATTAATACTAAAAATATCTTATGATAATAGTTTATTAAAACCTTTTTATTATTTAATGGCTTAAATATAAGCCTTAATATAAGGTTGTTACAATTTACTTATTGTGTTTTAGCAGTGCCTTGTGTAAACCTTATTTTCTGAGGGTAGAGGCCGTATAAATAACTTTATCTTTCAGGTAAGCTATATGCCTGATAATATAAGTACAGAAAAAGGCGTATTATGAAGAATATTCCGTATATCAGATGTAACGTTTCAACCTAAAAGCCTTTTGGTTAAATTAGCCTTAACTAATGTTCACATTTCTTTTCGGGTGTTTTACCTTTTGCACGATAATAGCGGTACAGTGGTACTTTTGTAGCAGTGTGTTAATGAAATCATGTTAAAACATACCATACTTCTGTACATTAGAGTGATTAAAAAATACAACATTTTGTTTGTGAGATTTATCATTCAGGTATGTTGAGGTATTTCATTCAAACACATCCAAAACATCGACTAAAATGTCTTGATATTTTTCGTTCTTCTAGACTTTTCTAACTTTTTATCTTTCACAATTACTTCTGAGGCGTGATTTCTTCGTTTTTATAAAAAATTATGTGATTCAGTTTTTATTTCGATGTGCTGAATGTGACGTCGCTCTCAGGTTTTTAAGATATTTGCACCAGAAAGCATAGTGTACAAAACAAGTGTGATATCAAACCGCCTGAAGGATGTTGAAGTTTTTTTAACGTTTTGCAGCGTATTGACAGGAGGCGCATACGGCAGGTTATTTTCAGCAGGTGATAGAAATAGATAGCATGCGACAAGAATAGTAACTTTAAAAATCAGACGAACCTGTCTCTTTGTTATTTTGACGTCTATGCTTTAGTTTTCAAACTGTATGCCAAACACAATGCATTTGTGAGGATATACAATGGATGCAACACTTATAAATTTCAAAAAAGTCTTGATTGAATCACTCTTAGGATCCGCTTAAATAGCCTCCGATAAACCGAAAAATGCAATCTGCTAAAAGCGGGAGTCATTGGTGCCGTATGTCGTATCGCTGTAGTCGTATCCCTAACGTAATCAGCTGTTTATCGTTACGACGGTAAACCAAAAGCCGGAGTCATTGGTGCCGTATGTCGTATCGCTGTATCCGTATCCCTAACGTAATCAGCTGTTTATCGTTACGACGGTAAACCAAAAACCAATTGGTTGGCTACGATACGGTTACGACTTTAGCGGCACCAATAATCGATTGCTTTGATTTCCATAAGGTTGGTCGAATCAGCTGTTATAAGGTTACCGATACGGTTACCGATAAATCACCAATGTCTCCAGCTAAAAACCAATTGGTTGGCTACGATACGGTTACGACCTAAGCGACACCAATAATCGATTGCATTGATTCTCATAAGGTTGGTCGAATCAGCTGTTAAAAGGTTATCGATACGGTTACCGATAAAGCACCAATGTCTCCAGCTAAAATTGCAACCGATTATCAGTCGGAAAATTCGGTGATCGGATGAAATGTACACACGTTTATCTAAAAGCCTCGTCACATAAGCACTTTTCATATAGATGCGTTTTACTCAATCTTTGTATTATGTGTAGATTGCACGTATTATTATGGAGAACGATAGATTGAGGGGCACTGGCACCACCTCTCTTCGAAAAGTAGCTAACTTGCAACTTTTGTTGCAAGCAAATCATAAGAAGACGAATTTGACATTTGCTGGCACACTTTGCAATTGGCGATGTTACTGGAATGCATAAGCTTGTGTTAAACGCATCTATATGACAATTTCATTGTGCCGCGGCCTTTCAGTTTAGTTATGTTCGTTAAACAATAAGCAGGCGTAGAGGCCAGTGAAAACCCTATGTTATAATCACTTTCGCATTGTTTACGTTGTTATCCCAAATTTTGTGCAAGCAAAGCATCTATCTACAAACTATCGTAGGAGTGCGGGTTCGACTCCCACTCCCGGGAGAAAAGGCTTTGAAGAGATTTACAAGGTATAATCGAAACAGCTGCCGCCTTGTCCGTCCTGATGTCACGTTGTTTAAATTTTTCCCAAATTATTAAATAAATCATAAGAAGAAGAATTTGACATTTGTTTTGACTAGGCAGCACACTTAGCAAGTGAACTTATTTTTCCCACTCGTTGGTAACTTTTCTAACATTTTTCGCAGTTAAAAACTACAATTTTAGACATGAATACGACACAAAATATGTTACCAAGTTTTTTTGTTGTATAGGACGAATTTTTATAACAGTGCTTCGCGAAATTTTGTATGTGAATGGGCAAGGCGAAATAAATTTCAATTGCCATGTTTGATTTTGGCGATGCTACTGGAATGCATAAGCTTGTGTTAAACGCATCTATATGAAAAATTTCATTGTGCCGCGGCCTTAAATACATGTGTATTTTTATCGGACGACTACGTCCGGCATTTGGGCGATCAAAATCGGTGGCTGTGGAAGCGTACCCTAATACACATACTGGCAATTAGGTTAGGGCTGCCATGTTTTTTCTTCATGTATGTATTATGTGTTCCAAATATGGACCAAATCGGACCACAAATACGAAAATTTTGAATATCTCGATCCTTGCGCCACCTAGTGGCGATTTTTTCACAGGCCGTTTTCTATTCATGTATGTATTATGTGTTCCAAATATGAGCCAAATCGGACCACAAATACGATTTTTTTAAATATCTCGATCCTTGCACTACTTGGCGGCAATTTTTTTCATGTTTCGCTTTCTATTCACGTATGTAATATTTGTTCCGAATATGAGCCTAATCGGACCACAAATACGATTTTTTTTGAATATCTTGATTCTTGCGCCACCTGGCGGTGATTTTTTTCATATGTCGCTTTCTATTAATGTATGTATTATGTGTTCGAAATAGGAGCCAAATCGGACAACAAATACCATTTTTTGAAATATTTCGATCCATGCGCCACCTATCGGAGTTTTTATTTTTCATATTATTGCTTTGTCATCGGGTTCTGATTTAAATTCCAAGTTTCAAGCTTGTAGCTTATCGGGAAGTTAGTTAAATTTTAATTACAAAATCCGTTTACAACGGCCATGCAGCCGGCCTGTTAAGTCAAGCTAAATAAAACCTTAAAAAAAACATAGGTTATTATTTTTTACCAATATTTTTCAGCTTAGTTCGGTGACCGTTTAAAGGGCAAATACATTTACACGTCTGGCTGCTTTGACGTGGAGGCTTATTGGCAAAACTTTAAACTTGTGTTTTAAATCCTTACGACCTCGATCCAGGTTATAACAAATATATATACTCGAAACCAAAGGTCGCAGAAAATATTATCATCATGATATAAATATGTATATTTTGCATATTCAGTAACAATACATATGCTGATAGTGGAAATTTTAATTGTAGTGTGATTTGTAGCTTTATTTGACAATAGCCATTTGTAGAGGTGAAACATAGACGCATATTTCAGTTGCATATGAGTATAATGGGTATTAAAATTTAGGAGTAGTAAAGTTCTTCACAGCAATTTCAAAAGTGTAGATAACGTTTAACGCTTAGATAAAGTTTAAGCATATTTGTATATATGTAGATGTAAAAAAACACACAGCTATTGTGCGTGAAATTGTTTGTACTTTCTTCACAGTATATCGAAACATATCACACACACAAGATTGCGCATGTGAACAAAAGATCAGCTGTTTTTTATGGGCAAGTTTTACGTCATTTTCCTTTAGCTCTTGTTTTTATCTCTCTTTCTTTCATTCGCTCAAGCAGTCAAGTGTGATGTAGATGCGCAGAACGAGGCAATTTTGAACTCGTGAATGCGCAATCTTCTAAGTGTGATTTGTGGTATATCGATGATTAGATTGGAGTATGTGGTTGAGTATGAATAAAGCGCCAAATACACGACACGTAAATTTCCGCGAACATTCCGCAATCTTGTTCGCAGCTTTGGCCATACACCATACGAACTTTTGGCCGAACATTAGTTCTCTTACAGACAGCGATGAATACGGACAACAATTGTGCTGCAGCAATATTGCTCGCTGTGGCAATTAAGCGTAACAAAAGAGAGAAGATCGCAAAAAAAAGAATTTGGTGAGAAGAATGGTTTAAAAAACGAGCAGTTCTTGGACAAAGTGAGCTTATTAAAGAACTGGAATTCACGTCACAAAATGATTTTAAAAATTACGTTCGTATGAGCAAGGCAACATTTGACCAACTTTTACAAAAAATTTTGCCACTCATAACGAAACGGAAACAGGATCTACTTCTTTTAATTTTTCGATTAATGTCGCATAATCATTATTCTTTTTAATTCTATTACAATAATCTTTGCTTTTTACTTGCCACAATGATGGCAAAGATTTATACATTTCAATAAATTCACTCAGAAATTTTTTATTGTCCATTTTGTTTATTAACGTTAAGAACGTCAAATTAACGAAATGATTTTGTTTGGTTTTCTGCCAGATCAAAACGAAATCAAATCGTTTATGTTGATTATTAATTTCAAACTATGCTGGCAAAGCTGATTGATGGCGGAGTCATTAAAGGCGAAAGCATTAGCCAAGCTGATTGCAACTTTTCTCATGAATTTTGACAGTACGAACATTTCTCAGAGTATTTTTGACATCACCACCAACGAATTACACAAACAAACTACATGGAGATTGCGTGTATGTCCGCTCGCTGTTACCACCTTACGGCTTCACCATGGCTATAGCATTGCCAGCACAATTCAAACATAAAGCATCACGATTTTGTTAACGTTTTTAACGTTAACGAAAGCTTTTCGTTTCGGTTAAAAACGAGATACAATTTATCTTTATAATTTCTTTATCGATAATATTTCGAAGTGTTTCAACGGAAACGGTGGAAATTTTTTGATAAACGATTAGCTTAACGTTAAGGTGCATCCCTGAGCCAAACAATTGGTTTTTGGTGACCGTCGTAACGATAAACAGCTGATTACGTTAGAGATATGACTACAGCCATACGACAAACGGCACCAATAGCTATCATCCGGTGGCAAAATCCTGAGCCAGATAAATAATTTTGCATGTAAATGCAACAACAACGATTTGAGCCAGATAAATCCAGATAGAAGTCTGGTTCAATTTGTGAGCCAGATAATTTGTTAATTACTTCTTTTTAGGTTGGCAACGCGGCCTTGAATATACCTACTTTTTTAAAAATAGATGTCGCTGCTTAGCCTTTCGCCGTATGAGTTAAATGAAAAACAGCGGCGACATCTGCCTATCACATTTCACGTGTGCGAAAATTTCACGACATCTGCTTCTCAAGTCTCTCAATGATCCAGAGCATTCCCGTGAGAATTGAGCGTGAGCCGGAGCTGTAAAACTCACCGAAAGACGGCAAATGACTACAGCTTAAAGCTTTCACCATCTTCGATTAACTAGCACTTTATTTGGCCGAAATCGTCCCGGTAACAGGCATTATTAAGGTAAATGCCCCACCATCTCGGGAACGTTAGGTTATCAATAAAAATGTACTTTGGATAAAAACAGTACATTTACTCTTTTAAAATGCACGAATGGCATCCCTAACTTGAGTTGGCGTCACGATACAAGGTGGAGCCAGGCTGACATACATCTAAACATAAATAAAAATGCCATGTACCTCGTTTTTGTAATTCAATGGTGTAATGTGAAATGATACTGCGCCGGAAGTTTAAGTGTCAAATAATGTGGAAAAAATAGCAATCAGCCGATTTCAAGCTGGTACCTGTTTGGTTCCGCCATTCTGAGACGTTAACGGAGAAATTTTCGATCAGTTTAAGTTTCCCTTTTGCTACGAAAGCAACGTGACCGCCAAATAATGTTCAGATGATGGTTTTTCGTGAAAGTATGTCACAATTATTTTGTATCTACCGCTGTCGCAAATAAAAAGCATTTCTCATTGTGAATAATTCCTACTGGTTTTGTTTTTTGAGTTGAAACTGATATGATGTTTGCAGTTTTCTGCTGCTAATATTTTTTCCACCGGGTTATTGTACTGCAAACAAATCTGCTGATCCCGTTAAAGTTCTAATAACAAAATATAAGTGTTGCCAAATATTAAGTAAAAACAAAACTTTTATGTTAGCAAACCGAAAATTATTAAGATGGCATACAAAAATAATATGCGCATACCTATGAGTAAAATACATACTATAACTGCAGTGCAAGGAAAATTGGCTAAGTTAAATAAAGACTGTGTTTATCGTATTTTCTGAAAGTTGAAATGCACGAGGCCGCGGTACAAATATAAACAACTTCGAAGAACCTTGCCATTTTATGTTTTGTGTGGGGGAGAAATAAGAAATATATAGTATGTATAGTATGTATGCACACTAGACTGGATCGGGTAATAGTCTAGTTGAGGGGTCGACCGCTTATAAAAAAGGTAATAGTCTAGTTTAGGGGTCGACTGCTAATACTCTACTAAAAATATCGGGTAATAGTCTAGTTGAGGGGTCGACTGCTAATACGCGTCAAAAAATACCGAGAGAGGTGTCAAAAGACGCGTATTAATCTCTAGAACAATAATCCGAAGGCGGAAAAGAAAAATTTGGTAATAGTCTAGTTGAGGGATCGACTGCTGATACGCTACCAAAAATGTCGAGAGAGGCGTCTTGACATCAGTACTAATAATCCGAAAGCGGAAAATAAAAATTTTAACGCGTTCACAAGATATTAACCGAAAAAAGACCCGCGGGTACCTCCGAAACCGGGGGTCGGATCCATAGTATTTTTGCGCAGAACACCTTTCTGCGTTGGCGGCCTTTGGCCGCGCTTATATAAAATAACCCTGGACTACGCCATGCCAAGTCGGGGTGTGTGGTATAACCGTGGCTACCGCCACGGTGATGCACAATTTTTTTGTGGGTACGAACACAACAACAACCACATGGAAATCGCCAACTTCAACTGCAAATATCTCCAACAGATTACAACAGGAGATTAATACGCGTCTTTTGACACCTCACTCGATATTTTTGGTAGCGTATTAGCAGTCGACCCCTCAACTAGACTATTACCAAAAATTTTAACTCGTTCAAAAGATATTAACGAAAATTGGAAAAAGAACCCGCGGGTACCTCCGAAACCGGGGGAATCCATAGCATTTTTGCGCAGAACACCTTTCTGCGTTGGCGGCTACGGCCGCGCTTAAAAAAAATAACCCTGGGCTACGCCATGCCAAGTCCGGGTGTGTGGTATAAACGTGGCTACCGCCACGTGATGTACAAATTTTTTTTGGGGGTACACCACAACAACAACCACATGAAAATCGCCAATTTCAACTGCAAATATCTCCAACAGAGATACAATTTTTCTTTCCGCCTTCGGATTATTGTTCTCGAGGTTAATACGCGTCTTTTGACACGTCTCTCGATATTTTTTGACGCGTATTAGCAGGCGACCCCTCAGCTAGCGTATTACCCTTACTTAATTGACGCTTAACCGTCTAAACGGTTATGGCCGTCAAACAAGGCGCGCCATTCGCTCCTTCGCTCCGCCAACCGGCGCCAATTGGTCACACCAAGTGAGTTTAAATCGTTTTCCACCTGGTCTTTGCAACGGAGTGGGGGCCGTCCTCTACCTCTGCTTCCATAGGCGGGTTCCGATAGAAACACTTTCTTGGCCGGATCATCATCATTCATTCGCATAACATGGCCTAGCCAGCGAAGCCGCTGCGTTTTAATTTGTTGGAATATGTTGATGTCTGCGTATAGTTCTTACAGCTCATCATTAAATCTTCTTCGGTACTCGCCATCGCCAACGCGTAGAGGTCCATAAATCTTTCGAAGAAGCTGACCGGACCATCTCGGGAACGATTTATATGGCCACATTGAACCTTCAGGCCATCCCTCCCTCCCCACCGCCAAGTTCCATGAGGAGCTTGGGGTCGCCAGAGCCTCGTCTGTTAGTGAAACGGGATTCGCCGCTCGAAGATGAGGTTGACAATTGGAATGGACGTGATTTCGAGCAGCTGATGTATATTTAACACACAATAGTAGGGCTGCGATGTGTGGGAGGTTGGAAAGGACGTGATTCCAAGCCACCCGTCCAGAGTAATTATTGATTATTAGTGCTGTCGGAATGGACGTGATTTCCAGCAGCTGATGTATATTTGACACACAATGAGTAGGGATGTGATGTGTGGGAGGTTGGAAAGGACGTGATTCCAAGCCACCCGCCCAAAGTAACTATTGATTATTAGTGCTGTCGGAATGGACGTGATTTCGAGCAGCTGATGTATATTTAACACACAATGAGTAGGGCTGCAATGTGTGGGAGGTTGGAAAGGACGTGTCCAAGCCACCCGCCCACAGTAACTGGAGCAGGTAACAGATTTAGTTTAACATGTGATTTGAAACAGTTATGAGTTCAAGGCAGTGAGTATATATTTTTTTAAACTGTAAAGTGTGTCGCAAGTATCAATATTATTACAGTGATTATTGAAATCTTGACACAGACAACGAAGAGGTTCATGCATTTAAATATAGAGGTTGGAAATACCGAGAGGGCGTAAAAGGGACATTAAACATCACCTCGCCAAGCAGAAATGGACTGTTTATCATCCCCCTTAATAGTTTTACCATAAATACAAGACTAAGCATCCCCCTACGGCTCTGTAGTGAAGGCAGTTGTAAAAGTTTTAACCGGCTGCAATAGGGCAATAGGTTCCTTGATGGATCCCAGGGCAAATGATTTAAAGCAAAGAGCAAAAATTGCTTCTGGACCGATTCCAATTTTTCGCTATGAAGCTGATAACGCGGGTTCCAGATAATGGAAGCATATTCCAATATAGGTCTTACTAACGATAAAAAAAAAAGAGTTTTAGTGTCATAGGGGTCATTTAATTCCTTTGACCACCTTTTTGCGAAAGCCAAAGTGCCTCTAGCCCTATTCACACATGATTCGATATGTAATTTGAAGTCCAGTTTAGGGTCCATTATAACGCCAAGATCAGTAAAGTTTGTGACTTGCTTAATGATAGTATATATTATATAGTATATTTGCGCAGAACACCTTTCTGCCTTGTTGTTGGTGCAGCAATGTTTCGCCCCACCTAATAGCTGCAACCGATCACAAATTGTCATCAATATCCTCTAACGCGAGTCCGAGGAAACTTGCTGTTTAAACAGGGGTGAACCATAATGAAAGGGGTATTAGAGGCGTTGGTTCCACATTACAATTAAAGATATGGTTCGTGTCATGTGGGGACACATTGCAAGCGGGGCATACATTTTGTATGTCGGGTTTGATTCTGTTGTTGTTGTTGTAGCAGTGCTTCGCCCCACCTAACAGACGCGACCGATCACAAACTGTCATCAATATGTTCTAACGGGAGTCCAAGGAAACTTGCTGTTTCAACAGGGGTGGACCATAGGGAAAGGGGTGTTAGAGGCGTTGTTTCCACACTACAATTAAAGAGATGGTTGGTGTCATGTGGTGACACATTGCAAGCGGGGCATACATTTTGTAAGTCGGGGTTGATTCTGGATAGGTAACAGTTTAACCTGTTACAGTATCCAGAACGAAGTTCAGCCAGAGTGACACGCGTTTCCCTGGGGAGTATGCATTCCTCTTCCGCAAGTTTTGGATACTTTACTTTGAGTACTGGATTCACCGGGCAATTCCCGGCATAAAGGTCCGACGCCTGTTTGTGGAGTTCACCAAGGACCTGCTTGTGTTTTTTCGCTTCATACGGCTGGGTTCTCAGGTGCCGTATTTCCTCAAAATGCTTACGGAGATGACTCCTTAAGCACCTAGGCGGTGCTGGCTCGTCAATCAGATGTTTGTTGTGATGCCCAGGTTTCTGGGTATTCAACAGGAACTGTTTGGTCAGCATCTCGTTTCTTTCCCTGATGGGGAGTATTGTCGCCTCATTATGCAGATTGTGTTCTGGGGACATAAGAAGACAGCCCGTGGCAATTCTGAGAGCAGTATTTTGGCAGGCCTGTAGCTTCTTCCAGTGGGTAATTTTTAGGCTTGGCGACCATATGGGCGACGCGTAGCACGTAATCGGCTGGCTAATTGCTTTGTATGTAGGCATGAGCGTTTCTTTGTCTTTTCCCCAGGTACTGCCAGCAAGGGATTTGAGGATTTTGTTACGGCTCTGAATTCTCGGAACAATTGCAGCTGCGTGCTCACCAAAATGAAGATCCTGATCAAACGTCACACCCAAGATTTTGGGGTGTAGGACAGTCGGTAGCGTAGAGCCATCGACGTGGATGTTCAAAATGGTCGACATTTGGGACGTCCATGTTGTAAATAAGGTCGCGGAAGATTTAGTCGGTGATAATGCCAGGTTTCGCGAGGCGAAAAAACTCGAGGGATCAGGGAGGTAGCCGTTTATTTTATTGCATAGCTCATCGATCTGTGGGCCTGGGCCTGTGGCCATTACTGTGCAGTCATCGGCGTAGGAAAAGATTGTGACTCCTTCCGGTGGTGAAGGTAGCTTAGATATGTAGAAATTAAACAAAAGTGGGGATAGGACACCACCCTGTGGCACCCCTTGTTTAATTCTCCTTGGCTTTGATGTTTCGTTTCTAAATTGCACCGATGCCTGCCGACCACCCAGATAATTTGCGGTCCACCTTTTAAGACATGGGGGAAGGGTAGACCCTTCCAGGTCTTGCAGTAACGAGCCATGGTTGACCATATCAAAAGCTTTTGATAGGTCTAGCGCTACGAGTACTGTTCTATGGTGGGGCTTTTGATTTAAACCGCAATTTATCTGGGTGCTAATGGCATTTAGCGCGGAGGTAGTGCTATGGAGTTTTCTGAAGCCATGCTGATGGGAGGCTAGCTGCAAATTTGCTTGCAAATAAGGGAGAAAAATGGCTTCGAGCGTCTTTGCTACTGGCGATAGGAGTGATATCGGACGATACGACTCACTAATGTTAGGTGGTTTACCAGGCTTTAGTAGCGGGACCACCTTGGCCATTTTCCATTTCTCGGGTATGACAAAGGTGGAAAGAGACAGGTTGAAGACCTGCGCTAAATATTTGAAACCCTCTTTCCCTAGGGTTTTAAGCATCGGCATGGCTATGCCGTCTGGGCCCACTGCTTTGGATGGCTTAGCGCGACCAATGGCGTCCTCAACCTCTTTAGCGGTGATGGTGATTGGTGACGCGCTGAATTTGTGTTTATGTGCGTGTCTGTTGGCCCTCCGTCTATCTTTGTCGACCGTAGAATGCATTATATATTGTCAGCAGAAAGCGCTCGCGCATTTTTTCGCAGCCGACAGCACTTTGTCGCCAAAGGCGATGGAAACTTTGTCTTTGTGCTTAGTCGGATTCGATAGGGACTTTACGGTGGACCAAAGTTTACTCACACCGGTAGAGAGGTTACAAACTCTTAGGTGCTCCTCCCATTTCGCTCGCTTGTGTTCATCCACAAGCAATCTGATGCGTTGGTTTATATCCCTTATTTGGGGGTCGCCTGGATCAAGCTGCCTTATAAGGTCACGTTCTCTCGCTAAGTTTGCGGCCTCCGCCGGGAAGTGGGGCCGGATTTCGGGAATTCTCCCGGCGGGGATGAAACGTGCCGAGGCGGATTCAATGACCTTGCGGAAGGCACGCTCCCCTTGGCGGGCATTAGTCGGGATAGGGAGGGCAGCAAAGAGGTTGTCTGTAAAAGATTTATATTCTTCCCACTTTCCTTTTTTAAAGATTATGAAAGTGCGTTTTTCAGTGACGATTTCGCTCGAGCGAAATAAGTATAGGCAGGTGGTCGGATGCCAATGATACCATCGGCTGCCAGTTGACGCAGTTTACGAGTTCTGCGCTCACGATTGAGATATCTGGCGAACTGTGACAGCTTCCTACCATACGTGTGGGGGCGTCTCCGTTTATTGTGCAGAACGTCGTTTCTTCTATTTGATCCGCCAACATCTCACTCCTACTGTCCGCCCGCAAATTTGAATGCCATAGATCATGATGGGCATTGAAATCGCCTAAGATAATGCGATTGTTGCCAGTGAGTAAGGCTCTGATATTAGGGCGGTATCCACTGGGGCAACAGGTGGCAGGGGGATGTAGATGTTGATGATTTCTAGGTCTGCATCGCCTGACCGGACAGATAGGCCTTGACGTTCTAAGACATTGTCCCTGCGGTCGATGCCAGGATCAAATATGTGATATTGCACAGAGGGGTGTATTATAAACGCGAGGCCGCCTCCATTTCCGCTCTCGCGATCTTTTCTGTGGACATTATACCCAGAGCAGGTCTGCAATGCAGATCGTGCTGTGAGTTTAGTCTCTTGAATCGCAGCAATGCGGATGTTGTGCCGCTTCATGAAATTGACTATCTCCGTAATGTTGTTGTTGTTGTTGTTGTTGTAGCGATAAGGTTGCTCCCCGAAGGCTTTGGGGAATGTTATCGATGTGATGGTCCTTTGCCGGATGCAGATCCGGTACGCTCCGGTACCACAGCACCAATAAGGTGCTAGCCCGACCATCTCGGGAACGATTTATGGGTGGCTCCTTGCTGCTCACGCCCAAGGGCGTCCCGTAGTCTACGCCTAAGCGCCCCTCCACTACCTTCCAGCAACCTCGCTGCTCAGCAAGCCACAACAAGTACCCGCTGCTGCTCGCGCCCCACGGCGCCAACAACTCAAACAGCTGATACCACTCATAACTACTACCTTCGTAGTAGAGCTGGTAGCAATGCTGAGCATCAGCCCCTGCCCCCGTCTTCTTCTCCCCCCTCTTTTCTGGCAGCAATCGTGCAGGTCAGGGAAACAGACTCTTAGTCCCTACCTCCGTTTGCACCGTCTGCCAGCACAGAATATATAGGTTTGCGACATCCGCTCAATGCAGCTCCTGCCTTGGGTGGTGCCACTTTCCTAGATGTTCTGGTCTCCGCGACGGCAACCCCTCGACGGGTTTCATCGCGCCATGTTGCCAGGTCGCAAACTCAAATCATCCGGGTACCCCAATGCTTGCCCAAGGGCGCCCAGTCCCAAGGCCACAACAGCAATTGCGTCCTGGCCTTCCACAACCTAGGCGTAGTCACCCGTCACTTACCCCTAGAGTGGCGGCGTCACCCCTCATGCACTTCAGAATTCTGCAGTTAAACTGTAATGGACTAACTGGGAAGATTACGGAGATAGTCGATTTCATGAAGCGGCACAACATCCGCATTGCTGCGATTCAAGGGACTAAACTCTCAGCAAGATCTGCATTGCAGACCTGCTCTGGGTATAATGTCCACAGGAAGGACCGCGAGAGCGGAAATGGAGGCGGCCTCGCGTTTATTATACACCACTCTGTGCAATATCATATATTTGATCCTGGCATCGACCGCAGGGACAATGCCTTAGAACGTCAAGGCCTATCTGTCCGGTCAGGCGATGCAAATCTAGAAATCATCAACATCTACATCCCTCCTGTCACCTGTTGCCCCAGTGGATACCGCCCTAAAATCGAGGCCTTACTCACTGGCAACAATCGCATTATCTTAGGCGATTTCAATGCCCATCACGACCTATGGCATTCAAACTTGCGGGCGGACAGCAGGGGTGAGATGTTGGCGGATCAAATAGAAGAAACGACGTTCTGCACAATAAACGGAGACGCCCCGACACGTATGGTAGGAAGCTGTCATAGCTCGCCAGATATCTCAATCGTGAGCGCAGAATTCGTAAACTGCGTCAACTGGCAGCCGATGGTAACATTGGCATCCGACCACCTGCCCATACTTATTTCGTTCGAGCGTACCGCCGACTTCATCGTCACCGAAAAACGCACTTTCATAAACTTCAAAAAAGGAAAGTGGGAAGAATATAAATCTGCAACAGACAGCAGCTTTGCTGCCCTCCCTATCCCGACTGATGCCCGCCAAGGGGAGCGTGCCTTCCGTAAGGTCATTGAATCCGCCTCGGCACATTTCATTCTTGCCGGGAGAATTCCCGAAATCCGGCCCACTTCCCGGCGGAGGCCGCGAGCTTAGCGAGGGAACGCGACCTTATAAGACAGCTTGATCTAGGCGACCCCCAAATAAGGGATATAAAGCAACGCATCAGATTGCTTGTGGACGAACACAAGCGGGCGAAATGGGAAGAGCACCTAAGAGGTTGTTATATCAACATTCAAGTTGATATTTAAAAAATCTTTTATTTTGATTTTGTTTTTAAAAATTTATATTTTGTTTATTTTTGAGTTTAGATATTTTCTAACTAATTAGAATTTTCTTTTTTTGAAGTTATTCAAAATTTTAAGTTAACACGAAAACTCAATTAAAATTAAAGTAAAGAGTACAAAGTAGTTAACACTATATTTACTCCCCCTCCAAGAAAATTTGAAACAAACAAATTATTAATTAATATTAAAAGTAACCTTTTTTTGTTTTTTGTTGTTTAATGTATTTGTATTTAAATTAGTGTTAATAAGTATGTTTGCTGGTTTAAGTAAATCAATTGAAATATTTTTAATAGTATTTTTGTATTGAATTGTAAATGTTTTATTTTTCTTAGAGATAACTTTAAAAGGTCCTTCATAAGGTGATTCTAAATTAGATTTACGAAGAACTTTAACAAAAACATACTCACAATTTTCTAATTGTTTAGGAACGAAAAAATTTTCTTTATTATGATGAAACACTTTAGAACGAACAAGCGAAAAATATTCTCTTATTTTATGAAGAGCGTCATTAGAAAAATCATGTTCTTTATTACTATTTGAAATAATTAATTCACCAGGTATTCTAAGTGTTTGGCCATAAACAAGTTCAGCAGATGAACATTTTAAATCTTCTTTAATAGAAGTTCGTAAACCAAGTAGAATGAATGGTAAAATGTCAGACCAATGAACCGAGTCGTTTGATGCTATAATTGCTGCTTTTAAAGTTCGATGAAATCTCTCTATCATGCCATTTGCTTGGTAAGGAGATGTATGAATTTTATGAGAACCTAAAAGTTTAGTTAATTCCGTAAAAAATTTTGAGGTGAATTGTGAACCTTGATCTACTGTAATATTCAATGGTATACCAAATCGTGGTATATAATTTTGAATAAAAGTTTTTACTATAGTATTTGTTGAAATATCTTTAAGTGGGTAAGCTTCAGGCCAACGTGAAAATCTGTCAATAATTGTTAAAATATAACAATTTCCATTTGAAACTGGAAGAGGTCCAACAATATCCATATGAATATGTTCAAAACGGCCTGATGGTATTTGAATTTTTTGGATAGGAGATTTAGTATGTCTTTAAATTTTGGATTTTTGACAATTGATGCAAGATGAAGTCCAATCGTTAATCTCTTTACGCATGTTAGGCCAATAATATTTATTTTGAATTAATTTTCTAGTTGTTCTTATACTTGGATGAGATAATGAGTGAATTTTGTCAAATATAATTCTTCTCATAGAATGTGGAACATAAGGTCGAAAAGGTTGTAGAGAAACATCACACCATATGTTTAAATTAATAATTGGAATATGAATTTCTTTTAAATTATTTTTAGAATTTTGATCAGAAATGGTTTTTTGTAAAAATGTATCAGTTTGCTGTTCTTTATATAAAGTTTCTAAATTTATATCTTGAGTTGAAATTGCATTTATTTCTGGAATACGGGAAAGTGTGTCGGCAACTATGTTGTCTTTTCCACGTATATATTGAATATCATTTGTAAATTGAGCAATATATTCAAGATGACGTAGTTGACGAGGAGATCTATCTACTTTAGAATTTAGAACATGAATTAAAGGTTTATGATCAGTATAAATTGTAAAAGTTCTACCTTCAAGAAAATGTTTAAAATGTTTAATTGAATTATAAATTGCCAAAAGTTCACGATCAAATGTTGAATATTTAGTTTCTGTTGTAATTAGTTTTCTTGAAAAATAAGCTAAGGGTTCTAGTATATTATTGCTAGTTTGTTGAAGAACTGCTCCAATAGCAACATTTGATGCATCTACTGCTAATGATAAAGTACCATTTTTGTCGAAATGTGTAAGTAAAGTATTTTTAGCAAAAAGTTTTTTAACATTTTCGAAAGCTGTTGTGGTTTCATTTGTCCAATTTAATTGTTTGAGTTTGTTTTTAATTGCATGTGTTAACATTTCATGCAGAGGACTAAGTTCTGTTGCTAAAATTTTAATATATCTGTGATAGTAATTTATCATACCTAAAAAATTTTGTAATTTATTTATAGAAATTGGTTTTTCAAAATTTGTTATGATTTCAATTCTATCTAAAGATGGTTTAATACCTTCGCCTGAAATTTCGTAACTTAAAAAATTTAATTTATTTACACCGAGAGTACATTTTGAAGGTTTGATATTTAAATTATATTCTTCAAGTCTTTTGAAAACTGATTTTAAATGATTTATATGTTGATCTTCATTATCACTGGCAATAAGAATGTCATCAATGTATGTAAATACAAAATCGAAATCAGAAAATACTTCATTAATAAAGCGTTGGAAAGTTTGAGCACTGTTTCGTAAACCGAAAGGCATTCTTACGAATTCAAACATTCCAAAAGGGGTAGTTATTGCAGTTTTATGAATGTCTTCTTCTGCCATTGGAATTTGGTGGTAAGCACGCACAAGATCAATTTTGGAAAAAAATTGTTTGTTTTTTAAATCAATTGTTAAATCGTGAATATGTGGTAAAGGATACCGATCTGGTGTAGTAATAAAATTAAGTCTTCGATAGTCTCCGCAAGGTCTCCAATCATTTGGTTCTTTTTTAGGAACGAGATGAAGTGGAGATGCAATAGGAGAATTTGAGGGTCTGCATATACCCGTTTTAACTAAAAATTCAAATTCAGCTTTAGCAATTTTAAGTTTGATTGGATCAAGACGTCTGGGTTTCGAAAATGGTAAAATACCTTTTGTTTCTATCCTGTGAACCGTATGGTGTTTAACTTTTTTAGTATAATCTGGTTCACAGGTAATAGATGGCAATTCATTAAGTAATTATGAAAACTTATTTTCGACAATAGGAATTTTGAGTGAGAAAATATCAGAAAATCCAGAAGATCCAGTAACTTTAATTTTTGTAGTAGAATCCATTATTTCTTTATTTTTAATATTGACAATAATTCCGAATTTTTCTAAAAAGTTTGCTCCTAAAATTGGTGTATCAATATTCGCAATAATGAATGGAAATTCAAAATCTCTTCTTAAACCTAAATCAATTTTAAGTAGTTTTGTACCGAAAGTTTCAATTGAAGAACCGTTTGCTGCGGTCAAAGTAAGATCCGAATTTCTTTTATAAATTTTAAATTTAGAAAAAGGAATAACTGATACAACTGCACCTGTATCGATAAGAAAATTAAGTTTATTGAATTTATCAAATATGAATAGGCGACGAGTAGGTTTAATAATAGTTCCATTATCCGTCACCGTCATAATGGATCGTTTCAGTTTAAATTTTGTTCGGAATTTGAATTGTGATTTTGATTAAAATTGCATGGGGGTATACATTTAAGAGCGTTATTCTTAAATTTTTTGTGATACCAACAAATATTTGTTTGTGAAGTAAAATTACGATTGTTTGAAAAATTTCTTGATTTTGAAAAATTTCGAGATTTAAATCTATTTCTATCTTTAGATCTTGAACGGATTTGTAATTGATTAATATCATTAGAAATTTTATTTAAATTTTGAAAAATAGCCGTGGTTAATTCAGTTAAATTTTTAACGCATTGTTCTAAAATATTATTATTTATACTTGAGACTACAGGAGATTTGGAAGAATGACGTTTGTTGATTAAATCAAAAAGTTTGTCAGCTAAAATAATTACTTCATCTTTATTTTGATTGTTACTAGAAGTTAAATGGATTTGTATTTCTTGTGGCAATTTACGAATCCATAATTTGAAAAGTAATTCTTGACTTACAATGGAGTCAGTACCTATAAGTGATTTCATAAATCTCAATAATTCAGATGGTGAACGATCACCAAGTTCAGTTTTTGAAAATAATTGTTCTAATTGTTTTTCTTCGCTAAGAGAAAATCTTTCACATATAATTTTTTTGATTGTATCATATTTATTAAAAAGAGGAGGAGGGTTAATAACATCTAAAATTTTAGATATAGTATCTCGTTGAAGAGTAATTAGAACATTTTGAAATTTTAAATTATCATCATTGATATTGTTAATTTCAAATTGTCCTTCAACAAGCAAAAACCAGGCATCAGGACAATCTTGCCAAAATTGTGGTAATTTAATAGATTTAGTAGAAGGAAAATTTGTAAAGTTATCTTGTGTTGAAGTATTTTGTGTTGTATTAGAGATGTTGTTTTGTGTTGTATTAATGTTAGAATTTTGAGTTGTATTGTGAGTCATGATGTTATTTGTATGGTTGATATTTTGATTTTCTGCATTTGTAAATTTACGAGTTCGTATTGGTGAACGTAGAACCATATGAAAAAAAAAAAAAATAAAATAAAATGAAAAATTTGAAAATTAGGAAATATTTAAGATTTTTTTTGGAAAGGGAGTTAACAATTTAAATAAAATATTTAATTTTATATAAAAAATAAGTAAATTTAAATAATTGTTAAAATATAAAAATAATCTTAAAATAAATTTGAAAGTTAAAAGGTTTAAAATTTTAATTTAAATTATAATTGAAAAATTTTAAATTTAATATTAGAATAAAAATTATACTTACATAAAATTAAATTTAATAAAAAAATATTAAAATTAATAAGTAGTTGATTGATGATTGTTTAAAAAATATTTTGAAATTAATATCTGGATTGTTTGATATCGTAATGCTTTTAAAATATGCAATGGCTTTGTTGTTTTATTTGTAAATCTCTTAATTTTCATCGTAATGTCTTCATTTTAAATCTGTTCTTGTGTGTATTGCGTGCAAAATTGTTGTTGTGGTTTGGATAACCCAATCGCTGCTTTTAAGAGTATTAGGTTGTAAATGTTTTAATTTTGTTTACACACACGTTTTTAGAGTTTTTTATGTTTTTAATTTGATTTTCAACATTTATTCTTTGTTTTAATGTTTCGTATATATAATTTACAGCGACTGTTATATGAAATTTGCACAGAATGTTGTTGTATTGCTTCTTGTTCACAAATATATAGGGAACACAAATATAGTTAAATTATATGCACAAGAATTTCAATAGTGCTATTTATTAAATTTTTTATTTAGTTAATTCTTCAGCGCGTAGTATTCAGACACCCAATTCTTTCGGCAGATCGGAAAGTTGATTGCATGACAAATTCAGCAAAGTAAGGCGTGTAAATAGAGATACAAATGCTGGTACTTTAGTTAGTTGATTCTTGACAAACACCAAATCACCAGCACAGTCCTTGAGAAGTTGAAGCAATTCAGGCAATGTACATTATAATGGATTGTTGATAGATATTGTATTGTAATAGTAGAGAATTTAATTTTGTTTTATTTTTGTTCACTATTGTATTAAAAATTTAAAGATTCTTGTTCAATTAATTTAATGATATTGAAGCGAAAATTTTGCACATAAACTATTTTGTAAATAATAGTCTAAATTATTTTAGATGTTTTTACACTATACACATTTTTAGTTTATTTTAGAATATGTTTCTGTTAATCAAATTCCTATATAAAATAGTCTTTGAGTTTTAAACTAATCACTGCCTTAATGATCTGGCTTTTCTTTAATCACATTTCCGTATCATTGTGTAAGCACATGTATGTGATAATTATAGTCACATTATCATCTATAATTCACTAGTTCTGCATTTAACAACGTTAATTTAAGTCCAAATTCGTCGTACAAGTATGCACGTTCAAATAATTTTAGGTCCGTTGGTAGGATCGCCAATATATCAACATTCAAGTTGATATTTAAAAAATCTTTTATTTTGATTTTGTTTTTAAAAATTTATATTTTGTTTATTTTTGAGTTTAGATATTTTCTAACTAATTAGAATTTTCTTTTTTTGAAGTTATTCAAAATTTTAAGTTAACACGAAAACTCAATTAAAATTATTTTAAAAATTAAAGTAAAGAGTACAAAGTAGTTAACACTATAGTTGTAACCTCTCTACCGGTGTAGGTAAACTTTGGTCCACCGTAAAGTCCCTATCGAATCCGACTAAACACAAAGACAAAGTTTCCATCGCCTTTGGCGATAAGGTGCTGTCGGGTGCGGAAAAATGCGCGAGCGCTTTCTGACGACAATATATAATGCATCCTACGGTCGACACAGATAGACGGAGAGCCAATAGACACGCACATAAACACAAATTCAGCGCGTCACCAATCACCATAACCGCTAGAGAGGTTGAGGACGCCATTGGTCGCGCTAAACCATCCAAAGCAGTGGGCCCAGACGGCATAGCCATGCCGATGCTTAAAAACCTAGGGAAAGAGGGTTTCAAATATTTAGCGCATGTCTTCAACCTGTCTCTCTCCACCTTTGCCATACCCGAGAAATGGAAAATGGCCAAGGTGGTCCCGCTACTAAAGCCTGGGAAACCAGCTAACGTAGGTGAGTCATATCGTCCGATATCTCTCCTATCGCCAGTGGCAAAGACGCTTGAAGCCATTTTGCTCCCTTATTTCCAAGCACATTTGCAGCTAGCCCCTCATCAGCATGGCTTCAGAAAACTCTATAGCACTACCTCCGCGCTAAATGTCATTAGCACCCAGATAAATTGCGCTTTGAATCAATACCCCCACCATAGAACAGTACTCGTAGCGCTAGACCTATCAAAAGCCTTTGATACGGTCAACCATGGCTCATTACTGCAAGACCTGGAAGGGTCTACCCTTCCCCCATGTTTAAAAGGTGGACCGCAAATTATCTGTGTGGTCGGCAGGCATCGGTGCAATTCAGAAACGAAACATCAAAACCAAGGAGAATTAAACAAGGGGTGCCACAGGGTGGTGTCCTATCCCCACTTTTGTTTAATTTCTACATATCTAAGCTACCTTCACCACCGGAAGGAGTCACAATCGTTTCCTACGCCGATGACTGCACAATAATCGCCACAGGCCCAGGCCCAGAGATCGATGAGCTATGCAATAAAATAAACGGCTATCTTCCTGATCTCTCCAGTTTTTTCGCCTCGCGAAACCTGGCATTGTCACCGACTAAATCTTCCGCGACCTTATTTACAACATGGACGCCCCAAATGTCGACCATATTGAACATCCACGTCGATGGCACTACGCTACCGACTGTCCTACACCCCAAAATCTTGGGTGTGACGTTTGATCAGGATCTACATTTTGGTGCGCACGCAACCGCAATTGTTCCGAGAATTCAGAGCCGTAATAAAATCCTCAAATCCCTTGCTGGCAGTACCTGGGGAAAAGATAAAGAAACGCTCATGACCACATACAAAGCAATTAGCCAGCCGATTTTGAGGAAATACGGCACCTGAGAACCCAGCCGTATGAAGTGAAAAAACACAAGCAGGTCCTTGGTGAACTCCATAGACAGGCGTCGGACCTTTATATCGGGAATTGCCCGGTGAATCCAGTACTTGAAGAAAAATATCCAGAACTCGCGGAAGAGGAACGCATACTCCCCAGGGAAACGCGTGTCACTCTTGCTCAACTTCGTTCTGGATACTGTAACAGGTTAAACTCTTACCTATCCAGAATCAACCCCGACATACAAAATGTATGCCCCGCTTGCAATGTGTCCCCACATGACACCAACCATCTCTTTAATTGTAATGTGGAACCAACGCCTCTAACATTCCTTATGGTCCACCCCTGTTGAAACGGCAAGTTTCCTTGGACTCCCGTTAGAGGATATTGATGACAATTTGTGATCGGTCGCGGCTATTAGGTGGGGCGAGCATTGCTACAACAACAACAACAACAACAATATGGGCATTGAAATCGCCTAAGATAATACGATTGTTTTTTTTACAGTGAGTATCTCCGTGATCTTCCCAGTTAATCCATTACAGTTTAACTGCAGAATCCTGAAGTGCATAGGGGGAGACGTCGTCACTCTGGGAGTAAGAGAAGGGTGACTACGCCTGGGTTGTGGAAGGCCAGGACGCGACTGCTGTTGTGTCCCTGGGACTAGACGTCCTTGGGTAAGAATTTGGGTACCCGGTGTATTTGGGTATGCGGCCTGGCAACATGGCGCAATGAAACCCGTCGTGGTCCATAGCACCACCACCGCGCTAAATGCCATTAACACCCAGATAAATTGTGGTTTAAATCAGAAGCCCACCATAGAACAGTACTCGTAGCGCTAGGCCTATCAAAAGCGTTTGATACGGTCAACCATGGCACGTTACTGGAAGACTTGGAAGGGTCTACCTTTCCCCCATGTCTTAAAAGGTGGACCGCAAATTATCTGGGTGGTCGGCAGGCATCGGTGCAATTCCGAAACGAAATATCAAAGCCAAGAAGAATTAAACAAGGGGTGCCACAGGGTGGTGTCGTATCCCCACTTCTGTGTAATTTTTACATATCAAAACTATCTTCGCCATCGGAAGTAGTTACTATCGTTTCTTACGCCGATGACTGCACCATAATGGCCACAGCCCCGGGCCCACAGATCGATGAGCTTTGCAACAGAATAAACGGCTACCTCCCTGATCTCTCCAGTTTTTTCGCCTCGCGAAACCTGGCATCACCGACTAAGTCATCCGTGACCTTATTTACAACTTGGACGTCCCAAATGTCGACCATTTTGAACATCCACGTCGATGGCACTACGCTACCGACTGTCCTACACCCCAAAATCTAGGGTGTGACATTTGATATGGGTCTACATTTTGGTCAGCACGCAGCCGCAATTGTTCCGAAAATCCAGAGCCGTAATAAAATCCTCAAATCCCTTGCTGGCAGTACTTGGGGTAAAAAGAAAGAAACGCTCATTACCACATACAAAGCAATTGGCCAGCCGATTGCATGCTACGCGTCCCCTATATGGTCGCCAAGCCTAAAAATTACCCACTGGAATAAGCTAAATGCCTGCCAAAAACCTGCGCTTAGAACCGCCAATGGCTGTCTTCTTATGTCCCCAGAACAGCATCTACATAATGAGGCGAGAATACTCCCCATCAGGGAGAGAAATGAGATGCTAACCAAATAGTTCCTGTTGAATACCCAGAAACCTGGGCATCCCAACAGACGTCTGATTGATGCGCCAGCACCGCCTAGGGACTTAAGGAGTCATCTCATTTTCATTTCATTTATTTATTGACAGTATTAGCACAATAAGATCTTGTATGATCTTTTATAGTGCAACAATGGTTGCATAATAATGAGTATAATTTTTTAAAACTTAAAACTTAAAAATGTATATATTTTTCCATAAAGTAATAAAAGTGATAATAAATAAGTAAGCATTTTGAGGAAATGCGGCACCTGAGAACTCAGCCGTATGAAGCAAAAAAAACACAAGCAGGTCCTTGGTGAACTTCACAAATAGGCGTCGGACCTTTATGCCAGGAACTGCCCGGTGAATCCAGTACTCAGGGAACAGCACCCAAAACTTGCGGAAGAGGAATGCATACTCCCCAGGGAAACGCGAGTCACTCTGGCTCAACTTCGTTCTGGATACTGGACATATCCAGAATCAACCCCGACATACAAAATGTATGCCCCGCTTGCAATGTGTCCCCACATGACACTAACCATCTCTTTAATTGTAATGTGGAACCAACGCCTCTAACACCCTTTTCATTATGGTCCACCCCTACCGAAACAGTAAGTTTCCTTGGGCTCCCGTTAGAGGATATTGATGACAATTTGTGATCGGTCGCAGCTATTAGGTGGGGCGAAACATTGCTACAACAACAACAACCCACAGTTTTCTTGTGGGTACAACAAAATCATCAAAACAACAACCACATGAAAATTTTCAATTTTGTTTGCAAATATCTCTGAAACGAAATAAAATTTTGAATTTCCGCTTTCGGATTCGTGATCCTGGGTCCAAAGCACGTCTTTTGACACCTCTCCTGATATTTTTAGTTTTAGCAGTTGTGAGCTAAAGTAAAGAATTACCAAAAAATTTAAATCGTTCAAAAGATATTAACGAAAAACCGAAAAATGACCCACGGGTCCCTCCGAAACCGGGGGTGGAATCCACAATATTTTTGCGCAGAACACCTTTCTGCGTTGGCGGCCTTCGGCCGCGCTTTTAAAAAATTACCCTGGGTGGGTCCAATACCGGTTTGGAGACCAAAACTATATCCGCGCAAAACACTTGTGTTTATAATTTTTTTTTGTGGGTACCCGACATTATAACAACCACATGAAAATCGCCAACTTCAATTGCAAATATCTCCGGACAGAGATAAAATTTTTCTTTTCCGGTTTCGGATTATTAACACTGGTGTCAATACGAATCTTTTGACTCCTCTCTATATTTTTGGACGCGAATTAGCAGTGTCATGCTGTCGTATAAAATTACCACTATGGATACCACCCCCGGTTTCGGAAGTACCTGCGGGTCTTTTTTCGGTTTTTCGTTAATATCTTTTGAACAAGTTAACATTTTTATTTTCCGCCTTCGGATTATTAATACTGATGTCAAGACGCGCCGTTTGATACCTCTCTTGATATATTTGGACGCGTATTAGCAGTGTCATGCCATCGTAGAGAATTACCGGATATAGTTTTGGTCTCCAAACCGGTGTTGGGTCCACCCAGGGTAATTTGTTATAAGCGCGGCCGAAGGCCGCCAATGCAGAAAGGTGTTCTGCGCAAAAATACTATGGATCCCACCCCCGGTTTCGGAGGGACCCGCGGGTAATTTTTCGGTCTTTCGTTAATATCTTTTGAACGAGTTAAAATTATTATATTCCGGTTTCGGATTTTTAATACTGATGTCATGACACGTCGTTTGACACCTCTCGATATTTTTGGACGCGTATTAGCAGTGTCATATTGTCGTATAGAATTACTCGGTTATATTTTACTAACATTGTTTGGTAAAAGTCTAGCTGAGGGGTCGACTGCTAATACGCTACCAAAAATATCGATAGAGGTGTCAAAAGACGCGTACTGACCGAATATATAGGGGGCGCCGCGGGTGTTGTTGCGACGCCCGGTGCTTGACCCACCCTCAAATCCATGGCCACC
Source organism: Eurosta solidaginis (assembly GCF_040869045.1). Lineage (NCBI taxonomy): Eukaryota > Metazoa > Arthropoda > Insecta > Diptera > Tephritidae > Eurosta > Eurosta solidaginis. Next base: position 141,646,166 of record NC_090319.1, on the reverse strand, counting down.
GACGCACCTATTTTTCGGTGGTCCCTTACCTGAAAACCCTATGCCTTCTAAATAAAGGGAGACGTCAGCATTCCCATTTTAGAATACAAATTTTATTCAACACTCATTATCAAAACATTTCAGTAAAAACTTATTCAGTACATACATGGCATTACATGCTATATAACTAAAGCTATACTAAGGCTTATGAAAAATATTATAAGGGAAACCCTAAGCAAAAGAAAAACTCAAGGGTAGGTGTATTTTAAAATGTGAGAGAATCTGACTTAATTACATATTCCTTTCAACGGTGAATACAACCCAAAGGTTGATCCAAAGAAAAATTGCTACTCCAAATTTTTTTTCTTTACGCTAGATTAGTTGGGGTACCATCCTGACGCGTAACTGTACTCCCTATTTAAAAGTTTCCTCAACTTCCTACCTATTCTACCTTTATTGTATTTTATTTTATTTTATTGTATTTTATGCTTTATTTTGAATATTTAGTTTAAGCTTACTGTGATTTCTTTTCTTTTATTTTTATTGGTATTATTTATAATCTTTATTTTTTTATTAAAGTTTATATTATTCTACTTTATTTTATTTTTGGTATATTTAATTTAATTTTATTGTACTTTGTTTTATGTCTTTTTATCCTGTTTCATTTAAGGTAATTTTATTTTATTTTACTTTAGTTTAATTTAACTTATTCTATTCAATTCATTTCATCTTATGTTCTTCTTCCTATTTACATCTAGCATATTTTACTAGATTAATATAAGTGTTTATGTAAGTAGGTATGTATGTGTTTATATATATAGTTATGAAATTTGGCTGCTATAGATCTAGGCTTATAAGCATTTCCTCTCCATTATATTATAGAAAGTTAATGCTAGGCTACCCACTTCTTGGTTTTGTCAATATTCATGAATCTAAGAAATTTAATCGGAATTGGAGGAACAATATTCTAATTTTAAAAATCTATTTTTAAATTTCGTACAATTGTGTATGTATGTATTATGTAGTCTTATTAAATATTTCTTATTTTGTTCTTCATTTATTCAATATTTGAATTGATAGCTATGTTTATATGAATGCAGCATAAAATTTGAGTAACTAATATTTCCTCCTCTTAGGTATTAACTATGTATGTAACTGCATACATACGTACGTAACTATATGTATGTATGCACAGCTAACCCGGCGGTTCGGATACCATTTAAATTGTTCTTTATTACCTACTATCTATTTTTTTGATTTAATTTATTTATTATTACGGCTGTTTAGGCCTAAAACTTAAACTACTAAGTACAATTCATTATTATATCATTTATTTCTATTGAATATGCTGTTGGAATGCCATGTGATTCCGATCAGCATATTTACTTGCGCCAGATTGCCGTTTCATTTAACAAAGTTGTTCAGTCTAATTTTAGGGTTTTCGTATGCTAATAGTAATTTTACTTGATATGTATTTTAATTACATTATGCGTATTTTTACTATTAGTAATATAATGGAAGAGATTCATATGGAATCAGCTTTTGCCGAAATAAAAAAAAAAATATTTTTTTTAACGCTACGCAGCATAAGTATAATAAACATAAACAGTCACACCTAGCTTACGTGATGCTGTTCGACTCCAGCAAAATTTTCTTTAAATATGCATCAATTTGTCGTTACGCGTTGAATTCTGCTCTTCCCTACCAGTTCACAGCACACAAAGAAAAACTCAACGGAATAGACATTATGATTAGAATTTCTACATATATTGAAAACGAACTCTACAACGCAGGCTTGAAAGTTGGATAGTCCCCTTGCATCACATAAGCTGGATGTAAAAATCGGTTGTTGGTTTGCTGGGTTGCGGTCTGCGGCAGGCATTGAACCAAATATGAATTTAATATTTCGTGCATTGTTATTTAAAATATACGGGTTTGAGAAAAGCAAGGCCCGTATATAATCAATTAGTTGCGTATGAAGTAGCACGCGTTCAAAAAGACAAAAAAATGTTAGTGAGCTACTAATATATCTGATTACCGTGGTTACAGTTCTTCAATAAAAGAAAACACTGAATCTCAAATTCATCAAAGGTTGATGCAACCCGCTTATGCTGAGATTAAGATAATTCAAATTTCCTGATTACATAAAAACTACTTATATTAAACTAAGAGTTTACAAGGTAGTACTATTATTATTAAGTTGTCCGTAGTACGGAACGAACTCACCATATTTCACAGTCGTTGTTATTGTAGGTGGTGTTGCAGCAGGCATATGTTCGCGGCCCTGCTGTTGTTGTTGTAAAAGCTGGTGTTGCAGCAGACCTATGTTTGGCGGCCCTGCTGGTGTTGTTGTAAAAGCTGGCGTTGCAGCAGGCCTATGTTTGGCAGCCCTGCTGGTGTTGTTGTAAAAGCTGGCGTTGCAGTAGGCCTATGCTTGGCGGCCCTGCTGGTGTTGTTGTAAAAGCTGGCGTTGCAGCAGGCCTATGTTTGGCGGCCCTGCTGGTGTTGTAAAAGCTGGTGGTTGTTGCGCGTTTGGTTGGCGTGGACAGTGGCGGTTGCGCTCGTAGTTTTGCGCTGTTGGTGGTCGTTGCGCTCGAGGTGTTCGCGCTATTGGTGGAGGTTATTGGCGCGATTACGTTGGCGCCGTTTATGGTATTAGTTGTTGCGCACTTGGTGGTTGTTGCGCGTTTGGTTGGCGCGGACAGTGGTGGTTGCGCTCGTAGTTTTGCGCTGTTGGTGGTTGTTGCGCTCGAGGTGTTCGCGCTATTGGTGGAGGTTATTGGCGCGATTACGTTGGCGCCGTTTATGGTATTAGTTGTTGCGCACCTGGGGGTGTGGCACGGTTGCTGAGGATGTCGCGCGGGGTGGGCGTGCGGCGTTGGAGGTGGCGCGCGGTCGTGGGCCGGCGATTATGGCAGTTTGGGGGCGTCAACAGCAATGGTTAAATCGTATTTGTTTTGATGGCCAGTACGAGCTTGGGTTGGTTGTTCTATGGGACGAATCCCGATTGATAAATGAGCAACTTAGAAGCAGTTTGGGGTAGCTCGTATGCATCTAACATGCTTGAAGAATTCCTTGAGTAATCCACATGTTCTTGTTGCCGATTAAGGTTACTTAATATGCACTATTTTTATTACGCATATTGTCACTTGCGAAGCGAATGAAAATTTGGGCGAATTTCGCGGTTTCGAACTGTGGGGTGCGAATCTGCAGCGGATTCACCGACAAATTTCGAATGAGTGAGAAAAATGAATTTTTCGAATTGCCGGTAGCGAAAAAATTAACTTCGCTTCGCTAGAGCTGTCAAAATTTGCCGAATATCTAATTTGTTCGCTTTTGCCCGCGCTTGCATTTATTTCTGTGAAAAACCATTTGTAAAAATTATCAAAAGAAAACAAAAGTGAGTGTATAATTTTTTTAAACAAAATACCGCTTTAGGATGAAACGCACAACACCACAGCAGTTCCGAAAGCTGGTTACGCTTATGCAGAATAATCCTGACGTCGCAAGGGGTCAGGGGAATTTTGTTCCACCAGGAGCCAAAGAGCGGAGTTATGGGAGCATTTCGCGATTGAAATTAACGCCTTAGGTCCTCCAATCCGTAACGGGCCCGAGTGGAATTAGGTACGACCCAGAGGCCTGCACGAGTAATGCAAAGGAATCTGGTGCGGCACGCGGAACAGTGGTATCCCATCATCGTACGTATACGTGAAGACGTCCAGTAATATATAGGTTTGGTTGGACCTTCCATCACTGCCGCTGTGCTGCAGGTGTACTCAAGATGTGGCTAATTGGACTATTAGGAATAAAAACATACCCCTTTGGTAATAGCTTCGTTTTGCGACCATAGCCAGTATTGATTTCTACTGAAAATTGTATGGTGATAGTGTCACTGTAGAAGGCAGTAGGAGCCAATAATGAGTATATGGATGGCGCCGCGCGGAAACCACAGCCACTGAAGGAGGACCGTATGTTCAGCGAAGCTTGTCTGCTCTAGAGCGAGAGGTGGATGATTTTCTCCACCTCCAACAAGCCGCCAACCCCACAGGGAATATATATGGCACCCCGAGACAAAGAGCTACTGATAGAGATAATTAATCTCAGGCCCAAGAATCCGAGGGTGAGGGTGATACTCAACCACCATGTAACTGCATACGTACGTACGTAACTATATGTATGTATGCACAGCTAACCCGGCAGTTCGGATACCATTTAAATTGTTCTTTATTACCTACTATCTATCTTGCGCCTGATTGCCGTTTCATTTAACAAAGTTGTTCAGTCTAATTTTAGGGTTTTCGTATGCTAGTAGTAATTTTACTTGATATGTATTTTAATTACATTATGCATATTTTTACTATTAGTAATATAATGGAAGAGATTCATATGGAATCAGCTTTTGCCGAAATAAAAAAAAAATTATTTTTTTTTTTAACGCTACGCAGCATAATTATAATAAACATAAACAGTCACACCTAGCTTACGTGATGCTGTTCGACTCCAGCAACATTTTTTTTTAAATATGCATCAATTTGTCGTTACGCGTTGAATTATGCTATTCCCTGTTCACAGCACACAAGAAAAACTCAACGGAATAAAGATTATGCTAAGGGTTTAGAATTTCTACATATACTGAAAACGAACTCTACAACGCAGGCTTGAAAGTTGGATAGTCCCCTTGCATCACATAAGCTGGATGTAAAAATCGGTTATTGGTTTGCTGGGTTGCGGTCTGCGGCAGGCATTGAACCGTATATGAATTTAATATTTCGTGCATTGTTATTTAAAATATACGGGTTTGAGAAAAGCAAGGCCCGTATATAATCAATTAGTTGCGTATGAAGTAGCACGCGTTCAAAAAGACAAAAAAAAAAAATGTTAGTGAGCTACTAATATATCTGATTACCGTGGTTACAGTTCTTCAATAAAAGAAAACACTGAATCTCAAATTCATCAAAGGTTGATGCAACCCGCTTATGCTGAGATTAAGATAATTCAAATTTCCTGATTACATAAAAACTACTTATATTAAACTAAGAGTTTACAAGGTAGTACTATTATTATTAAGTTGTCCGTAGTACGGAACGAACTCACCATATTTCACAGTCGTTGTTATTGTAGGTGGTGTTGCGGCAGGCATATGTTCGCGGCCCTGCTGTTGTTGTTGTAAAAGCTGGTGTTGCAGCAGACCTATGTTTGGCGGCCCTGCTGGTGTTGTTGTAAAAGCTGGCGTTGCAGTAGGCCTATGTTTGGCAGCCCTGCTGGTGTTGTTGTAAAAGCTGGCGTTGCAGTAGGCCTATGCTTGGCGGCCCTGCTGGTGTTGTTGTAAAAGCTGGCGTTGCAGCAGGCCTATGTTTGGCGGCCCTGCTGGTGTTGTAAAAGCTGGTGGTTGTTGCGCGTTTGGTTGGCGCGGACAGTGGTGGTTGCGCTCGTAGTTTTGCGCTGTTGGTGGTCGTTGCGCTCGAGGTGTTCGCGCTATTGGTGGAGGTTATTGGCGCGATTACGTTGGCGCCGTTTATGGTATTAGTTGTTGCGCACTTGGTGGTTGTTGCGCGTTTGGTTGGCGCGGACAGTGGTGGTTGCGCTGGTAGTTTTGCGCTGTTGGTGGTTGTTGCGCTCGAGGTGTTCGCGCTATTGGTGGAGGTTATTGGCGCGATTACGTTGGCGCCGTTTATGGTATTAGTTGTTGCGCACCTGGGGGTGTGGCACGGTTGCTGAGGATGTCGCGCGGGGTGGGCGTGCGGCGTTGGAGGTGGCGCGCGGTCGTGGGCCGGCGATTATGGCAGTTTGGGGGCGTCAACAGCAATGGTTAAATCGTATTGGTTTTGATAGCCAGTACGAGCTTGGGTTGGTTGTTCTATGGGACGAATCCCGATTGATAAATGAGCAACTTAGAAGCAGTTTGGGGTAGCTCGTATGCATCTAACATGCTTGAAGAATTCCTTGAGTAATCCACATGTTCTTGTTGCCGATTAAGGTTACTTAAATAATCATCGAAAATATCATCTGCAGTGCGATCGACCTTGCACGAGTTTTGCAAAATGTTGTTTTATCCGATTTTAATCAAAATAAGTTAATAATATAAGAAACTGAGATTCGAAGTTGCACACGTTCTCGTATCAGCTCGTAGCTCTCAATACTGGCGGCTATCGTGTATTCCCTGAGCAGGTATCGATTTAAGCACACACACACACACATTTTAATGGCGATTTTAACTATGCACTATATTTATATATGAAAATATATGTAAAACCTGCACTTTAATTAGCGCTTACTTGACTTTGTGGGCTGTTATATATGGTGTTACGTTAACAATACCAAATTACTCGTTTGTTGGGCTATTTTGTAAGTAGTTTCAGTGTGCAAGCAAATGGTTAACAGGTTGTCGTCGTTTTGATTCCTTGCAACGCGAACTCCGAGGATTTCTTGTCTCGCCTCTTTATATAAGTATTTTAACACTCCACTTAAAAGTTTTTCTAATAACGAAGTTTAGTTTCGCTATCCTGTTTTTGTGTGTTTTGTGTGCTAATGTTGCAGGATTTTCGTGTAGAATTTTCCACCCGCAGCTAGGCTTAATACAGAGTTTATATAGCAACAAAACAGCAACTGCGATGCACCAACGACACCGCCCAAATTCGTTTTTGTTTTCGGGCTATATTTTATACCGAATTGTCTACTTGTTAGTGTATTTACTTGAATTTTCTTTGGGTTCGCGTTTATTTTCGTTCGAGCTATACTCAATTTTGCGTTACTTATAAAATTAAACGTGACCAAATATTATCGAAAGGTACAACCTTTCGCGACCACCACGCTGCAATCAAAAAAAGAACCTCTACCAAAATGATCGCACACGCCATGGTATTGTAGAAAATTTTTCCATTCCATCCGGGAATGGAAAAACGCAGTTATCTAACTGTGGCGGCGATTATCGATTGGTTCATTGTTAGCTCATCCCTACAGCATTATACATGTCGCGTTCCGGCTGTCAAACCTTTGTGTTGATGTTAGGTGAATGGAGCGTAGAGAAAGCGTAAAACTTTGCAACTTTTGTGTGTTGTGGGAACGTTGTGCGCTAAATTAGGGAAAATTTTACCACCATGACAGCGCATAATTGCTAATGCATCGGTTGCATTTTGCAACCAGTAGCAAAGACGCTTGAAGCCATTTTGCTCTCCTATTTCCAAGCAAATTTGCAGCTAGCCTGTCATCAGCATGGCTTCAGAAAACTGCATAGCACTACCACGGCGCTAAATGCCATTAGCACCCAGATAAATTGCGGTTTAAATCGAAACCCCCATCATGAACAGTACTCGTAGCGCTAGACCTATCAAAAGCTTTTGATACGGTCAACCATGGCTCGTTACTGCAAGACCTGGAAGGGTCTACCCTTCCCCCATGTCTTAAAAGGTGGACCGCAAATTATCTGGGTGGTCGGCAGGCATCGGTGCAATTTAGAAACGAAACATCAAAACCAAGAAGAATTAAACAAGGGGTGCCACAGGGTGGTGTCCTATCCCCACTTTTGTTTAATTTCTACATATCTAAGCTACCTTCACCACCGAAAGAAGTCACAATCGTTTCCTACGCCGATGACTGCACAATAATGGCCACAGGCCCAGGCCCACAGATCGATGACCTATGCAATAGAATAAACGGCTACCTCCCTGATCTCTCCAGTTTTTTCGCCTCGCGAAACCTGGCATTATCACCGACTAAATCCTCCGCGCGAGAAGCTACAGGCCTGCGAAATTACTGCTCTCAGAATCGCCACGGGCTGTCTTCTTATGTCCCCAGAACACCATCTGCATAATGAGGCGAGAATACTCGCCATCAGGGAGAGAAATGAGATGCTGACCAAACAGTTCCTGTTGAATACCCAGAAACCTGAGCATCCCAACAGACATCTGATTGATGAGCCAGCACCGCCTAGGGGCTTAAGGAGTCATCTCCGTAAGCATTTTGAGGAAATACGGCACCTGAGAACCCAGCCGTATGAAGCGAAAAAACACAAGCAGGTCCTTGGTGAACTCCAAAAACAGGCGTCGGACCTTTATGCCGGGAATTGCCCGGTGAATCCAGTACTCAAAAAAAGTATCCAAAACTCGCGGAAGAGGAACGCATACTCCCCAGGGAAACGCGTGTCACTCTTGCTCAACTTCGTTCTGGATACTGTAACAGGTTAAACTCTTACCTATCCAGAATCAACCCACATACAAAATGTATTCCCCGCTTGCAATGTGTCCCAACATGACACCAACCATCTCTTTAATTGTAATGTGGAACCAACGCCTCTAACACCCCTTTCCTTATGGTCCGCCCCTGTTGAAACAACAAGTTTCCTTGGACTCCCGTTGGAGGATATTGATGACAATTTGTGATCGGTCACAACTATTAGGTGGGGCGAAGCACTGCTACTACAACAAATAAATAAAATAATTTAAATAACAATACTTACATGAAGTAATAATAATACTAAAAGCTAAAAAATAATTAGGTAGGTCCTAGTTACTAGTCATCATAATCCTCATCAATCTAGGGCGTTGATCAGACAATTAAATAAAAGCGTTGGACGCGTGAAATTTCATAATCCTCGTCAATCTAGGGCGTTGTTATGGTCCACTTGGGAGAGTCAACCTTGGAACGTACCAGTTGGCTAGGGATAGGGAAAAGGTTAGGTTTCACCCTCACTCATGTCTGCCTGGGGTGGTTAAAACAAAATTTTGTTAGTTTCGTGCGAGTGGCATCGACAAAAATTCCCATGACATTGACGAATTCAATAACACCTGGCTCAATTGTGTAGGTGGCTCATCTCATCGGCTGATTTTATTCGTTTCATTGTACTGGCATAGAGATTGTCAAAAGGAGATGGCAAACGCAAAATGCAACCGATGCATTGGCAATTATACACTGTAGTGGTGGTAAAATTTTACCTAATTTAGCGCACAACGTTCCCACAACACACCAAAGTTGCAAAGTTTTACGCTTTCTCTACGTTCCATTCACCTAACATCAACACAAAGGTTTGACAGCCGGAACGCGACATGTATAATGCTGTAGGGATGAGCTAACCATAACAATGAACCAATCGATAATCGCCGATGGCCGCCATAGTTAGATAACTGCGTTTTTCCATCCCTAGGAGGGAATTGAATTTTTTTGCTTCAACGGCTTGACGGCGTCGTGCGCCAATTTTCTTAGTGGAGAAAGAAAAGTGCGTTGAGTGTGGTCGGCGGCGAAAATTATTGCTCCGGAAAAAGAAAAAAAAAATATTGGGGAGCGGTTGTCGGTCGTGGTCAAGAAGATTTGCTTGTCCGGTCGTGGAATTTAACACCCAATTGCAGCTACTCACTGCAAAGTCAAAGTATTTGCATTAAAAAACCGCTCGATAATGGCTAACGCCTAGAATCAAGATTTTTGTCCAGTAAACGTGTCTGGTAAAAAAATTTGAATTTAGATCATAGCAACGCCGTGAACCTTACAACTTTGCGAAAAGCATTACCTATAAGCTATTAGCTCTTATGTGTGCATATTGGAACCTTACAACTTTGCGAAAAGCATTACCTATAAGCTATTAGCTCTTATGTGCGCATATTGGAAATAGAACTTAAAGTAACTTAAAGCGAAAAATCCAAACGAGATTTTCTGCAATTATACGAAGTGAATACGTGGTGTGCTTGGGCTACGGTTGCGGGCATAATTTGTTGGTCGGCTGTGCGAGTGCTGGTGATTGTTAGCAGGATTTCAAGAACGCGTTAATTTTTTTTAAAAAGCCCCTATAAGAATAGTGTGAGTTAAAGAAATACCCTCTGGAAAAAGGGGCAGTTTAATATTAAGACGACAACCACTTCCGGCACAACAACTGCAAAGGCCGCTTCATATAGGCCCACCGAAATAAACCGGACGCAACAACCGCCGGCCACGATAACAACTGCAAAAGCCGCTTCATATAGGCCGCCGTAACCAACCACCAACAACAACAGAAATGCCGCTTCATATAGGCCGCTGTAACCAACCACCACCACCAACAACAGAAAGACCGCTTCATATAGGCCACTGTAACCAACCACCACCACCAACCACAACTGCAAAGGCCGCTTCATAAAAGCCCACCGAAATAAACCGAACGCAGCAACCGCCGGCCACGATAATAACTGCAAAGGCCGCTTCATATAGGCCCACCGAATTAAACCGGTTTTGCACCAGCAATAACGACAACCACAGACAACCACAGCCTCTTGCTGGCTAAGTAGGTATTAGCCTACCGTATGAGTCGCTGCCAAAGTAGTTAGAACGTAAACTTTAGAAATTAGACAAAACTAAAATGTATTATTTTCTTAATTAAAATAAACAGGAATGGGAAATTAGGATTAGACCACTAAAATTTATAAGTTCTACCTAAACATTTAACTAAGAATTTTCGAATTTAAGGGGTTGGGTTCCTTTTATTTTTTTCTACACGCGCTTCAGTAACACTTACTTTTAGTTTCACTACATTAGGAATTTGTTTATATATATATATAACTAGTACATACATATAATTTGATGCACACTGGTGAGCATTGTCGTATCTAGGACACTACAGTCTAACTCCACTGGAGCTTAGTTCCGGTTGCCGTATTTATTTAAATGCAATTTTTCTTTGCATTTTCTTACTTATTAGTGAGATGAAACTGAACTTATTGTAACCAAATTAGATACGTCAACCTAAGAATAGAAAATAAAGCGAGCTCAGGGACATTATTAAAACGACATACATATGTTCGAAATAGTATATTATATTATGTAATAATTTAATAAACTGGTAACACATATGCGCATTACTAACTCAATTGGAATGAATGTAAATTTTAACAAAATTGCTGCCCAGCTACTAAATGAATTGTAAACAAGAAGAAAACCAACACAACCTAAATTAACCTATATGAAGAAAAGACCGAACAACCATTAGGTGTATAGTAATATTGCATTAATAAGGCAATAAATATGTGGCCATATACTTATGACACATTTATTAAGTGTACCAGCGCCCTTTATTTCAGATACAGGAATGTGTAAACAATTTATAGGAATCAACCAGATCTAGGTTTTATTCTTATTTCCTGTCGTAGTGACTAACGATTCAATAAATTTCCTTACTACGCCATTCAATCGATAAATGTACTACATATAAAAGTTTTTTTAATTCATAAAATTCTAAATAAGGGAAACATTAACTGTGACGGACTAATTCCTGCTGAGGTATGCCCAGTCCGTCCAGGGTTCCTATATTTGGTGGGGGAACCTATTCCGATGAAAATAAATAGACAAAGGAGTTCTGAAAACGTTATAAAGTTTATTTAAAAAGGGATCGATATCCTTAAGAGCTACTCCTATTCTTTGTCCCTGTCTAAATAAGAGTAGCTGAGGTGGAACCCCTCTGCTAGCTCTCCGTCAGTTGGAGTAGAAACCTCCTACTGAATATAAAATAATTCACGAAATGAAGTAGAAACCTTCAGGTCGTGTTGGTCAGTGGTAGAAGCCCACTGACTCGTATGCCTATCTCCTAGCTTCTGATCTTACAAGCTAATTTGCCGCCCTTATATACGATTTTGTACGCCGGTGGACAGTTATTTCCTAAAAACAATTCATTGTAATAATTCCTCAGTTATAGAATTATGTAGGACTGCACGCAGGCAGTCAGTAATTTTACAATAACAGTTATAAAAGTTGGAAATGCAAAAATCGAATTCTAGTTTAACGCTACTTTCGCTGTATTCTATTGGTACATACATACGCTTACATGCTCACATGCGTTTTCCTTCTTTCCATTATCATACATATGGTGGTACATCGGCATATATACATATATGCATATTTTCGATCATGTATGACAATCCGCTATCCCGGCATTTCATATCCCAATTTTAGGGAGCCCTAATATACATAGCGAACAATGTGCCAAATCTCGTACGTACGCTTGTTGTATGCCTGCCGTGTTTTCCAGTCTTTGCTTTACCTATCGAATTCGATCATTTGTGTTTATGCGTATGTTCGCTGTCACTTGGTTTTGATGGTGCGTTGGCCTCGTTTGATGCTTTCGGCTTCTGCTTAGCGCGTGCGTTGGTGTGTCGTATGCTTGTACGTAAGTATGTAGAGAAAAGTCCCAATTAGTAGCGGCGCTTAGTTTGGCGACTTTTACTGCTGATCTTTGTTTATCCAAATTATTATGTATGTTGTATTTGTGGCTGAGTGCATTGGATGCGCAAAGGGTTGGTTGACCGGCATAATTTTATGTTTTTGTGCATTTCCATTTTCCTTCCAAATGTTTTAGTGTATGTTAGGGTGACCTATATTTGAAACTTATGTGGGCGAAAAATGTAAATATTGTGCTTGCGTGCAAAAGTGCGCAAGTCTGGTTAAATAATAATTCAATATGCGACCGCATGTATTTGTTTTGACGTGTAATTCATAAAGGTATAATTCATGTCATAAAAATGTATAAATGTTAAATTCAGAGTTAAATTCAATTCTTGTATAACATGTATGTAAGAAAAATGAAAAATAGGTATATGTTGTGAGGGTACAAAACCCTCGGTTTTGGGGTCCTCACACTCCCCCCTCACCTACCGCAGCGAAGCTTACGGTCACCGTGCCGGTGCGTGTGATCCGTACTCGGAAGAAGTGTTCGCTCACACTGCCTTCGTCGTCGCTGTCGTCATGGTTGTTGTTGTCGTTGAGGCTGCCGTTGACCTTACTGTCCATACGGCTTAATATTTCACTGTCGTCGTTGTGTTCGTTGCTGGCGTTTCGCTGCCCTTCCCGTCGGTGGTGTGTGTGATGCCAGCCTAAACTGTAAATGAGAAACTGGTGGATTTTCCTTAGGGTGTTCCCACCGTATAAGGTGGATTTTTTTTTTTTTTGGTGCGTGAAAACGTGGTATGTAATGAGCCTAGTTAAGGAGTACTTTTATGTGATTACGTAATTGTGGTTAGAGTTTACCGGGCTTTAGTGGTTGATTCGAAGTCCGGGTACTTCTTGAAATGAAATTTCTTCGTGTATGATTTGATACTGTTGCGGTTGGGCGTGTACGTTACTACCGATTTGATTCGAGTTGCAGTAGAATCTCACGTAATAGTCCGTTATTCCGGAGTTGTCTCTGGGGTGTGTTTGATTAGGGCTGCTATAGCAAACTGTCTTCCTAGGTGTAATCTTGCTCCAGGTATCGGTCCTCTGGCGATCTGTACTTGGGTTCCTCGAGCGACCTGTGCCTGATTTTCTGCAAATGTTCGTGCCTGATTCTCCGTATTGTTTTGCACTTGAGCGTCTTTATATACTATCAGTTGTTGGTTTGTACTTTGGTTCTCTCCTCGTTGCCTCCCGGTCTCTTCGCTGACTCGTGTGAGCGTACCACAGATGGCTACCTCGCTGTTCTCTCTCTGTTGTTGTACCTCGGGGATATTGTTTGTTGTTCGATTGGACGATGTTGACGGGATTTGATCTTCACTAGCGTTCTTCTTGTTACCCTGTTCATTCCTTTGCTTTATGGATTCATTATTGTCGGCGGCGTCTGTTGCGTGGTATGGTTTCAGCTCACTTAAGTGGGCTGTCCTCCTCCTTCCTCTGAAAACTTTGTCTAGCTCTACGATCACTGGTGATACAAAGTTCGTTACTCGGTGGGGTCCACTGTACCTGGGCGCTAGTTTGGCTGCAAAGTTATCCACCGCTTTTGACAGCTGATGCTCCTTTACCAGCACTAGGTCGCCTATAGCCGGTCGCCATTGCCTTCTTCTTAAATTATAATGCTTTGCTTGCTCTGCTGATGCTCGCTTTTGCTTCCGTCGTACCATCTCGAATATCTCCTTCATCTTCATTGATTTCTCAGCTGGATTAGCTATTCTCTCACCTGTACCGTATGTATGCTCGTCGTAAAAGCTATTGGGAATCCTTGGTTCTCTGCCTTGTACTACATACGCTGGACTGTACCCTGTCGATTCGCATACGCTTCTGTTTAATGCGAGCGTTATCTCTGGTATCAGCTCGTCCCATGTTCTCTGCTCATTCCCTGAAAACTGTGCTATCATCCTCTTGATGTTGCGGTTCGCTCTTTCTGTCGGATTCTCCTGCGGTGTGTACGGTGCTGTCAGATGGTGTTTTACGCCAAGCTCCTCCAAATACTTCTTAAAACGTTTGCTCACGAACTGCGCTCCGTTGTCTGTGATTAATACCTTTGGAATGCCAAATCGTGCCAAAATTCTCTCTCTAAATCCTCGTACTACGCTTTCTGTTGTTGCCTTTCTAATTGCCATTATCTCCACCCATTTTGAACAACGAAAACTAATGCCATTGTATTACCATGTTTTGAGCGTGGCATTGGACCAACAAAGTCTGCACACACTGTTGCCCACGGTTCTTCTGGAATTTTAGTTAACATCTTACCCGCGGCCTGTTGTTGACTAGGTTTGTATACCTGACATCCATGACATTGTTGTACGTACTTCCTTACGTCTCTGAACATTCCGGGCCAGTAATATCGTGTCGTCGCTCGTGCAATAGATTTTCGAACGCCCATGTGTCCTGCGCTTGGTGTGTCATGAATTTCCGCCAGCACTCTGCGTCTCTGTGGGGTCGGTACACATAGCTTCCACGGTACTGCGTCTTCACCATCAACTTGACTCTCTATTCTCCTGTAGAGCTTTCCGTCCTCGATCACATAGTCTGGGAATTTCTCCGGAGCCTTTCTTACCTCTGTAATCTTCGCTTTTAGCCACTTGCACTCGTCTTTGCCTTGCTCTACTGTCAACGTAGTTAGTTGCTCGTCCATCGGCTGTCTCGAAAGTGCATCTGCTACCACGTTTAGCTTTCCTTTCCGGTACTGTACGTCGAATGAGTATTGTTGTAGTTCTAGTGCCCATCTAGCAATCCGTCCCGTCGGACTGTCTATTGCTTTTAACCATTTTAGAGCTAGGTGGTCTGTGATTACCGTGAACGTGTATCCCTCTAGGTAGGGTCTCATCTTCCTTATCGCCCACACTATTGCCAAACATTCTTTCTCTGTCGGGGAATAATTTGTTTCTGCCTTGTTAAGTCGGCGACTCGCATAAGCAATCACTCGTTCTTCGCTGTCTGATCCTTGGGTGAGCACTGCTCCGAGGGCAAAATCGCTTGCATCCGTCTGTAGGCAAAACTTCTTCGAAAAATCTGGGCAAGCTAGTACAGGTGCTTGGGTAAGTGCGGCTTTTAATGCTTCGAATGCCGACTGCTGCTCTTCCGACCACTTCCACTTCCTTCTTTTCTTTAGCATTGACGTCAACGGGTGTGAAACTTGTGAAAAGTCTGAGACGAATCTCCTGTACCACGATACCACTCCTAGGAATCTCCGTAGTTCGCGTAAATTGTTTGGCGGTGTCAACTCGTTGATGGCTGCTATCTTGTCCGGGTCCGTGTGAATGCCTTCCTCGCTAACGACATGACCTAGATACTTTAAACTTTTCTTAAAAAACTCACATTTTTCCGAGTTTATCTTAAGGTTTGCTCTTCGCAGCCGTTGAAATACTTCCGCCAGGTGTCTTATGTGTTCTTCCAATGTTTTGCTCGTAATGATGATGTCATCTAGATATGCGAATGCGTAAGGTTCCAACTCTGGTCCTATAACGTGATCGAGTGCCCTCTGGAAAGTTGCTGGGGCTGAGTGCAGACCGAACGGCATTACTTTCCATTGATATAGCCCACGTCCGGGTACAGTGAATGCGGTGTATTGTTTGCTGTTTTCTTCCATGGGGATTTGCCAATATCCGTTTTTTAAATCGAGGCTGCTGATAAACCGAGCACTTCTCAATCTATCCAGGATGTGTTGGATACGGGGTAACGGGTATGCGTCTGGTACTGACCTTGCGTTTAGTTGGCGGTAATCTACGCACAGTCTCCATTTACCATTTTTCTTCCTTGCCAAAACTATTGGTGCGCTGTGCGGGCTTCTAGAAGGTTCGATGCAACCTTTCTCGATGAGCTCATCGATTTCCTTATTAATAATCTCTTGCATCTTGGGATTCTTCGGGTAATATCTTTGTTTCATGGGGCGGTCGTCCCTCATCACTATCTTGTGCGTGGCCACGTTGGATACACCTGACATTTCCTGGAACATCTGTAATTCTTTGTTGAGAAATTTACTCACCGACTCGTCTGTGTTCGCAACTTTTAGGCTGTTATCTTTGTGACTACTTCCATTTCTACTTTCGACCATTGTTGTACAAGTGACCGCATCCTCCTCCTGATTGTTTGTGTTCAAGGTTAGCGTTTGTTCTCCGCATCTCATCTCCATGTTCACCTTCGCTAGGTAATCCGTTCCAAGCACCACTTCGTCGACTAGTCCTGGTAGGATTAGCATTTCATTTCGCAGCACTTGGTTACTCATTCTCACTTCTACATCTACCGCTTCTATGATCGTCTTCGGGTTACCATCTCCCAGTATCACTCGTGTTTCTATCGCCTTGAATATACCTGTCTTCAGCCTTCTTGCCAATGTTCCACTCACAAAGCTCCGCGTCGCCCCTGTGTCGATTGCTGCTACTACCTCTTCGCCATTCACCGTAATATTCGCCAAGATCCGGCCCTTTGTATGTCTTAACGTGTTTAGTTTTCCCGAGGTTGCGTTTGGGGAGACCCCACCCCTCGGGCCGTTTCCCTGCGTTCGTCTACAACAGTTTCGTGTGAGTGTGCCTACTTTTCCGCATGTCCAGCAGAATTCGATGCGAGGGCTACGGCAACCGTATGCGACATGGCCGCCTCCTCCGCATCGTCTACACGCCGTGTTTGTATCGATGTATCTTGGTGCCGGGTCTGATTTCTGGGATGGTTGTTTCTCTGTCTGATGTTCCCGCTCCTCTGCCTGTATATATTGGTAACGTTCCTCTGGGCGCCTTGGTACAAATGGTCTTGCCGTTGGTCGCATCGGATCTCTGTCAGGGGTAATATTTTCATAATCTTCTACCAAACTTACCAATTCTTCCAGGCTGCTGACCTCGCCTCTTTTAACATACAGCTGGATTTCTCTGCGGGAGTTCCTGTATATGCGGTTCAGCTTTTTGTCTTCGGTGTAGGCGGCATGTCGCATCAGCCCTTGTAGTGCTAGCACATAATCCTGGAACTTCTCTCCTGGTCTTTGCATGCGTGCCCGTATCTCGTCGTCCAACTGTTCAAAATATCTGGAGCTGAGGAAAAATTTTAGGAAATCTTTCTTGAATGAGTCCCACTCTTTCCAACTCCGGTTGTTATTTCGGTACCAAACCAACGCTTTATCTTTGAGTAGCTCCGGCAATGCTCTTGGTATCGAGTTGACGTTTATTTCGTATCCTTCTGCCAGTTCTTCCACGCGTTCTATGAACCCTAGAGGATCCTTGCCCCCGTCGTATTTCAAACCCCATTTTCTTACCCGGTCCATAGTGGTTGCGTATGTGCCTGGCTGTTGCATCGTATATCGTTGTTTTGACTTTATTTCCGTATGTCGCTGTTACCTTACTTTGAATATCCTTTATGTGAAGCCTTGTTGATTTCCTTGATCTTTCTTAAGTCTGCTTGGGTGCCATATGTGTTTTTATTTATAAGCCTGCTCGGGCGTCATATGTGATTTTATTTATAAGCCTGCTCGGGCGCCATATGTGACGGACTAATTCCTGCTGAGGTATGCCCAGTCCGTCCAGGGTTCCTATATTTGGTGGGGGAACCTATTCCGATGAAAATAAATAGACAAAGGAGTTCTGAAAACGTTATAAAGTTTATTTAAAAAGGGATCGATATCCTTAAGAGCTACTCCTATTCTTTGTCCCTGTCTAAATAAGAGTAGCTGAGGCAGAACCCCTCTGCTAGCTCTCCGTCAGTTGGAGTAGAAACCTCCTACTGAATATAAAATAATTCACGAAATGAAGTAGAAACCTTCAGGTCGTGTTGGTCAGTGGTAGAAGCCCACTGACTCGTATGCCTATCTCCTAGCTTCTGATCTTACAAGCTAATTTGCCGCCCTTATATACGATTTTGTACGCCGGTGGACAGTTATTTCCTAAAAACAATTCATTGTAATAATTCCTCAGTTATAGAATTATGTAGGACTGCACGCAGGCAGTCAGTAATTTTACAATAACAGTTATAAAAGTTAGAAATGCAAAAATCGAATTCTAGTTTAACGCTACTTTCGCTGTATTCTATTGGTACATACATACGCTTACATGCTCACATGCGTTTTCCTTCTTTCCATTATCATACATATGGTGGTACATCGGTATATATACATATATGCATATTTTCGATCATGTATGACAATCCGCTATCCCGGCATTTCATATCCCAATTTTAGGGAGCCCTAATATACATAGCGAACAATGTGCCAAATCTCGTACGTACGCTTGTTGTATGCCTGCCGTGTTTTCCAGTCTTTGCTTTACCTATCGAATTCGATCATTTGTGTTTATGCGTATGTTCGCTGTCACTTGGTTTTGATGGTGCGTTGGCCTCGTTTGATGCTTTCGGCTTCTGCTTAGCGCGTGCGTTGGTGTGTCGTATGCTTGTACGTAAGTATGTAGAGAAAAGTCCCAATTAGTAGCGGCGCTTAGTTTGGCGACTTTTACTGCTGATCTTTGTTTATCCAAATTATTATGTATGTTGTATTTGTGGCTGAGTGCATTGGATGCGCAAAGGGTTGGTTGACCGGCATAATTTTATGTTTTTGTGCATTTCCATTTTCCTTCCAAATGTTTTAGTGTATGTTAGGGTGACCTATATTTGAAACTTATGTGGGCGAAAAATGTAAATATTGTGCTTGCGTGCAAAAGTGCGCAAGTCTGGTTAAATAATAATTCAATATGCGACCGCATGTATTTGTTTTGACGTGTAATTCATAAAGGTATAATTCATGTCATAAAAATGTATAAATGTTAAATTCAGAGTTAAATTCAATTCTTGTATAACATGTATGTAAGAAAAATGAAAAATATGTATATGTTGTGAGGGTACAAAACCCTCGGTTTTGGGGTCCTCACATAACTAATAACAGATTATCGTCATTGCTGTTTCTTTTGGTCAGCATTTCTTAATTGAACCAACAAGTTTTAATTGAAGCCATAAAACAAATAATCCCCTTGAAAAGTTTATAATTTTGCAAGAACTTGTTGTGTCTGGTACTCTAATATATACAGTTCATGGCATAAAATTATCAAGCGCGCTTATGACGCAAAATCAGCAATACTTGACATTCATATATGTATGCACCTGAAGAGAGGGCGATGGTATAATACAATATCCCTACATATTTACCTACACAGACAATTTATCGAGATTTATAAAAAAAAAAGAAAAAATTTATATATATAAGGGCAACCCAAAATAAGAGGGGAAATTAACAAAATTTACACATTTGAATTTAATAAGAATAAGTTACATACATAATAGTGAAAGGAATGTTTTAATTGGAAGTAACTAGATTGTATGCTATTACAAGTGTCTACATTAGAGTTGCCACGAATATTCGGCAACTATTCGGTATTCGGCCTATTCGGCCACTTTTTTCTATTCGGTATTCGGCCGAATAGTACGTATTATTCGGCCGAATACCGAATACCAAATCATGTAAAAAACGCTATATTACTCAAAATTATGTACTTATTTCCAAATAACAACACTTTAGTATTTAAAATTGATCAGTGGTAAGTCATGATAGATAAAAATAAGCTTTTCATCATTTTTGGGTAGCAAACGATTACGCTTTTCATCGTAAATGTTACCAGCATCAGAAAATAAGGTCTCACTATACACGCTACTTCCAGGAGAAGAAAGATAAACTTTAGCAAACTTTTAAACTTTGCCACAGCATTCTTATCCACGTCCTCCTCATAATTAGCATTTCGCATATTATCTGTAGCGACTTCCTCAAAGCAGTTCCACAAACTGCCGTGTATTTCAGTAGTCCTATCATTTTCATTCAGGTTTCTTTTCTTACGAATTGGAAAAGAATCGTCATCGGTACTATTTTCAGAGCTTCTAGAAAAATTTTTTGTCTTGCTCTTTCTGCTTGAACCAATCTTAGGAAACACGGTTTGAAGCGAGGATCCAGAAAAGCAGCAATCAGATATTTGTTTTTTTCATCGAAGCTGAATCGTCTTTCAAACTCGCCTTGCAGTGAAGATCTCATTGTTACTAAATTTGGTACTTTCTCAGCTGTCTCTGCTTTTCCCAGATATTTTAATAAATTTACTGCATGTGGAATCACTTCAGAGATGCAACAGATACCTGAGCTCGTTACTTTTGTAATCTCTTCGAATGGTTTGAGGAGCTTGATACATTGTTCCAATAGTTGCCATTGTCAGATTTATTAAAGTTTCATGATCTGTTATGTACAAGCAGACAGCTCACTTTTGTTCTAATAATCGCTCCATTAAATAATACGTTGAATTCCAGCATGTGCTCACATCTTGTACTAGTTGGTAGTTTGGCAAGGTAAGTTTTTGTTAAATGGATTTAAGTTTCTGCTCTGCTAAGCCAGAATGATTAAAATTCGTCTCGAAGCAGCTATTATCTGTAATACTTCTGATTGAGATTTTAGTGACTCCTCTATAGCTCGTTGCTCGTACTATCATGGACAAGTAAATTGATCTTGATTGAGGAATATTCCATCTTTCGGTAATAGCATTGAGTACTTTTGCAATATTGATACCAGAATGTGAGCCGGGAAATGATTTCATAGCTAAAACGCCATGTTCCAGAATGAACTCTGGAGATATCCAGTGCGCAGTAAAGCTCAGAAAGGGCGCTCTCGTCATTGTGCTGGCATGTACATATATCAGATGTCATTGATAATGCTGCTGCTTGTGAAATACTGGCTCCTATTTTAGCACAAATTCTGTTGTATATATCAGGAACAATTTTCTCGGTCATATAAGTGCGACCAGGTGCTTTATAATGGGTTCAACAAGTGACAATGGCTCGGTGTCTAAAGCAATCATTTTGCCAATCAAGTAATGATATTTTATTGATTTCGGATCATTAATATCCCAGAGCAATTTCCTTTCTGATGTTTTCTTCAAGGTTAGCTGCCGTTCCTTTGATCTGGACGTTCCAGGCACTGCTGGCATCTTGGATTCAGTAGAAGTAAAAGTACCGAAAGGGTTGTTAACTTGCCGATGGGACATTAATTAAAGCTGCTTATTGGGCGGCATTTTTGGTTTAAAGATGATTTTTTAAAGAGGTTGTAGCTGTAAATAACAAAACTAAAATTAACTATAATTAAATAAGTTATTTTATTTCCCTTGTCATCTTGTAGGAAATCGAATAAATATAAATAAATAATTTCTCATAAAACTTTATTCCCAAACCACTTGGGCAATAAAAAATCGATTTTGTAAGTTTCTAAAAGTAGGTACAGTACAACGACAAGTAAGTAAGTAGATTAAGATATAACCAGTTAACTACCTACCTACGTAAACTTATTAAGTGAATAAAACTATTAAATTAAATGAAGGTTTTTCTTACTTGCTTTCTTTCCTTCTCTGCCTCTTGAGATCTTGATGCTACATACTGGGCCAGTTTATTATTTTCACTACAAATCTTATAATATTCCCATATGGGCGATTTTTATTAACTGGTGTCATTTTATAAGCCTTTTAATGAACAAACAATTGAAAATGAACTAAGGAACAAACTTCTTAGCAAAATAGTAATTAAGTTTTATTTTATGTATTATTTATATACTGATAAATCGTTCCGTGACGTGATTTACTCGTAATTGAAAATTGAAACAAATACTAGCTCGCGCTGTGTAATGTTTGCTTGCACACCGCCACGCGAGCGCGTCGTTGTCGCCTGCCACGCCAACGCAACGAGGAAAACAGGTGTCCACTTGTCTTAATCCAGCTAACGCGCCCGACAAGCATGTATTTCGTGCCGAATATTCGGCGCTTCGGCCGACAGCGTTGCCGAATATTCGGTATTCGGCCAATTCACTATTCGTGGCATCTCTAGTCTACATACCTAACTTATGTATTTTCACATATGATGTATTATAAATAAAAAAGGTTTGTAGAATGGGAATGCTGGCTTTCTTTTCTATTTAGAAGGCATAGGGATTCCAGGTAAGGGGCCACCGAAATTTAGGTGCGTCGGTGGCCATGGATTTGAGGGTGGGATAAAGCACCGGGCGTCGCAACAACACCCGCGCTGCCCCTATGTATATTCGGCCCTTTCTTCTATTTTCCCCTTTTCAGCTTTTTTTTTGATTTCGAACGTTTGGGTAATCGGTCAACTCCGGCTCGATTAAGTTTGTTCTTTTGTGCGTTTAGATTTTTTTTTTGGAATTTTGAATTTGAATGTCGTAACGATCTGTACCTGGCATCCGGTTCGGCCGGATGCCGTTTTCTTTTCAATTTTTAAGCGTTTTGAATGAGTTCTGCGCTTTTTGACGGTTTTTTTAAAGGCATGATATGACCTTTTTTTCTGTTTATGGCGCAGGACAGGAGGGTGGAGCCGTCTGTAGAAGTCCACGAAAGTGGGGAAAGCTTCTGACCGCCATTTACCTGGAAATGGCCAGAGCGATTCTTTTGCATGCGGTTCAAGCAGCTCACTACTGCCGGTCGCTTGCGGCCAAGTATCCTCTGGGTAGCCGCTAAACACCAGTTTAGCGGTGAGCTAATGTGAGAAGGCGACAACCTGGCTAGGCCACTCTGACATAATCGGTTTAAGGGCAAGCCGGGGGAGATCTCATCGGCAGCGTCTGTACACCTCTAGGTGCGGCTGCAAGCGGGCGTCTGTCTTGGAGCAAGAGGCTCGCTATATAAACGTGCCAAGTAATATTTTCACCCCTGCTGAGCGGGCTGTGCGCTGGGCTTAGGACCTGCCACGTAAAACCATACTCCAATGAAATATAACAACAAGCCTCGGATAAATACACTCTATTGATGACGACCATGGCAAACGTTTGAAAGACAATGAATCGAGGGCATGCACCTGGAACGTCCGCTCCTTGAATGGGATTGGTGCAGATGCCCTGCTGGTTGATGTCCTCGTCAAAGCAAAATCTGACATCACCACCATCTAAGAAATGCGTTGGACGAAGCAAGGAAGAAAGAAGATCAAAAATTGTGACATTTATTGGAGTGGCCATACGAATAGGCGCAGTTTCGGCGTCGGATTCGTGGTGGGAGAGAGACTTTGTCGCCAAGTTCTGGCGTTCACACCTGTGTACGAACGTCTCGCCGCTATCCGAATAAAAGCAAAATTTTTTAATATATCATTCATCTGCGCCCATGTACCGACAGAGGAGAAAGACACTTTATGAACAATTAGAACGCACATACGAGCGCTGCCCCCGTCACGATATAAAAGTCGTGCTTGGTGACATTAACGCCAGGGTGGGCAAAGAAGGTGTTTTTGGCCCTACAGTCGGAAAGTTCAGCCTACACAATAAAACTTCTCCTAACGGACTGAGGCTGATTGACTTTGCCGGTGCGAACGCGCACGAGGTTCATGCATAAAAAGATACATAAAGCTACATGGCTGTCTCCTGATCGAAATACTCGCAATCAGATCGATCACGTTGAGATAGACGGACGGCATGCCTCCAGTGTTTTAGATGTGCGGACGATCCGAGGACCTAACATCGACTCGGACCATTATCTCGTTGCAGCCAAAATACGCACCCGCCTCAACGGGGCTAAAACCAAGGAACAAAAAACACAAGGAAAGCTAGACGTCGAAAAGCTTCAATCACAACAGACTGCCAATGATTTCGCAACTCGACTCTCACACCTGCTCTCTGAGAGCACAACTCATCCTGAAGGAATACAGGAGCAGTGGGAGCATATTTCCAAAGAACTTCGTACTGCCGCCGAGGAAAAAATTGGTTACCGGCGACCACGAAAAAACAACTGGTACGATGAAGAATGCCGCGTTGCAACTGAAAGAAAAGACGCTGCCTACAGGGCTACGTTAAAAGCGAGCGCGACAAGAGGAGTGTGTGAACGCTATCGTGAGTTGAAAAAGGAAGCGAGACGCCTTTTCAGGAAGAAAAAAGCAGAAGCAGAAAGGCGTGAGTGCGAGGAGCTTGAGCTGCTAGCCACTAGGCATAGCGCCCGAAAATTTTACCAAAAAATACGGCGACAGACGGAAGGTTTTAAGACCGGGGCAAACTCCTGTAGGAACGAAAACGGCGACCTTGTAACTGATGTCCAGAAAGTGCTTAGATTATGGAGGGAACACTTCTCTGTTCTCCTAAATGGAGGCATCAATTCACCGCGCAGAGATGAAGAACCCGATCCGGCAATCGATGATGATGGACTATATGTCCCCCTCCCGATTATGACGAAGTTAGAATAGCAATAACCAGATTGAAAAACAACAAGGCCGTGGGCGCTGATGGATTGCCTGCGGAGCTATTCAAGTACGGCGGCGAGGAGTTGGTAAGGCGCATGCAGCAGCTTCTTGGCAAAATATGGGCGGAAGAGTGCATGCCCTACGGTTGGAATCTAAGTGTTCTTTGCCCAGTCCACAAGAGGGGGATACTGCAAAATGCACCAACTATCGTGGAATCAGCCTTCTTAATATCGCATATAAGGTGCTTTGAAGTGTGTTGTGCGAAAGATTGAAGCCCACCGTGAACCGGCTGATTGGACCTTATCAGTGCGGCTTCAGACCTGGTAAATCTACCATCGACCAGATTTTCACAATGCGCCAAATCTTGGAAAAACCCGTGAAAAAAGAATCGACACACATCACCTCTTCGTCGATTTTAAAGCCGCCTTCGACAGCACGAAAAGGAGCTGCCTATATGCCGCTATGTCTGAATTTGGTTTCCCCGCAAAACTTATACGGCTGTGCAAAATGACGTTGAGCAACACCATCAGCTCAGTCAGAATTGGGAAGGACCTCTCCGAGCCGTTCGAAACTAAACGAGGTTTCAGACAGGGTGCCCCTATCGTGCGATTTGTTTAATTTGATGCTGGAGAAAATTATACTAGCTGCAGAACTTAACCGCACTGGAACAATATACTATTATACTATAAAAGCGTACAATTACTGGCATATGCTGATGACATTGATATCATCGGCCTAAGCACCCGCGCTGTTAGTTATGCTTACTCCAAACTGGAAAAAGAAGCGGTAAAGATGGGTTTGATGGTGAATGAGGACAAAACGATGTACCTGCTGTCATCGAGCAAAAAGTCAGCGCATATGCGCCTTGGCAACCACGCTACTGTTGGCAGCCATAATTTCGAAATAGTAAAAGACTTCGTTTATTTGGGAACCAGCATCAACACTAGCAACAGCATCAGCACTGAAATCCAGCGAAGAATCAATCTTGCCAATAAATGCTACTTTGGACTATGTAGGCAATTGAAAAGTAAAGGTCTCTCTCGGCGAACGAAAATCATACTCTACAAGTCACTTATCGTACCCGTCCTGCTATATGGGGCAGAAGCATGGACCATGTCACCAGCAGATGAAGCGGCTTTGGGAGTGTTCGAGAGCAAAGTTCTTCGAAAGATTTATGGACCTCTACGCGTTGGCGATGGCGAGTACCGAATAAGATTTAATGATGAGCTGTACGAGCTATACGCAGACATCAACATAGTCAAGCGAATTAAAACGCAGCGGCTGCGCTTGTTAGGCCATGTTATGCGAATGAAAGATGATGCTCCGGCCAAGAAAGTGTCTATCGGAACCCGCCTATGGAAGCAGAGGTAGAGGGCGGCCCCCACTCCGTTGGAAGGACCAGGTGGAAAACGATTTAAATTCCCTTGGTGTGACCAATTTGCGCCGGTTGGCGGAGCGAAGGAGCGACTGACGCGCTTTGTTGGACGGCCATAACCGTTTAGACGGTTAAGCGCCAATTAAGTAAGTAAGTAAGGCGCAGGACAGCAAGGTTGGCAAGAACCCAGCCCAGCCGACATGAGTAGCCACTGTGCACCACCATATCATGCCGACGGCCTTCCTTGCTGCTCCATTAAAGATGCGAATCCATAACAGCGTTGATCAGACAATTGAATAAAAGCGTTGGGCGCGTGAAATTTCTAAAAATGTGAGGCATAGCAAAACATTCGTAAGGTTCAGTTAGTCTTATATATGACTAACAATAGAAACTTGACGCGTCCAACGCTTTTATTTAATTGTCTGAGCAACGCCCTAGATTGATGAAGTTTATGTTGTTTTTTTTTTCTTTCCCGACAATTTGTTACAATCTAAGTCCTCAATACAAAATCCTTCCAATGACTTTACTGAACTCAGCGCCACGTATGCTTGTCCCTCCTCCAACTTCAAAATATTTTAATGTCACTTCTACCGGACTGTGTGTAATATTTGTTCCAAATATGAGCCAAATCGGACATCATAGGTCGCTTTCTATTCATATATGTATTATGTGTTCCAAATATGGACCAAATCGGACCACAAATACGATTTTTTTGAATATATCGATCTTTGCGCCACCTAGCGGCGATTTTTTCATAGGTCGCTTTCTATTCTTGTATGTATTACGTGTTCCAAATATAAGCCAAATCGGACCACACGTATGATTTTTGTGAATATCTCGATCCTTGCGCCACCTAGCGGTGATTTTTTTCATAGGTCGGTTTCTATTCTTATATGTATTATGTATTCCAAAAGCGGCTGCGCTTGTTAGGCCATGTTATGCGAAGAAAGATGATGCTCCGGCCAAGAAAGTGTTTCTATCGGAACCCGCCTATGGAAGCAGAGGTAGAGGGCGGCCCCCACTCCGTTGGAAGGACCAGGTGGAAAACGATTTAAATTCCCTTGGTGTGACCAATTTGCGCCGGTTGGCGGAGCGAAGGAGCGACTGACGCGCTTTGTTGGACGGCCATAACCGTTTAGACGGTTAAGCGCCAATTAAGTAAGTAAGTAAGGCGCAGGACAGCAAGGTTGGCAAGAACCCAGCCCAGCCGACATGAGTAGCCACTGTGCACCACCATATCATGCCGACGGCCTTCCTTGCTGCTCCATTAAAGATGCGAATCCATAACAGCGTTGATCAGACAATTGAATAAAAGCGTTGGGCGCGTGAAATTTCTAAAAATGTGAGGCATAGCAAAACATTCGTAAGGTTCAGTTAGTCTTATATATGACTATCAATAGAAACTTGACGCGTCCAACGCTTTTATTTAATTGTCTGAGCAACGCCCTAGATTGATGAAGTTTATGTTGTTTTTTTTTTCTTTCCCGACAATTTGTTACAATCTAAGTCCTCAATACAAAATCCTTCCAATGACTTTACTGAACTCAGCGCCACGTATGCTTGTCCCTCCTCCAACTTCAAAATATTTTAATGTCACTTCTACCGGACTGTGTGTAATATTTGTTCCAAATATGAGCCAAATCGGACATCATAGGTCGCTTTCTATTCATATATGTATTATGTGTTCCAAATATGGACCAAATCGGACCACAAATACGATTTTTTTGAATATATCGATCTTTGCGCCACCTAGCGGCGATTTTTTCATAGGTCGCTTTCTATTCTTGTATGTATTACGTGTTCCAAATATAAGCCAAATCGGACCACAAGTATGATTTTTGTGAATATCTCGATCCTTGCGCCACCTAGCGGTGATTTTTTTCATAGGTCGGTTTCTATTCTTATATGTATTATGTATTCCAAATATGAGCGAAATCGGACCGCAAATACGATTTTCGTCAATATCTCGATCCTTGCGCCACCTAGCAGAGATTTTTTTCATAGGTCGCTTTCTATTCTTGTACGTATTATGTGTTCCCAATATGAGCCACATCGGACAACAAATACGATATTTGTGAATATCTCGATCCTTGCGCCACCTAGTGGCGATTTTTTCTTATTATTGCATTGTCACCGGGTTCGGAACTTTATTCCAAGTTTCAAGCTTGTAGCTTATCGGGAGGTTACTTAAATTTCAATTACAAAAAAGTGCTGTTCAACCAGCCTGTCAAGTCAACCTAAATAAAACCGTTTAAAATTTTAAAGCTCATGTAAACTGAGCGTAACTTCAACTTCAGTTGAAGCTTCCTCACAAAAACCGGACATAATAGGGAGAGTTATTATCCATTTATATGTAACGGGGGTATTTTATTGTTATTGAGCAGATCTGCTCAACACCTATACACTTGTTGCTCTTTTGTTTTTGTTTTGCCCTGAATCATAGGCACAGATACAAATTTACACTTCAAATATAAAAAAATATTTTTATCGCACTCCCATATGCCCTCACATATAAATATAAATTATATGAAAATGCTCGAATTTCTTATGAAAGTTCAATGATAAAGCACTCCCATATGAAGCTCAGGCACGCTTCCGAAGGCAGTCGGTTCTATGTACCGGAGCGACTCGGGATTTTTCCCGACCAAGGACTGTCATTTCAGTGTAACCCCATTTGATTTGTTGAGTCCCTCCCACAAATTGTCATCCTCCCAGCAGCTCCTTGCAGCGGGACTGCTCCATATTCTCTTGCTCCGGGAATGTATCGAACCCAATCCGGGTCCGTCTCCTGACCCCGGTCCTGAGAAATGATTTTGCTGCATCTGCTGGAAAAGAATATTTTTAGGACGGTCATACTCTTGTCAGTGTGTCTCGTGTAAGGGATGGTTGCATCGGACATGTTGTTTTGGGCTAGATCCCAAAACCAGACGTCCACGTAACTTCTAAAAATCTTTTGTGACTCCTTGCTGTTCACGCCCTAGGACGTCCTGTAGTCTGCGCCTGACGACGTCTCCTCCTATGCACTTCAAAATTCTACTGTTAAACTGTAATGGATTAACTAGGAAGATCACGGAGATAGTCGATTTCATGAAGCGGCACAACAACCGCATTGCTGCGATTGAAGAGACTAAACTCACAGCAAGATCTGCACTGCAGACTTGTTCTGGGTATAATGCCCACAGAAAAGATCACGAGAGCGGAAATGGAGGCGGCCTCGCGTTTATCATACACCACTCTGTGCAATATCATATATTTGATCCCGACATCGACCGCAGGGACAGTGTCTTAGAACGTCAAGGCTTATCTGTCCGGCCAGGTGATGCAAACCTAGAAATCATCAACATCTACATCCCTTCTGCCACCTGTTGCCCCAGTGGATACCGCCCTAATATCAGCGCCTTACTCACTGGCAACAATCGCATTATCTTCGGCGATTTCAATGCCCACCACAATCTATGGCATTCAAACTTGCCGGCGGATAGTAGGGGTGAGATGTTGGCGGAGCAAATAGAAGAAACGACGTTGTGCACAATAAACGGAGACGCCCCCACACGTATGGTAGGAAGCTGTCACAGTTCGCGGGATATTTCAATCGTGAGCGCAGAACTCGTAAACTGCGTCAACTGGCAGCCGATGGTAACATTGGCATCCGACCACCTACCTATACTTATTTCGCTCGAGCGTACCGCCGACTTCATCGTCACAGAAAAACGCACTTTAATTAACTTTAAAAAACGAAAGTGGGACGAATACAAATCCTTTACAGACAACCACTTTGTTGCCCTCGCTATCTCGACTGATGCTCGCCAAGGGGAGCGTGCTTTCCGCAAGATCATTGAATCCGCCTCGGCTCGTTTCATTCCCGCCGGTAGAATTCCCGAAATTCGGTCCCAATTCCCGGCGGAGGCCGCAAGTTTAGCGCGAGAACGTGACCTTATAAGACAGCTCGATCCCGGCGACCCCCAAATAAGGGATATAAACAACGCATCAGATTGCTTGTGGATGAACACAAGCGGGCGAAATGGGAGGAGCACCTAAGCGGTTGTAACCTCTCTGCCGGTGTAGGTAAACTTTGGTCCACCGTAAAGTCCCTATCGAATCCGTCTAGGCACAATGACAAAGTTTCCATCCTTTGGCGATAAAGTGCTGTCGGAAGCGAAAAAATGCGCGACCGTTTTCTGCCGACAATATATAATGCATTTTACGGTCGACAAAGATAGACGAAGGGCCAACGCACATAAACATAAATTCAGCGCGTCACCAATTGCCAACCCCGCCAAAGAGCTTGAGGATGCCATCGGTCATGCTAAACCATCCAAAGCAGTGGGCCCAGACGGCACAGCCATGCCGATACTTAAAAGCCTAGGGAAAGAGGGTTTCATTTATTTAGCACATGTCTTCAACCTGTATCTTTCCACCTTTCTCATAACCGAAGAATAGAAAATGGCCTAGGTGGTCCCGCTACTAAAGCCCGGGAAACCAGCTAACATAGGAGAGTCATATCGCCCGATATCTCTCCTATCGCCAGTAGCCAAGACGCTTGAAGCCATTTTGCTCCCCTACTTCAAAGCAAATTTGCAGCTAGCCTGTCGTCAGCATGGCTTCAGAAAAGTCCATACCACCCCACCATAGAAGAGTAATCGTTGCGTTAGACCTAACAAAAGCTTTTCATACGGTCAACCATGGCACGTTACTGCAAGACCTGGAAGGATCTACCCTTCCCCCATGTCTTAAAAGGTGGACCACAAATTATCTGGGTGGTTCAATTTAGAAATGAAACATCAAAACCAAGAAGAATTAAGCAAAGGGTCCCACAGGATGGTGTCCTATCCCCACTTTTGTTTAATTTCTACATATCTAAGCTAGCTTCGCAACCAGGAGGAGTTACTATCTTTTTCTACGCCGATGACTGCACAATAATGGCCACAGGCCCAGGCCCACAGATCGATGAGCTCTGCAACAGAATAAACGGCTACCTCCCTGATCTCTCCAGTTTTTTCGCCTCGCGAAACCTGGCATTATCACCAACTAAATCCTCCGCGACCTTATTTACAACATGGACGTCCCGAATGTCGACCATTTTGAACGTCCACGTCGATGGCACTACGCTACCGACTGTCCTACACCCCAAAATCTTGGGTGAGACGATTGATCAGGATCTACATTTTGGTGAGCACGCAGCCGCAATTGTACCGAAAATCCAGAGCCGTAATAAAATCCTCAAATCCCTTGCTGGCAGTACTTGGAGAAAAGACAAAGAAACGCTCATTACCACATACAAAGCAATTGGCCAGCCGATTGCATGCTACGCGTCCCCTATATGGTCGCCAAGCCTAAAAATTACCCACTGGAAGAAGCTACAGGCCTGCCAAAATACTGCTCTCAGAACCGCCACGAGCTGTCTTCTTATGTCCCCAGAACACCATCTACATAATGAGGCGAGAATACTCCCCATCAGGGAGAGAAATGAGATGCTAACCAAACAGTTCCCGTTGAATACCCAGAAACCTGGGCATCCCAACAGACATCTGATTGATGAGCCAACACTGCCTAGGGACTTAAGAAGTCCTCTCCGTAAGCATTTTGAGGAAATACGGCACCTGAGAACTCAGCTGTATGAAGCAAAAAAACACAAGCAGGTCCTTGGTGAACTCCCCAAACAGGCGTCGGACCTTTATGCCTTTCGTCGTTCGTCGCCGCGTGCAGAGGTCTGTTGCTCCGTGGCTTATTTTCTTTTAATTGCTTTGTTATGTCTTTGTGTGCTAATTGTGGCTTACAATGTGCTTCGGGTGGATTCCTATCGTGCGGTATCTGCTCATTTATTTATCATAATAAATGCACTAAGTTGAGCTCTAGCTACATTAAACTCATTACTTCATGTAAGAATGTGATCTTTAGATGTGACAATTGTGATGGAATTTCTACTCCAGCTTATTTGAATAAGCTTGAAAATGCCATAAGCTCATTAAGTGAAGTTTACATGGCTTTCAGTGGTCATAAAAATGTAAACCGATCTAAGAAACAAGTTCGCAGCTAAAAACAATAATAAAAATAATAATTTGCCTAGCAACTCCAAAAACAATGATGCTAGTAGCACTGCTGTAAACAATGGTGATGAATCCACTGCCAATGCAGCTAAAAACAATAACAAAAACAATAATTTGCCTAGCAAATCTAAAAACAATGATGCTAGTAGCACTGTTGTTAACAATGCAGCTAAAAACAATAACAAAAACAATAATTTGCCTAGTAAATCTAAAAACAATGATGCTAGTAGCACAGCTGTTAACAATAGTGATGCGGGTGTTAATAATCTAATTGTTACGCGATCTAAAACAAAGGTCGCTGACCGTGATGGCTTGCCCTTAATTGCACATGCTGCTTCTTGCATAGTTGATGTTGCGACTGATGTCAGTGCCAGTGTTACCGATGTTGTTGCTGCATCTGTTGATAATTCTTCCAGTACTCACTATTCCATGGTGAGCAGCAATGATAATCATACCGAATTAAGTGCTCTTTCGGCTACTGATATGACTCATGCTGATTTGTCAAATGCAATTGCTGAGGGCGATTTGCGCTCATTATCTGCAGTAGAGTATGTTGATAACTCTGATCATATTGCTGGCGGCACTTCTGTCTCTCAATCATCGTCTCTAAATGCGAACAATACTACTGATTGGACTGTTGTTGTAAACGACAAGAAAATAAATAGAAGCAAAAGGCAAAAGAAATCACAGGTTGTTGTTGGTTCAAGTGATAACACTGAATTGTCGGTTTCTGTTCGCAACAGATGGATTCATTTGTCGTCTTTTGGACATAAGGTTACTGCGGATGACATAAAAAACTATGTTGCGAAACACACAGAT
Organism: Eurosta solidaginis; assembly: GCF_040869045.1. Lineage (NCBI taxonomy): Eukaryota > Metazoa > Arthropoda > Insecta > Diptera > Tephritidae > Eurosta > Eurosta solidaginis. The sequence goes on along the minus strand of NC_090319.1, from coordinate 141,613,619 downwards.
ATCAATATTAATTTGATCCATTGTTATCCTCTTATCAAAAAAGATAACCCAGCAAATAAGCGCAGGCGTGTCAATTTCAAACTGGGTGTACCGTCATCTTTATTCCGTATTATTATGCAGTCATCTCTTTGGCCAGCAAATGTTAACCTAAAGCCGTTTATTTTTTTTCAAAAGGAAACGGCGCAATCAAATCGACCCTAAACACTAGCTTTTCGTCTGATTGTAATAGTGGTCTGAAAATATATTATCAGAATTTCTCCGGGCTGAGGACTAAATCAGAAATTATACTTCATTTTAGCACCGAAGAGGCCTTTGACGTTGTTGTTTTGGTAGAAACATGGCTAAATTCTGATTTCTATGATAGTGAGTTTTTTGATCCGAGTTTATATGATGTCTTTCGAAAGGATCGTGATGATGTCAAAACTGGCTGTATGAGAGGAGGTGGCGTTCTTATTGCTGTCAGAACAAAGTATCCTGCATTTTCTTACACGCTTATTAATGATGACTCGTTGCTGGACCAACTTTGTGTTTGTATCAGAGGTTCTAAGACGTTTGGCTGTTTGTATGTCATTGCTTCATATATCCCCCCAAACAATGATACGACTTTATATAAGGCTCATGTATAATGTTATTTCTCTGGCTGTAGACCATTTGCGAGATAATCACTTATGTGTCTTAGGTGATTTTAATTTAAGTAATATGAATTGGAGCAGTCATTCTGCTAATTCAGGTTTTACAGCTAATAATATTGTTACTCTAAATGAATCTTATGTGGTTGATAGCTTTCTAAGTATAAATCTTAAGCAAATTAATAGCATCATCAATCAACTTAATCGATTTTTAGATCTCATATTTATTACTGATAACATAAATTACTCTTTTTTATCAAAATGCATTTCTCCAATATCCGATGAAGGTGTTCATCATGCTCCATTAGATATTAAGCTAACTTTCTATGAGTTTCTACCCTTAAACCATACTGATTCGGTTGCGTTTAAGTTTGCATCTTGTGACTATCCGAGTTTGAATAACTCTCTCAGTGAATTCAATTGGGCTGAGTTACTTTCGGATCTAGATATTCAAAGTAACTTCTCTAAATTTAAAGTAATTATGAATGACTTTTGTCTAAATAATATTCCTTTTAAGAGGGCTGTTTATAAATCTCCTTGGTACAACTTCCGTTTAAAAAGCTTGAAAAATCTTAAAAAGAAGTATCTTAAAAAGTATAAAATATCTCATAAAAGCGCATATTTTGTAAAATATCAGCATTTTCAAAAAAAATTTAAGTCTTTAGATAAAAAGCTTTATAAAAGGTATATTAATGACACTGAGCGTAACATTAAAACTAATCCAAAAATGTTTTGGAATTTTGTTAAATCGAAAAAAGCTTGCTCAAGTATACCTACATCGGTTGTGTATGATAACAATTATGCTAGTACCCCAGTTGAGGCTGCAAACCTATTTGCAGACTTTTTTAAGTCAAACTATGTGACTGATGACGGGTTGCCTCCTGATTTTTCTGCTGATATCCCGTCATTCTTGAATTTTGGGAACTTGGAGATCTCTTCAAAGGATGTTATTGATGGTTTAGCATACCTTAAGCCTTCTTCTAAGACAGATATCGATGGTTTCTCAGCTATTTTATTTAAAAGTTGTTCAGCATTAGTTAGTCCACTCGTCATCATTTTTAATAAATCCCTATCCGCAGGTACATTCCTAAATGATTGGAAACTGACTACCATAACGCCGTTTTTCAAAAATGAAAGCAAAAGTGATGTTCGCAACTATAGGCCGATAGCGAAGCTCTCATGTATCTCAAAACTTTTTGAATACATAGTCAAAGAAAAAATCTATTTTGCTGTTAAAACTTTGATAAACCCAAATCAACATGGGTTTGTGTCAGGTCGGTCAACAGTTTCTAATTTAGCTGTGTTCACTGAATTCTGCACTTCTTCATTTTCTTCTGGACTCCAAGTTGACTGTATTTATACAGATTTTTCTAAGGCTTTCGATAAAGTCTCGCACAAAATATTACTTAGTAAATTGGCCTGCATAGGTTTTCACTCATCTTTCTTATTGTGGATCAATTCATATTTAATGAATAGATGCTGCGTAGTTACGATTAATGGTGTGTCTTCTAACCAATTTGTTGCCTCTTCGGGGGTCCCCCAAGGTCGTATTTTAGGACCACTCCTATTTATACTATTTATTAACGACATAAGTGATTGTTTCTTACATGCAGAGTTTTTGCTTTATGCAGACGATTTAAAATTTTTTGTAATGTTAGAAACTTAGTTGACGCGATGAACCTACAGAAAGATCTCGACAATCTTTATAGATGGTGTGTGAAATCGCGCATCTCTTTAAATATTAAAAAATGTTTCCACTTATCTTTTTCCAAGCGTCAGTACAATCTGAGTACATCGTATGCTATTGGTACTGGTGTACTACAATCCGTTGCAGAATTTAAGGATTTAGGATTTGTGTTTGATGCAAAGTTTAATTTCAACAGTAATTTAAATGGTATAATTTCAAAATCATATTCTCTTTTGGGTTTCATTCGTCGCAACTCGTCTGAATTTGCCGACCCTTATACCCATAAACAACTCTTTTCGTCACTTGTCCGGTCACACTTGGAGTATGCAGTCTTTATTTGGCGACCATTTGATCAGCTTTCGATCAATAGGATCGAGCGTGTGCAAAAAGTTTTTCTGAAACACGCATTACGTCCCCTTCGGTTTGAAGATCCAGTTCCGTCGTATGACGCTCGACGTATGCTAATAAATTTGGATTCTTTGGAAAAGCGACGGAAAGTTCTTTCATTTGGGTTCGTGTTTAACGTTATAAATGGCGCAATAGATTGTCCAGTTTTACTTGAGCGTATTAGTTTTAATGTTCCGCGAAGAAATCTGCGTACAATGTTCCCCTTTTATTTAGAAAATTTTAAAACAAAATATGCGAGTATGGCGCCTATTGCTTTATTTTCAATCACAAACCATGTTGACTTTGCTTCCTCAAAATCACACTTTGTAAAAACACTTAATGCAATTTTTTAGTAAAAAACTTGTGTTTTGTATTATTTTATATAATATTTACTTCTCTGTTTGGGATTTATCTAAATATATTATTCTAGTCTGTAAGGTATTTGGTACTGTAGACTTAAATAAATAAATATGCAATATGAATTACCCGGTGAATCCAGTACTCAAAGAAGAGTACCCAAAACTCGCGGAAGAGGAACGCATACTCCCCAGGGAAACGCGAGTCACTCTAGCTCAACTTCGTTCTGGATACTGTAACAGGTTAAACTCTTACCTATCCAGAATCAACCCCGACATACAAAATGTATGCCCCACTTGGCCTCCGTGGTGTGATGGTAGCGTGCTCCGCCTATCACACCGTATGCCCTGGGTTCAACTCCCGGGCAAAGCAACATCAAAATTTTAGAAATAAGATTTTTCAATTAGAAGAAAATTTTTCTAAGCGGGGTCGCCCCTCGGCAGTGTCTGGCAAGCGCTCCGATTGTATTTCTGCCATGAAAAGCTCTCAGTGAAAACTCATCTGCCTTGCAGATGCCGTTCGGAGTCGGCATAAAACATGTAGGTCCCCTCCGGCCAATTTGTAGGGAAAAATCAAGAGGAGCACGACGCAAATTGGGAGAGAAGCTCGGCCTTAGATCTCTTCGGAGGTTATCGCGCCTTTCATTTATTTTTATTTTTATTTTTTTTTACTTGCAATGTGTCCCCACATGACACCAACCATCTATTTAATTGTAATGTGGAACCAACGCCTCTAACACCCCTTTCATTTTGGTCCACCCCTGTTCATACAGCAAGTTTCCTTGGACTCCCGTTGGAGGATATCGATGACAATTTGTGATCGGTCGCAACTATTAGCACTGCTACAACAACAACAACAAAAAGCTCAGGCACTGGGTTCATGCTTGTGGATGATAAAAAAGCGGGACTGTGCCATACTCTCCTGCTCCGGGAAGGTATCCAACTTAATTCAGGTCCATAGAAATGCAAGAAATAATCTTTTTAGGACGGGCACACTCTTGTCAGTGTGTTACATATTAATATTGACAATTTAAATATTAATTATTAATAATTAATAATAATTAATTAATTATTAATAAACATTGTCAATTTAATATAAATATATTTTTTAAGTTCTACTGAATTTAAATTAACCCTCACTAGGGTAGGCACCTTGTCGTTGGGCTTAGCCGAACTCCATAGCGCCCGACTCTGAGGCGGAGCTGTTTAGGACTGACATCTCCGCCGGTTCGCCTCATAGGAGGGCGGCGGGATGTCGGTGACCAAGAACTGCCAACCCCCTAATCCAGGGTGTTATGCGGACCGTGCCTATTGGACGAATTGCAGCCAGGGGATAAATTCGGCTGTATTCGAACGGAGCCTTCCCGATACCGGGCCACCTCGGGAAGTATTAATAGCCTTACCACAGTAAGGGGCGCTGCTGTGGCGGACGGTTCTTTCCCCGTATATAATACTGGACCGCTGAGCCCGCCTTGTCGGGTAGGTGGTCGTACGACCAAGATCAACGACTCATTACCTGATTGTAATAAGGACGATGTAAAGAGGAGAACTGAGTCGCAATCCAAGGACGACAAATACGAATTAAGCGATGCGCCGGACTCGGGGAGCGAGAGTAGTGCTGATTCAATGAACTCCGTGTTGGAGAAGCACACAAATGAAAACGGAGTAGAAGAGTAGAGAAGGGTACAGACCAGAGGAAGTAAAAGAGATCTCTGGCAGTACCGTGCAGCACTAAGAATTGTACAACGCTTGGGAGCAGTGGTCGACCCAACAGAAGTGGAGATCGAGCGCTTGGAATGGGCCCATGAAGCGGTAGAAGTAGGTCGAAGGGACTTCGAAAGGTTTGCTGCGAGAAACCCTCGGTCGGTACGAGGAGGAAGAAGCGTCGAATGGCAGAATGAAGAGGCAACGTTCGGCGGAAGGCGACAAGCCTGCTTTCTAGAGGCTGAAAGGACCCAGTCCTAGAGCCGCGAGGCAGGGCAGTCGCATAGGCAAGACAAGTAGGCCCAAAGCTGTAAGACGGATGGGCTCCAATAGCGAGGTAGCAACTACCTCGAAAGCTGCGAGTCAGAGGGAAGTTGAAATTACGGAAGTAGGAGATAAGCTAAAGGGAGATAGCGCTAAGACTCCGGATTTCTCGGAGGCGCTAAAGGGAGTTAACGCTCAGAGTCCGGATTTCTCGGAGGTGCCAAAGGGAGATAACACTAAGACTCCTGCTTTTCCCAAGAAGATGAGTGATGTGGCAAAGCAGTCACTGACTGTGGCGCCGGTTGATCGTAGCAGTCCTTTCGGACAAATGACTACTGAAAGGTGGAGATCTGTGGAAAAGGAGCTTATTAGCTTAATGCTTAAGATGATGCGGGAACAAACAAGTAAGCCCCTTCCAACCTTTGATTCGGGGGGATGGTATAATGGTGTAAAGATGATGGCGTGCGATAACATCACGAGCTTGCGGTGGCTGGAGGAAGTGGTTCCAAACCTCCAAACGCAAGGCACGAACGCGTGGTTTGAGGTGGTGGATAAAGCGCAAATCCCCACGGTACCAAAAGTTAAGGTATGGATACCAGGCGTGATCTAGTCGGAGGATACACTGCGACTTCTGCAGAATCAGAATCCGAACATACCGACACAGGGTTGGAAGGTACTTACTGTATCTCGGCCTACCGAGGATGGCCAGTTCTACATCTTCCAAATAAACAAGCAGGCGGAGGATATTTTGTACACGCATCTTGGCAAAATGTCCTTTGGCACTGGCAAATTCTACATGCGACTCAGGAAAAGAAGTCCCGAGGATAAAACCCCTAACACGCTAGAGGTGGGCGAAGTCGAAAAGGACCTGAAAAGCCTAAGGGAAAAAAGGCAGGTGGAGGTTCCCGACGTCACCATGAACGTGCTAGAGGAGGACCAACCGCTAAATGGTGCTGTGACTCGCACAGAGGAACACCCGGCACAACAGTCACGAGAGTCTGAAGGGGGCCTTGAATACTCTAAACCAAAAGGGCAAGGGGAGGACGACGACGTCAAGACGAAGGTGCTGGAGGGGGAGAAACAGCCCAATGGTGCTGCGAGTCCTACAGATAAACCTCCAACACAGTAAAGTGGCGTCGAGCGAACTCCTCCTAACACTTGAGGAGGGTTCGTTTGACGTGGCGCTGATCCAGGAGCCGTGGCTCTCATCGGGAGGAAAGGTTTCTGGACTTAGCGCGCGCGGGTTTGGCGTTTACTATGCGCAAAGGGAAGGACGGGTGCGAGCTGTAGTAATGGTAAGGAAACAGCTGCATTCATATATGCTGCCTAATTACACCACTGATGATCTCGTAGCGGTGGCCGTTGAGCAAAAGAATAAGCATTCATTTATCCTGGCGTCCTGCTACATGGCCCATGCTGCGGAGGTTCCACCGATGGAGTGCAAAAGGCTAGTACAGGAGGAAGGGCGCAAAGGGCGGCTGGTCATAGGCGCAGATGCAAATGCGAGGGGAGGAGCAGATACGTAAGAGAGAGGCGAATCTCTGTTTTGTTACATCCTGCAAACCAATTTGCAGATAGCCAACAGGGGAATTGTCCCTACATACATTGGTGCAACATCCAGCAATGTTCTGGATATTACATTGAGCTCCGAGCGTGATATATAAAGGTATGATTGGATGGTTCTTGATAGACCATCCTTCTCCGACCATCCGTACATCAGCTTCAGCATCCCCCTAAAGAGGGTAGAGAAGGGAGGAACCTTTAGAAACCCTAGGTCAACGAACTGGACTAAATTCCAGAAACATGTAGAAAAAAACGGGGACAACCCAAAGAGGTTGCTAATGTAGAGGAACTGGAGGAGTCGAATGAATTCCTAACAAGGACGTTTATGACTGCGTATAACAAAGCTGACCCTCTGAGAAGATTCAGAGGAAAAGCAAAGCCGCCATGGTGGAGCAATGAGCTGAGTCTTCTAAGAAGACAGGTAAAAGAAATTTTTAAGCTCGCAAAGACCGCGGAAAGCGAAGCGTGTCGGGACGAGTACAGGGATCTACTGAGGGTCTACAAGCGTGAAATTACCAGGGCGAATAGAAACTCGTGGAAAAGTTTCTGTACGGACACAGAGTGCTCCAGCGAAAGAGCACGGTTGAAAAAAGTTCTAGCAAAGGGAAACATATTCCAGGGACTAATAAAGAAAGAGAACGGGGAATGGTCACTTAATAGTGAGGAATCCCTTGAGGTGCTTCTCGATACACATTTCCCATCGGGAGACGGTTTAGAAGAGCCAGCAGACATCACTCACACTTCGATCACGGAGCTAGTAGCGCCGTTTTCTAAGTTTAAATCGCCGGGCCCAGATGGTATATTCCCGGCCATGCTACAAGTCTCAAGTAGGGCGGTCGTTGAATGGCTTAAAATAATATTCGATGGGTGCATAAAACTGAATCATGTACCGCACTCTTGGAGAACTGCTCGTGTAGCTTTTCTACCAAAGGCGGGGAAGATCGGTCACGTGTATCCCAAAGGCTATAGACCCATTAACTTAACATCATTTCTGTTCAAAACCTTTGAGAGGCTGATAGATGTGTACATAAAGTCCAACGTGGATGAAAAGCTGCTCTCCACAACACAGCATGCGTACACCAAAGGCAAGTCGGTAGACACCGCATTGCATAGGGTGGTAATAAGCATAGAGAAATCCCTGGAATATAAGGAGTATGCTCTAGGAGTCTTTCTGGACATTGCCGGGGCTTTCAATAATGTTGCAAAATGGGCTTTTATGGATGGTCTTAATTACATTAAAGTACATCCTGCCTTAATCAGATGGATCGGCTGCATGTTAAATTGCAGAAATGCTACATCACAATGGGGATTGTACGAGGCCACGAAATCAGTGGACAGGGGCACGCTGCAGGGAGGGGTGCTATCACCTCTGCTGTGGACACTGGTCATCAACCAACTGCGTGTACGTGGGGTCTATCGCCCTCTCTTTCTTATTGGGTTTTTACAGCGATTGTAAGCCCTATTCTATACTATGGAGTTCTTGTTTGGTGGAAAGCCACACAAAAAACAACATACCTCAAAAAATTAGAGGGGGTATGCAGACTATCGATGCTTAGCATTACGGGAGCTCTGAAAATAACCCCGACGGTTGCACTGTATGCCATTCTGCACATCCCACCTGTAGACCTGGTAGCAAAGAACAAAGCGCAAACGACCGCAACCAGGCTCGGTGCTTCGGGGAAGCTTGAGCGCCGACCATATGGCCATAGTAGTATAGCGTCATCAATCACAAGAGGAACAGACTACATGGTTCCCTATATGCGCTTCGAGGGAGATCTTAAGGCCACAATAGAGATGGACGGTTGGCGCAAGGGTGCGCAAATGGCGGACGAGGCGATACATGTGTACACCGATGGTTCCAAAGTAGTGGAAGGAGTAGGGTCTGGGGTATACTGCGCTGATCCGGAAATAAACAGATCCTACAGGCTGCCGGATTACTGTAGCGTTTTCCAAGCGGAAATATTAGCCGTAACCAAAGCAGTAGAAACCCTGGAAGAGAATAGCTTAAGCTGCAACCGTGTTAACTTTTATATTGACAGTCAAGCAGCAATTAAGGCAATAATCTCGCATACCACATCATCTAAATGCTTGTTAGAGTGTAAGCAGTCTCTGGAGAGAATCGGGACAGGGAGAAGCATACATCTATATTGGGTCCCAGGGCATATGGGAATAGATGGGAATGAAAAAGCGGACGAACTAGCTAAAAAGGGCGCATCCCTTGAAATTTGCTCCGTAGATGTCCCAATTAGATTGGGCGAGATTAAGCGAAGGCGAGAGGTGCACATGATCGACCAAGCGGAAAAGGCGTTGGTTCAAGCGCGGGGCTGTAAAGTGTCGAAGATTATGTGTAGATCTTAGAACCTAAGACTAACACAGTTTCTTCTATCATTAAAAAGAGAGGACTGTAGACTCATGACGGGTATTCTGACTGGACACTGCCTTCTGGCGTCACATGCCTTTAAATTAGGCTTGGTCAGTGATAGCAGATGTAGGAAGTGCGGGTTGGAGGAGGAAACGATCGGGCACGTTCTGTGCTCGTGCCCTGCACTTGCCAGGCTAAGACTCCAGCTATTAGGAGTGAAACAGCTGTCAGATCTAGACGCAGCAAGTGGTCCTGGTTTTTGATAGGGTTTTTCAGTTTGGTCGTTAAAACAAACTTCTGGTAACACTACGGACTCAATCAGTCTATGTGAGGTCCTCATGGACCGGCCAGTTCAACCTACCTACCTAATTTTATTAATTTTCATAAATTTTTTTTTATTGAATAGCTTTATGTTTTGAAAATATATATTTCTATCTTAACATTTACTTTGTTTTATAGTTCTTTCTTAATGAAAAAGTGAATTTTTTAAGTAAATTTTGCATTGAATAAACACCATACCTTCTTTTATAAAAAAGTTTTATCTGACTAGCTCGACCTCCGCGTTCTTAGTTATACGAATATAAGTAAATATAGTCAGGATTAGCTTGAAATCAAATAACCAAAGTCCTTTTTAATTTCAAACCAGAGAACTGCAAAAATCACAACTTTCTTGATTTAATCAAACACTAAAACTTGCATTCACATTCAATCATGAGAATAAACTCATATTGAATAAACTCATAATTGAATAAACTCGTAATTGAATATACTCAGCATCTGTCTTTACAAGACTCTGTTAGCATGATTGCGATCGAATGACCGAACAGGTTTTGCGTGCGATTGTATTGATCAAACGAAGGCAAGCGGAGAATAAAACCAAAGCACGAGAATTTGTATCGTTTAGTTCAAACACAATCGTAAGCAATGTTTATATGTATGTTTATATGGATATTTATATGTAGCTTGTCGCCGTGACGTAAGGGCAGAAGAATCATGCAAACATTCAGACGCATGGAGTATTCATATTTGCCTCTTCATTCCGATGAATGTAATCACCGTTGAGGCAAACGAGCAAACAACTGAATTGATTATATTGCAATAAGTTGGTTGATTTTAAATCAATGTCGATTATGTTCGTTTAAGCAAGTTCGATCATTGAACACGATCATGTTGCCGAATGTAATCGAAGGTTGTTGTGTTCGATTTTTGCAGTTCATTGTTTCAAACTTCACAGTCCACATTTTCTTTTAGCACACTGTGGGGAGTTGTCACTCAATTTTTACACACACTTATGCAATTGTTTTAGTATTTGTGTGGCCGGCTCTGCATTATGTTCACAAACCCCCTGAGTACAAAGCTCCAAATCAGGGCCGGCCACACAAATACTAAAACAATTGCATAAGTGTGTGTAAAAATTGAGTGACAACTCCCCACAGTGTGCTAAAAGAAAATGTGGACTGTGAAGTTTGAGATTAAAAAGGACTTTGGTTATTTGATTTCAAGCTAATCCTGACTATATTTACTTATGTATATTCGCGGAGGTCGAGCTAGTCAGATAAAACTTTTTTATAATAAAAGCAGGTATGGTGTTTATTCAATGCAAAATTTACTTAAAAAAATTCACTTTTTCATTAAGAAAGAACTATAAAACAAAGTAAATGTAAAGATAGAAATATATATTTTCAAAACATAAAGTTATTCAATAAAAAAAATTTATGAAAATTAATAAAACTAAGTAGAACGTATAAAAATATATTTATATTAAATTGTCAATATTTATTAATAATTAATTAATATATAAATTGTCAATATTAATATGTATGTTCAAAAGAAACTTAACAATACTAACTAAACGTATTAAAAGTCACTTTAACATTGCAGCATATTGTTTTTATTATGTGCCCAAAAAGGACTTTTCCTTTTGCATTCACTGTTGATTTTAGTGAGTGACAAGCGAAAGCAAACGATCGTGATCACACATCGTTAGTGTCGGTGTGAAAATACGAACTCAAATTGCACAATGTGCAACTTTTGGCCGGCTTCGCTCCAAATGCTCAATTGTCGCGTTGCTCAAATGTTTCATCTCTACATATGTATATATTTGTACATGCCAAACGGTGAGAGAACTACTGCATCGCTCATTTTCAGTGCAAATGCATTGTCGCGTTGCTCAAATGTTTCATCTCTACATATGTATATATTCGTACCCGCCAAACGGTGAGAGAACTAATGCTACACTCATTTTCATTCAAATAAAATATTGTTTCCCATTGTTGCCAATTACCTATTTTGGTCTGTACCAAAATCTTTAAAAAATTGTTCTAAAATAATTTTTAGCGCACAAAAAAACTTTAAAGAGAAGTAATAACTTAACGGGCCTATTTTTTTGGGCAAATTTTACTTACACGTAAAAGCATAGATCTTTATTTAACAGATTCTTTGTTTTTCATTTTAGTTGCTTTGAAAAAAATGAAATCAGAAATAATGAGTCAACTTTTGTTCAAACTCACTAAATTTATTTATTTATAAGAATTAATTGCAAATTTGACCCAAATGTTTTTTGCATTTCCAGATTTTATGCTCATTTTAGATATAGCACGTCTTATAGTGAACAAAAAATAAATAAATTTGCTACAAAGATATTAGATTAAAATTTGTATATTGCCTTTTCTGCTAATTTTGATATTTCTTATTTTATTTTATTATATTATATTTTATCACGTTGTATATTAAATTTGCTACAAAGATATTACATTAAAATTTGTATATTGTCTTTTATGCTAATTTATTTTGATATTTCTTACTTTATTTTATTATATTATCTTTTATTTCAACTTAGTTTATTATTATTTAAATGCAACTTGATTGAAATTTCACGTTGTATATTAAACGAAAACACGACCCAAAAACGTTTTCGATTGTAGGTCGAAATATTGCATAGGCCGTATATTACCTACTATATTTATTATTAGGCTTTGTTGGATTATATGCCGAGTAATAGGATGCTTAGATCCCATAATCCTAATTTGTGTATGTCGCTTAAAGTTATGAAATCAATTTTATTTTAGTAAATATGTTTGCGTGAATAATTTCAATGTTTTTCTTTTCTTTCTAATTTATTCTGCTTTGTTATATCTTAGTATTATATCGTTCACAGAAATGGGGTGTTTACAAATTTAATACAAATTAATTACGTACATAGATCTCAATGGGAATCCCAACATTAAATATCCGAATATTAGAATCTTCATATTTCCACAATGATAACATTAAAACCCGGAAAAAAGTCTAAGTGCAGTTACGTTTTTATATGGAATTGTTTATTCACTTCACTTAATTTTTTCGCACTTTAAGTACTTTATTTTTTTTCATTCATTTAAATTTTTTTAGTAAACTCTGCCTTCTTTATCATTACATAATTTTTTTATATTTTCATTTTTTATGAAGTTACCCTCTATTCTGTTGGAAATTTTGGTTTTGTGTCACACTTACATATGTACATACTACATATGGGGTATTCCATCCCATTTCGACCAATTTTGAACCCCACCCCTTTAGAATTGGCTGAAAGTTTTTCTTCTTTTTCTAGCTTATGAAAGACGTTTTTCAGAATTTTTTCAAATTTTTTCATCCAACTCAAAAAAAGTTATGAATTTTAAAAAAACACCGTTTTTGTTTTAAAAATGCTATAAATTTTTCAAAAATTGACCGTTTGGGATCTTTTTTTTATGAAAAGTACATTTAAAAACAAATTAAAAAAAAAAGATCCCAAACGGTCAATTTTTGAAAAAGATATAGCATTTTGAAAACAAAAACGGTGTTTTTTTAAAAATGAATAACTTTTTTCGAGTTGGATGAAAAAATTCTGAAAAACGTCTTTCGTCAGCTAGAGAAAGAAGAAAAACTTTCAGCCAATTATAAAGGGGTCGGGTTCAAAATTGGTCGAAATGGGATGGCATACCCCATATGTATTTATACAAAATTAAACTCGGTAAAACGCCAATTGCATACCTAACAGGTGGCGTGAAATAGCACATTTCTTTGTTTTTAACTAAAAGTTCGTGTTTTTTGAATTATGACACTATTGAAGTAAATGGGCGATATATGTTTGTGGGTGATATAGGCCACTGGGGAACCGAGCACCCAAAACTAACTTCTGTAGCGCGCCAACGGGGACCTCCCGGGTGGTGTGGAAAATATTTTTATACTCAGTTGAGCAGAGCTCACAGAGTATATTAACTTTGATTGGATAACGGTTGGTTGTACAGGTATAAAGGAATCGAGATAGATATAGATTTCCATATATCAAAATCATCAGTATCGAAAAAAAATTTGATTGAGCCATGTCCGCCCGTCCGTCCGTCCGTCTGTCCGTTAACCCGATAACGTGAGTAAATTTTGAGGTATCTTGATGAAATTTGGTATGTAGGTTCCTGGGCACTCATCTCAGATCGCTGTTTAAAATGGACGATATCGGACTATAACCACGCCCACCTTTTCGATATCGAAAATTTCGAAAAACCGAAAAATTGCGATAATTCATTGCCAAAGACGGATAAAGCGATGAAACTTGGTAGGTGGGTTCACCTTATGACGCAGAATTAAAAAATTAGTATGATTTTGGACAATGGGCGTGGCACCGCCCACTTTTAAAAGAAGGTATTTTAAAAGTTTTGCAAGCTGTAATTTGGCAGTCGTTGAAGATATCATGATGAAATTTGGCAGGAACGTTACTACTATTACTATATATGTGCTAAATAAAAATTAGCAAAATCGGATGAAGAACACGCCCACTTTTTAAAAAAAAAATTTTTAAAAGTCAAATTTTAACAAAAAATATTGTGCAACAAAATACAAAAATAAAAGAAAATTTCAAAATGGGCGTGGCTCCGCCCATTTTCATTTAGTTTGTCTAGAATACTTTTAATGCCATAAGTCGAACAAAAATTTACCAATCCTTCTTAAATTTGGTAGAGGCATAGATTCTATGACGGTAACTGTTTTCTGTGAAAATGGGCGAAATCGGTTGAAGCCACGCCCAGTTTTTATACACAGTCCACCGTCTGTCCTTCCGCTCGGCCATTAACACGATAACTTGAGCAAAAACCCATATATATTTACTAAACTTAGTCCACGTTCTTATCTGAACTCACTTTATCTTGGTATAAAAATGGCCGAAATCCGACTATAACCACGCCCACTTTTTCGATATCGAAAATTACGAAAAATGAAAAAAATGCCATAATTCTATACCAAATACGAAAACATGGTAATTTGATTGGTTTATTGACGCAAAATATAACTTTAGAAAAAACTTTGTAAAATGGGTGTGACACCTACCATATTAAGTAGAAAACAATGAAAAAGTTCTACAGGGCGAAATCAACAGCCCTTGAAATCTTGGCAGGAATACTGTTCGTGGTATTGCATATATAAATAAATTAGCAGTACCCGACAGATGATTTTCTGGATCACCCTGGTCCACATTTTGGTCGATATCGCGAAAACGCCTTCACATATATATCTAAGGGCCACTCGCTTTTAAAACCCTCATTAATACCTTTAATTTGATACCCATATCGGACAAACACATTCTAGAGTCACCCCTGGCCCACCTTAATGGCGATATCTCGAAAAGGCGTCCACCTATAGACCTAAGGCCCACTCCCTCTTAAAATGCTCAGTAAAACCTTTCGTTTGATACCCATATCGTACAAACATTCTAGAGTCACCCTTGGTCCACCTTTATGGCGATTTCTCGAAAAGGCGTCCACCTATACACCGAAGCCCCACTCGCTTTTAAAATACTCATTTTTCATTTGATTCCCATATCGTACAAACACATTCTAGAGTCACCTCTGGTACACCTTTATTGCGATATCTCGAAACGGCGTCCACCTATGGAACCAAGGATCACTCCCTTTTAAAATACTCATTAACACCTTTCATTTGATACCCATATCGTACAAACATATTCTAAAGTCACCCCTGGTCCACCTTTATGGCGATATCTCGAAAAGGCGTTCACCTATAGAACTAAGGCCCATTCCCTTTTAAAATACTCATTAACACCTTTCATTTGATACCGATATCGTACAAGCACATTATAGAGTCACCCCTGGCCCACCTTTATGGCGATATCTCGAAAAGGCGTCCACCTATAGAACTAAGGATGACTCCCTTTTAAAATACTCATTACCACCTTTCATTTGATACCCATATCGTACAAACCCATTCTAGAGTCACCCCTGGCCCACCTTAATGGCGATATCTCGAAAAGGCGTCCACCTATAGACCTAAGGCCCACTCCCTCTTAAAATGCTCAGTAACACCTTTCATTTGATACCCATATCGTACAAACATATTTTAGAGTCACCCCTGGTCCATCTTTATGGCGATATCTCGAAAAAGCCTTCACATATACAACTAAGGCACACTCCCTTTTAAAATACTCATTAACACCTTTCATTTGATACCTATGTATATCGTACAAACAAATTCTAGAGTCAGCCCTGGTCCACCTTTATGGCGATATCCCTAAATGGCGTCCATCCATAGAACTATGGCCTACTCTCTCAAAATACTCTTTAATGCCTTCCATTTGCTGCACATGTCATACAACCACATTCCAGGGTTACCCTAGGTTCATTTTCCTACATGGTGATTTTCCCCTTATTTTGTCTCCATAGCTCTCAACTGAGTATGTAATGTTTGGTTACACCCGAACTTAGCCTTCCTTACATGTTCAATTTAATTTCAAGTAATTTCACCATAATTCTATTTTAATTTCTTTTGATTTTACATATTTTTTATATTTGTTTAAGGAGCTCCATACCAAAACGTTATAATTACATTTGAAAATTTAAGAAAATACAATCAAAAAATTACTACGTCTTAATGACAAATTTAAGTAAGTTAGACCAGTTTGTTATATTTCCACTCACTGCTTAACTATTAACGCATTATTGCATTACCCCCAACACTGGATGCATAGACTGAGTTGAAAAAATACAAGTTGGTCGAATTTCGACCACACGCGATACTAGTTTAGATTAATATGTAAGAAAAAAAGGTAAAGCATTCTGTAAAATATAATATAATAATGTGGAATGCTATACATAAATAGAATAGAAAACTAGTGTGTGGGGTGAGAATGGTACTTAGATAAGCGATTATTGTATAAGTATATGTATTAAGCAATATTTACAGATCCAAAGTCAAATTAAATACTAGGGTCCAGCAAAACTTTGATATCATTATGTGATAGCTCGAGTAAGATACGATTTTATATTTTTTTAAAAACTTGTGCAAATTTCTTATGAAACGTATATTGGCAGGAAGGGCGTTGAAAAGCTTACAAGAGACGATCGTGAAAAAGTTACTGTAATGAATTGTACGATATGCAGGAATCAAACCTAGGCCGTGGGTGTTTGTCCTCAGATTATAATTATCCGAAACTAGGCTAGGTAAATAACTGCATCGAATGAAAAATATGTTTATTGTCTTGTAGTAATACATGTGTCTTATCGGCAGAATTCCAATTTATATCTGACATATGACCAAAGAATATAACCACAACTGCACTAAAAGAACTGGCACTTGATAATTATTTGGCAGGTGATATTGTACTTAAATTCGGTAGTAACTTTTCGTGGTTATGAGAAATTTTTGAAAATGGGGGCTACCATTAGGGATACATGCCTGTTATTTACTTGTTGAACAATTTATTCAATTAAGGTGGTATATCAGCACCTTAATGACCTCTTTTGCTTATATATGGAAATCTGAATAAAAGTTTAAAACGAATGGGAAACCCCTAGTTTTTAAATGAGCTTTTCGAAAGTTTTTAAACTCAATTTCCAATGCAACCTTTTCGGAATTACCCACATCCTCTTTTAGTATGATTAATAAGAACTACATTCCGACGATACGAGAATAAAGAACATACATATGTACATTAACTATTTTTTTTTTTTTTAAGTGTGACTTTTTCTTAAAGTTTATAATCTGCTGCCAAGAGTTTCAGCTTTGCAAGCAATTGAAGGCTAACTTTCCTCCCTAATAACTCGAATATATTGTGTAATTTTTTGATTTTATTATTTTATATTTGTATATAAAATATGTTCCGTCATAAACTGATTTTTTGCAACTTTGAGTATTTCATTTAATTGCTGTTGTCTATTGTGATAATTTAATTATTTAAGAAATATTTTAAGCAAACACTTTGTAACTTGAAATCAAACCTCTAACATATTGATACCTCAAATATTTACAATTTTTATATATTTTTTTTTTAAATATAAAAATAATTTCAGTATACAAACAAATTTGTTCATGGATTTTCTTTGCACTTCCATATAAACAATTTTGAGCAGCACTGTTATTGAGTTCAACTTTACTGCCTTTTACGTCATTAGAATGGGTATCGGGTTCGACTACTGATGTAATAATGGTGCAAGTAATCCTCTCAAATGTGTTTATCCATAAAAATCTTTACAACTTTCCAAATTTGTTGATTTGTAGGAAGTTAAACGTTAATAGATAATACAAACTTTATCAGAAGATCCTCCAAAATATTTCGACAGTTCAATTCAAAATTTTAGCAAAATATGTTGGGGGATGGACGGCCGCCACGGCGATCGGTCTTATAGCAGAAGATGCTACTACCGAAGTGAGACGGATTAAAATACTAAATATCTTAACATCTCGCTGATTTAAACACCAACAGAAACAATAACAATGTTTATTATTCTTGGAAAACCATAATTTTAGTGAAATCTTTTCATATATTAGATATAATACGAGAGTCTTGGAGTTATTATTGTAGGAATGACAAAAACATTTCTCGAAAGTCTTGAGTGGCTGCCCAAGGGAAAACATGTGTTTATGTGAAAAAGTACTAAAAATGGCATATGTTACTCCTGAAAATTGCAAAAAACAACACTTTTTTGGGGACAACATTGTTGAAAAATTTTCAGATAGCCGAATGACAGAATGAAGAACTTAGAGCAAGACAATTGACGGCTTACTTCATCTATTTATTCCACCATGGGCCGGTAATAACTACAAAAGAAACAATCATGACACAAAATTATTATAATTTTTTTTATTTAATAGAAGCTTAATCCAGGCGAAAATAAAAAGAATTTAATTGGGTGGATATGTCAGTAACCAGACACTTAACTTGAGTCTGAACTCTTCTAGGTTATATTTTTAATACTCAGCTGAGTAGATCTCACAGAGTATATTAATTTTGTTCGCATAACGGTACCCCGTAACGGCATAAACTAATCAAGATAGATATAGACTTCTATATATCAAAATGATCTGGACGAAAAAAGAAATCAATTTAGCCATGTCCGTCGGTCCGTCCGTCTGTCCGTTAACACGATAACTTGAGTAAATTTTGAGGTATCTTGATGAAATTTGGTATGTAGGTTCCTGGGCACTCATCTCAGATCGCTATATAAAATTAACGAAATCGGACTAAACCACTCCTACTTTTTCGATATAGAAAATTTCGAAAAACCGAAAAAGTGCGATAATTCATTACCAAAGACGGATAGAGCGATGGAACGTGGTAGGTGGGTTGACCTTATGACGCAGAATAGAAAACTAGTAAAATTTTGGACAATGGGCGTGGCACCGCCCACTTTTAAAAGAAGGTAATTTAAAAGTTTTGCAAGCTGTAATTTGGCAGTCGTTAAAGTTATCATGATGAAATTTAGCAGGAACGTTACCCCTTTTACTATATGTGTGCCAAATAAAAATTAGCAAAATCGGATGACGAACACGCCCACTTTAAAAACAAAAATTTGAACAAAAAATTTTATATCTTTACAGTATATAAGTAAATTATGTCAAAATTCAACTCCAGTAATGATATGGTGCAACAAAATAAAAAATAAAAGAAAATTTCAAAATGGGCGTGGCTCCGCCCTTTTTCATTTAATTTGTCTAGAATACTTTTAATGCCAGAAGTCGAACAAAAATTTACCAATCCATGTGAAATTTGGTAAGGGCATTGATTCTATGATGATAACAGTTTTCTGTGAAAATTGCCGAAATCGGTTGAAGCCACGCCCAGTTTTTATACACAGTCGACGGTCTGTCCTTCCGCTCGGCCGTTAACACGATAACTTGAACAAAAATCGATATATCTTTTCCAAACTTAGTTCACGTACTTATCTGAACTCACTTTATCTTGTTATTAAAAATGGGCGGAATCCGATTATGACCACGCCCGCTTTTTCGATATCGAAAATTTCGAAAAATGAAAAAAATCATAATTCTATACCAAATACGAAAGGAGGGATGAAACATGTTGATTGGATTGATTTTTTGACGCAAAATATACATAACTTTAGAAAAAAACTTTGTAAAATGGGTGTGACCCCTACCATATTAAGTAGAAGAAAATGAAAATGTTCTGCAGGGCGAAATCAAAAGCCCTTGGAATCATGGCAGGAATACTGTTCGTGGTATTGCATATATAAATAAATTAGCGGTACCCGACAGATGATGTTCTGGGTCACCCTGGTCCACATTTTGGTCGATATCTCGAAAACGTCTTCACATATACGACTAGGGGCCACTCCCGTTTAAAACCCCCATTAATACCTTGAATTTGATACCCATATCGTACAAACACATTCTAGAGTCACCCCTGGTCCACCTTTATGGTGATATCTCGAAAAGGCGTCCACCTAACTGTAGAGCTAAGGCCCACTCCCTTTAAAATACTCATTACCACCTAGCATTTGATACCCATATCGTACAAACACATTCTAGAGTCACCCTAGGTTCATTTTCCTACATGACGATTTTCCCTTATTTTGTCTCCAAAGCTCTCGGCTGAGTATGTAATGTTCGGTTACACCCGAACTTAGCCTTCCTTACTTGTTAGTGATATAAAATTAACGCTTAAATTACAAATGGCTGTTAACTAATTGTCGAACAAAAGAATACATAAAAAAGTCATGTTTGGCAATGTTTTCTTAATTTTAAAACACTTACATCCAACGTATCTTGGTTTTAATTAAACATTACAAAGAACTAAGGGTGTCTACGTTCAGGTGTAACTAAATATAAATGCTAAGTTTGCATGTTTTTTGATAGATTTTGCCTAATTTTATTAGAAATATCTTTTCATGATAGGTAAATTCTTCTTCAAAAAAGGAGTGATGCTACGTCGATTTCTAAATATTTTTGTTTTATTCATTTTCGATAAAAATACACTTTACAAGTAAAATACTTATCATCGATATAAGTTACATTTACCAGAGATAAAGCCTATTATATTTTGAGACTTTTTTGTATAAGGGTGGGCGTGGTGCTTATCCGAATTCATCATTTTTTTTTTACAGATATATTTAGTGTTTTGAGACAAACATGCGCACCAAGTTTGTCAAGATATATAAAGTGAGCTCTGGTTAGTTGGCACCTACATGTGCAACTAATATTTGTCCAGGAAAATTTTGGGTTTGTCCTCCTTTAATTAAACAGTTATTTGAAAAAAAAAAAAATAATCGTAAGTGAAGTTGGCACATACATGTGTAAGTAATTAAAAAAGCCAAATGTAATTCTTTTGTCTATGTTTGTCCAGGAAATATGTTCGTTTGCCCGCCCTTTTTTTAACCATTAACATCTATCTTAAAATCGCCGCCGCTGCCGCCAAAAAAGTGATCGCCGTAAACCTCTACTTCATACTCAGTAAAAGTATTTCAAATAAGTAACAAGTAAACATATTTTTTATTTTGATTTCAAAATGGGGTCATAAATTTAATTCATTTTTATTTTAATTTTATTAAAGTAAAAAATAGCTTAAAATATGCATATGTGTTTATGGACAGCGATTTTTAAAATTTTCAAATACTTTATAGCTGCAAATGTTACACATAAGCTTTTTAATGGTTTTTATACAAAAGCCATTGATTTTTTAAAATTATTCAGAATTTAAGGTTTTTACATTTATGTTTTCTATTTACATGAAAATTATTAATTATTAATAATTATAATTAATTTTTTAATTTGAGAAAACGCAATAATTTTTTTCGAACTTTCGTTATGAAAATAATATGCAAATACACATCCTATTCACCTATATTTGCTTCAGCTAAATTTATACCGATACTTTTCTATAACAATATGTGTCAATGTGGTGTAAAAACAGTTTAAATGAAGTTTGGAAACATTAATAATTGGGAGATAAATATATCTTATTCTATATAACATACATTGGAGGTCCGCTTCAAAACGTAACATTTCCTAAATGCAACCAAGCGTGTTTTAGTCAAAGATCCCTATGAACTTGAAAAAATAAAAAGCGCCAACATCAAAAAAAAAAAAAGAACCAAGATATAGGAAAAGCTAGGCCAGTATCGTGTTATACGATCCGTGATAGAAATAAATTTTTTAAATCGAAATACCTCTGAATTCGTTAATCTAATTAGGAAAATATGTGAAATGGTGGCTACCTGTACTCATTTTTACGAACCTTTTGGTAGATTCATATTTATCGTTTGAGTGAAATTTCTTTTCGATATGATCGAAATACGATATGGGCCCTGCTAACACCGTAATTTTTATGTAGGTTTTAAAACTTTGAGTGTAGTTTAAAAAAAATTAGTTTTTTCGTTGTACTGGGCCCGTATCGTGTTATACGATCATTTTCATAAAAATGGTAATACATTATGACTCTTATAAGTACTTGCAGCCTATATTTCACGTACTATCCCAATCCGAACCACCTTTTCAGTGCTATTGCGATTTAAAAAATTGAATTAGATCGCCGATCGTATAAGACGATTTTTTACGGGCCCTGTAAAATTTTGTTGAATAATACAACTTTCACTAGAGATAAATGGTAAAATATACTTTGCTAAAATGACTTTTAGCTGATATGTTACGTTGTGATGTGGATATCCACAAGTGTTTTTGAACCTTTTTCCAAATCTTTAATAATAAAATTTCTGCGTTTGTTGCTTTTCTCCGAATTGTCTTTGGCAACCTCTCTATATCGTTTATTTCAACCCACATTCCCGTCAAACTTCTGCAATAAGCTGTATAATTCCCAGGTTGGTGGCAAACAGTACCTCCTCAAATATATTCGATATTTTGAACTCGATTCTTTCAGGTATTTCTGAATCTGGTTGTGGAATTTGGACTCATTTAGGGTTAAAAAACGTGCGTATCAACAAAAAGGAAATGAGCCTCTGTTACTGCACTCATTTTTTGGGTTGAACATTTTCTGCATTTTTCTATTCTTTTCTCTAAAATTCCAGTTACAGACAAGTATAATAAAGCTTAGCTAACTATGAAAAGATTTCGGTTAAAAGTGATTTGAAAATGGGTTTTGGCAAACAGAAATCGATGGCTGAAAAACTTGAGATAGTATTAAATTCTGTCATAGCCCTGAACATAGGTGCACTAGAGGCAAAGGGGGTCCGAGCAAAATCCGTATAAAAATATCTCTACTACGAAGAGTCTTGTTGGGGATATGGAAACGGATACTCTCAAGGTGATATGAGCCATCAATCGCGCCACTAATAATGTCAAAAACAAAAGTGAGCGAAAGAATGATTCTTCTGTAAGGATAAAGTAAGGCCTCACATCAAATAATATAAGTTAGTCTATGTGCGTGGGGCTTAAGTGCATTTGACAGGCGCGGGTAGTTGGCAACGCGCGTGACAAATGCAACCACAGCCCACGTCACAAATGTAATGAATAGATACAGAATAAATTTGCGCTTGAGTCGTACGGACATGTCCTAGAAAAAGAGTTTTTGTTTTAAATTGATTTTGATAAAACACAAAAGTGTGGCGAAGCCAATCGCCCAGTTGTTAAGAGTTGGCTGATTTCTATAATACGCCGGCGCTTTGGAGGCGGCGCCTTCCACGACGGATACTCTGGACAGCTGAGGAATTATCAACACGAACCGGTCTATAACATGGCGACCGTGACACAGGTGGTGATGTAATAACTTTTAAATAAAAAGAAAATATTTAATAATTTGGGAAAAATTTAAACAGCGTGACATCAGGACGGACAAGGCGACAGCTGTTTCGATTATACCTTGTAAATCTCTTCAAAGCCTTTTCTCCCGGGAGTGGGAGTCGAACTCGTAAACGCATTCAGCTACGTCATGCCTGTTGTGTAGTTCTTCCCAATTGCCTTCTTTTTGCATATTTTAATCTTTTACACATTGCATACTTCGTATGCAATTATGTGTTAAAGCTATGCTTGGTACGGCGGTTTTCAAAGAAACTTTGGTTTTTGTTGCTGTTTTCGTTCTATTTATAGAACTACAACGAATTAACCAATTTTGTCTGTTTGTATGATTTTAATAATCGGGGATTGCCCATATTGCTTTTTCAAATGTATGAAAACATTTAATTGAAGCAATTTTTTAATTTTATAATTTATTTAATAATTTGGGAAAAATTTAAACAACGTGACATCAGGACGGACAAGGCGACAGCTGTTTCGATTATACCTTGTAAATCTCTTCAAAGCCTTTTCTCCCGGGAGTGGGAGTCGAACTCGCACTCCTACGATAGTTGAAATGGTTGTAAACGCATTCAGCTACGTCATGCCTGTTGTGTAGTTCTTCCCAATTGCCTTCTTTTTGCATATTTTAATCTTTTACACATTGCATACTTCGTATGCAATTATGTGTTAAAGCTATGCTTGGTACGGCGGTTTTCAAAGAAACTTTGGTTTTTGTTGCTGTTTTCGTTCTATTTATAGAACTACAACGAATTAACCAATTTTGTCTGTTTGTATGATTTTAATAATCGGGGATTGCCCATATTGCTTTTTCAAATGTATGAAAACATTTATTTGAAGCAATTTTTTAATTTTATAATTTATTTAATAATTTGGGAAAAATTTAAACAACGTGACATCAGGACGGACAAGGCGACAGCTGTTCGATTATACCTTGTAAATCTCTTCAAAGCCTTTTCTCCCGGGAGTGGGAGTCGAACTCGCACTCCTACGATAGTTGAAATGGTTCGTAGGAGTGGGTTATACTATAATTTATTGCATAACATTTACTTGATATGGGAAACAAAGAGTCTGTTTACATTATTTTCTGTTTGCATTTGTTTCTAATATGTTGACTTTTGTTGTTTACAGTTTTTTGTATGTTTGTATGTTTATAATTATGAGTAATGTTTTGCGTCAAATGTTACCACAGCTGGCCCTTAATTGTGTCGACCCACTTAAAAATCCGCTGGTGTTTACAAATCGATTTCTTCATATTTATGAAGTAACTTGATGCCAAAATGAATTTGTATGTTTATGTGTTTTTTTTGTTGTTTTTTTTTTTGCTTACATATTTTTTTTTGCTTATGTACTTATTGTACTGATTTTTGTTTTTTGCATTCCCCTAATGCTTTGTGTAGAAAAAAAATTGTTTAATTATGTGACTTGCTAGCAGATTGGTTTAAGTCTATTTCTATGGCCTATTATTTCCTTGTTTTTATTGTTCCTATCGCTATTCTGCACTCTATAGTTTAATCCTATTCTTATGGACTATTATTTCTTATTTTGCCGATAAGTTCAGATAAAAATATTTTCTTATTCTACTGAGGTTAAAGTTGAAGATATTTTCCTTAAAATTACGACATCTCTAAAAACTAGGTTTTGCTAACTGAAACAGGGCATACTTATATCTATTATTATATATAATTTCTATGATGTGATATTTCTACTAACTAAAGATGAATGATTCTTGGTTTAGCCATTTTTATTAACTATATATTTTCCGAGTTTCCTTTACCTACTTCGTAGCCAGCTATGGCTTTCATAATGCCTTGGGCTATTTTTGTCCACCAAGATATTTTGAAACTTCTCTAATTACGATTTTAATAAAATGTTAAATACTTTGTTTATTTATAACTTTTTATTGTAAAAATTGTAAATCTAAACAAAAAATTTTAATTTCTTGAAAGTATTTTTTTTTTGTATTTCTAAAATTTTATAATTAGCTTAGTATATTAATATATTTTATTTTATTTTTCTTTAATATATAAAAATATCAAAAAATTTTAAACATTATTATAATTTAATCTTTCGCGTTTTCGGGGAATACGCTTCTCATCATTCGCATTATTTCTTCTACCTTGGTCGTGGGGTTTATTATATTTTCTAGGGTTGATTCCCTAGTCATTCCTATAATTTTCCAAAGCTTCTTTAGTCCTTCTAGTTCTTTTTGTAGGTCTCTCGTGTAGGGTATTCTCGTCCCACCATTGGAGGGGGAATTCGGAGGAATCCCTTTGCATTTTAATTTATTACTTAAATAGTTGGATGGTTGTGGATTTTAAAAAGTTTCGAAAGTAGGAATTTATAATTGGATCTTTTATAAAATATCCTCGCAATTTTAGGAGTTGCATGAAGTCTGAGCACTCCGAGAAAAAATATTTATTTTATTTTATAAGCATTCCAATTTACTGACATTTTTTTTTCATTTGTAATGAGAGGTGTATTTATTTATTTTTTTTTTTTTAGGATTTTTCTATTAAGCCAGTCCTACTGTGTAAACATTTATTTAAATGAAGAAAGAGAAGAAGAAAAAAAAATTCCCTAAGCAAAAATGGAGTTTTTGCTCATAGTTTAGCGTCCTTGAGGCCGCTCAATTGATTCTGCCAGTTAGAATGTTGTTTTACTGTTGCCAAATCATCCACGGTTTGTTGATGTTGTCATTCTGTGATAAAATTTGATTATGCTTTATTCATCTTTGATTATGCTTTATTCATCCTTGGTAATATTCCACTTGATTATGCTTTATTCATCCTTGGTAATATTCCACTTGATTATGCTTCGCTCATCCGCGGCGTTAAAAGTGATACTTTTCCCGTTTTTTATACAAACAAAAAAACTTGGCAGGATCTCTGATCAGTCAGATCCTTCAAACAATTTTCGCTTGTTCTTCCTCTAACTAGATTTTTTAGCAGTTTTGCCAATTTCAAATCTAGTCTGGCAGGATCGCCACGTAATAACTTTAAAATAAAAAGAAAATATTTTACGCACGCTGATAAATAGCGTTATAAATCAATTGTTCTTTATTTGAAAATTTTCTTTCCTTTTATACAAATTTATCTAATCTACACATACATACATATTTACACTAACACTAATATTTTGCATTCTTAACATTGACATACTGAGTCAGCATATTAGTTCGATCTATTTTTACAAATTGTATCTGTGGATATTTTGGCAGGCGTATTGACGAGTTGTCGTTGACACGCGGTCACGCTATTAACGGGCCCGTCAATACGCCAGTGGAGTTGTAACTATATACAGGTCTTGCCGTCGGCGTTTGTGAGTGGTGTTGAACTCCCGCTGTATAGGGGTAAACGAAATGTATTTAGGTCAATATTGTAATGTGCATACAATATGGGTGGTCTGCATACACAGTACGTTGGCATATTAGGGTATTAGAGTATGATGAATAATACTGCAAACATATTGACATAAGTAGGTATCGTGCATAATACCACACCATCCACCTTAAGAAGAAAAAGGCGTATATGACTTTTAGAGTCTAATGATCCACTTGAGTTTTGCTTGAATTAGAAAAGGGTTTTAATAGCTTTTGGTTTATACTATAATTTATTGCATAGCAGTTACTTGATATGGTAAACAAAGAGTCTATTTACATTATTTTCTGTTTGCATTTGTTTCTAATATGCTGACTTTTGTTATTTACATTTTTTTGTATGTTTATAATTATGAGTAATGTTTTGCGTCAAATGTTACCACAGCTGACCCTTAAGTGGGTCGACTCACTTAAAAATCCGCTGGTGTTTACAAATTTATTACTTCATATTTATGAGGTAACTTAAAATGAATTTGTATGTTTATGTGTTTTTTTTTTTGTGTTTTTTGCTTACATTTTTTTTTTTGCTTATGTACTTATTGTACTGATTTTTTTTTGGATGAAAGTGGAATGCTTTGTGTAGAAAAAAAAAATTTGAATTACGTGACTTACTAGCAGATTGGTTTAAGTCTATTTCTATGGACTATTATTTCCTTGTTTTTATTGTTCCTATCGCTATTCTCTACTCTATAGTTTAATCCTATTCTTATGGAATAAGATAAGTTCAGATAAAAATATTTTCTTATTCTACTGAGGTTAAAGTTGAAGATATTTTCCTTAAAATTACGATATCTCTAAAAACTAGGTTTTCCTAACTGAAACAGGGCATACTTATATCTATTTCTCTTTTATTATTGTTCTAACTTTAATTATTTCTATGATGTGATATTTCTACTAACTAAAGATTAATGATTCTTATTTTAGCCATTTTTATTAAAAAACTCTTTTCATTGTTTATCGAGTTCTACTAAACTAAGAACATATAAAGTACGAAATCTGTTATTAATTATGCGAAAAATTTAGGGGTTGTGATTGATGGAAGAGCAAAGTAGTTTTAATTAATGGGTAAACGGGAGGTACAGTGGATGCAAAAATTTTCATATCTTTATACTTTTTGTTTTTTTCGTATTTTCCAGCAATATATTTTGATCTTATGTGTGTCATGCGATTTCTGCGGCGGCCACCAAGACAGAATCGTCATGACATTGAAAAATTATTATTATTTTTACCGGGAATGTCACATGTATAGCCTCTTGGGTTTGTACAATTATTATATCTTAGAGAACGTGGGTACCATTTTATTACATTTAAATTTGCCTACTCGAGTAAAATTCTATAATATTCACTTTTCCTCAAAAGTTTCAAGTCCTGGATTGCCGGCATTTCTTGTATGCCTGCTCGAGTATTGTCCTAAGTCAATAACTTCCTCAACAATCTGGTTGCTTGAAATTTTTCTACGCTACACTTTTCTATCCCAAGATGGAAACGAGCGCGACATGTCTACTTGTTACAAATTTATATAGCGCTTCATATATATATGTTCTCTTGTGACTTTTCTTTTTTTTTTTTGTTTTTCTGGTTTTTTAGTATTATTATTTTTGTTTTTGCATATTTCCACTGTCCTAGAATTTCCTATTGCTTCATGACGATCTTCGTCAGGAGCATTCAGAGGAATTATGCAAATTCCTGATTTTCTATTAAACTCTGGCAGGGTTAATGAGTCTGCCTTTACTGTTGATTACGACATTTTAAGTGTTATTCTTTGAAGATGTATTTTTAATTATTTGCTGCTCTTCCTCAGCTTTGGGTTTGGATATTTGAGAAGGAGAGAAAGGGGAAAAAATTTTTTAACGCGCTGTTGCGCGTTATTCAATTACCTGTATTTAAATTTCATATAGTTTTTTAGTATAGTGGCTATCGCAATGATTAATAACCCTATCATGCATATTAGCGCGCCTAGCCAAATGTCTGTGATGTGTTAAGTGGTTGTTGTGTCCACTTGGTCTTGTGGATCGTATTTTGCAATTTTATTTTCTGCTGTTTCCGAGTTTCCCATACCTACTTCGTAGCCAGCTATGGCTATCATAATGCCTTGGGCTATTTTTGTCCACCAAGAAATTTTGAAACTTCTCTAATTACGATTTTAATAAAATGTTAAATACTTTGTTTTATTTATAACTTTTTATTGTAAAAATTGTAAATCTAAAAAAAAAAAATGTATTTCTTGAAAGTATTTTTTTTTGTATTTCTAAAATTTTATAATTAGCTTAGTATATTAATATATTTTATTTTTTTTTTAAATTTTTAAAAATATCAAAAAATTTTAAACATTATTATAATTTAAACTTTAGCGTTTTCGGGGAATCATTCTCATTATTTCTTCTACCTTGATCGTGGGGTTTATTATATCTTCTAGGTTTGGTTCCCTAGTCACTCCTATAATTTTCCAAAGCTTCTTTAGTCCCTCTAGTTCTTTTTGTAGGTCTCTCGTGCGTGGGGTTTTCTCGTCCCACCGTGGGGGAATTCCGAAGAGTCTCTTTGCATTTTAATTTATTACTTAAATAGTTGGATGGTTGTGGTTTTAAAAAGTTTCGAAAGTAGGAATTTATAATTGGATCTTTTATAAAATATCTCACAATTTTAGGAATTGTATGAAGTCTGAGCACTCCGAAAAAAAAAATTTATAAATTTTTTGGAAATTTTGTTGTTATTATAAAGCATTCCAATTTACTGACATTTTTTTTTTGTCATATGTAGTGAGAATTTTATTTATTTATTTATTTTTTTTCAAGATTTTCCTATTTAGCTAGTCCTACTGTGTAAAAATTTATTTAAATGAAGAAAGAGAAGAAGAAAAAAAAAATCTCTAAGCAAAAACGAAGTTTTTGCTCATAGTTTACCGTCCCTGAGGCCGCTCAATTGATTCTAAAAAAATACTTATATTAAGTGCTGCCAGTCAGAATGTTATTTTACTGTTGCCAAATCATCCACGGTTTGTTGACGTTGTCATTCTGTGATAAAATTTGATTATGCTTTATTCATCTTTGATTATGCTTTATTCATCCTTGGTAATATTCCACTTGATTATGCTTTATTCATCCTTGGTAATATTCCACTTGATTATGCTTTTTTTATCCTTGGTAATATTCCACTTGATTATGCTTCGCTCATCCGCGTCGATATTCCAATCGACTATGGCTCGTTCATCTGTGGCCACTGCTGTTGCTTAAGTTTTTTTTTTCATTTGTATTTAGCTGTCCTACACTGTGCATTTGATTCTTCTGCGTAATTAAATCATTGTCTGCATCCTGGTTTATCCTTTTTGGAGTTGCTGAATTGGTGAGAGGAATGCAGTATACTAGTTCTACTGCTGTACGCGTTACATGTAAAAACGTTACAACGTTACAATCTTACAACGCGCGTTAAAAGTGATACTTTTTCCGTTTTTTATACAAACAAAAAAACTTGGCGGGATCTCTGATCAGTCAGATCCTTCAAACAATTTTCGCTTGTTAGGCAAATTTTCTGTTTTAAGGGTCGAACTGGCATAATCTTCCTCCAAATAGATTTTTTAGCAGTTTCGCCAATTTCAAATCTAGTCTGGCAGGATCGCCACGTAATAACTTTAAAATAAAAAGAAAATATTTAGCGCACGCTGATGAATAGCGTTATAAAGCAATTGTTCTTTATTTGAAAATTGTCTTTCCTTTTATACAAATTTATCTAGTCTACACATACATATTTACACTAACAATAATAAATTGCATCTTAACATTTACATACTGAGTCAGCATATTAGTTCGATCTATTTTTACAAATAGTAACTGTGGATATTTTGGCAGGCATATTGACGAGTTGTCATTGACACGCGGTCACGCTATTAACGGGTTCGTCAATACGCTAGTGGAGTTGTAACTAAATACAGGTCTTGCCGTCGGCGTTAGTGAGTGATGTTGAACTCCCGCTGTGTAGGGGTAAACGAAATGTATTTAGGTCAATATTGTAATGTTGTAATTGACATAAGTAGGTATCATGCATAATACCACAGTGAGTGGAAATTATTTTTACTAGTGCGGATTAATTGATTCTAATTCGAGCTAATTGAAGATCTAGTTGCATTCGCAGAAGTCAATTAGATTTCTAATTGTAAAGGTAAACCAATTTTTGCTTATGGCAACTAATTGCAATTAAATTTACCATTGGAATAAAAATTTCAATTATCTAATGGGAATTAGGTGAACTAATTCTAATTATTTAATGAATTAGAGAATTTCGCAAATGAAGGTTAATTAGCACTCATTAACATTATCTAATCATTACTTAACATCTATGATTCTAACCTACAAAATTAATAAAACTATAACATAAAGCACTAATTTCAACAGAGATAATAGGAAGAGTAATAAATCTATAATATAAAACATTTAAGTACTACAGAAATAATCAAAAATTTTACAAAAATATAACACAACATCTAAATAAAGCAGAAATAAATGTGCCACCTAACAAATTGTAACCGGAATTTTAGTCGCAACAGATATAATAATTAATATATATCAGAAATTTTGACAAAACCAGCGGGCCTGTACACAAAGGCATTTAGATAACGGCACTGACACCACGCCACGTATAACGGGATGCTAAACCCACGCCACGCCATTTATGTATATCTTCCACTTTACCGATTTCCACCACCACCAGCGAACACAAATAGAATCAGCATTAACACCAGCAGCAGTGCCTTATGGCAGCAGCATCAACATCAGCAGCAGCGATAAAAACCAGCCATCAACGGCAGGTCCCTTAAACTTAAGTTTAAGCTAGCCCAACCCATATACACAATCAAAAACTGAAAACGTATTTAATTAGAGTATATTTAATGCTAATTTAATACGGGTTAATTAAATTTATTACACTTGTTTTTTAAAAAAATATCGATGGTTGGGCTAGATTAAGTTTAAGCTAGCCCAACCCATATGCCCAATCAAAAACTGAAAACGTATTTAATTACAGCATATATAATGCTAATTTAATACGGCTTAATTAAATTTATTACACTTGTTTTTTTTAAAAATATCGAGGTTTGGGCTAGCTTAAACTTAAAATGTATTTAATTAGAGCATATTTAATACTAATTTAATACCGGTTAATTAAATTTATTACACTTGTTTTTTAAAAAATATCGAGGGTTTGGTTAGCTTAAGTTTAAGCTAGCCCAACCCATATGCCCAATGAAAAAACGAAAACGTATTTAAGTAGAGCATATTTAATGCTAATTTAATACGGTTTTTTTAATCTATTACACTTGTTTTTTTTTAAAATATCAAAAAACGAAAACGTATTGAATTAGAGCATATTTAATGCTAATTTATTACGGGTTAATTAAATTTATTACACCTAGGTCAGGTTGAACTGGCCCGTCCCTCACATAGGTCCGTAGTGTTACTCGAAGTTTGTTTGAACGACCATACTGAAAACCCCTATCAAAAACCAGGACATATGTTATAAAATAACTCCGTCCTCTTGGCAAATACCAGAAGCTTCCTATGATTTAAGCCACTTGCTGCTTCTAGATCTGACAGCTGTATCACTTCTAATAACTGGAGCTTAGCCTGGCAAGCGCAGGGCAAGAGCACAGAACGTGCTCGATCGTTTCCTCCTCCAGCCCGCACTTCCTACATCTGCTATCACTGACCAAGCCTAGTTTAAAGGCATGTGACGCCAGAAGGCAGTGTCCAGTCAGAATACCCGTCATGAGTCTACAGTCCTCTCTTTTTAACGATAGAAGCAACTTTGTTAGTATAAGGTTGTAAGGCTTGCACATAATCCTCGACACTACAGCCCCACGCTTGAACCCACGCCTTTCCTGCTTGCTCGATCATGTGCACCTCTCACCTTCGCTTAATTTCGCCCAGTCTAATTGGGACGTCTACGGAGCAAGCTTCAAGGGGTGCGCCCTTTTTAGCTAATTCATCCGCTTTTTCATTCCCATCTATTCCCATATGCCCTGGGACTCAATATAGATGTATGCCTCTCTGTCCCGATTCTCTCCAGGGACTGCTTACACTCTTAACACGCATTTAGATGCTGTGGTATGCGAGATTATTGCCTTAATTGATGCTTGACTGTCAATAAAAGTTAACACGATTGCAGCTTGGGCTATTTTCTTCCAGAGTTTCTACTGCTTTGGTAACGGCTATTATTTCCGCTTGGAAAACGCTACAGTAATCCGGCAGCCTGTAGGATCTGTTTATTTCCGGATCAGCACAGTATACCGCAGACCCTACTCCTTCCACTACTTTGGAACCATCTGTGTACACATGTATCGCCACGTCCGCCATTTGAGCACCCTTGCGCCAACCGTCCACCCCTATTGTGGCCTTAAGATCGCCCTCGAAGCGCAGATAGGGAATCAGGTAGTCTGTTGGTCTTGTGATTGATGACGCTATACTACTATGGCCGTATGGTCGGCGCTCAAGCTGCCCCGAGGCATCGAGCCTGGTTGCAGTTGTTAAAGCTATGTTCTTTGCTACCAGGTCTGCAGGTGGAATGTGCAGAGTGGCATACAGTGCAGATGTCGGGGTTGTTTTCAGGGCTCCCTTAATGCTAAGCATTGATAGTCTGCATACCCCCTCTAATTGTTTGAGGTAGGTTGAACTCCATAGTATAGGATAGGGCTTACAATCGCTGTAAAAACCCAATGAGAAAGAGGGCGCTAAGCCCTACGCACATCCCAGCATTCTTTTACATGCATAAAGTGCCGTTGAAGCCTTCTTTAACCTCTCCTCCACGTTGAGCTTCCATGACAGCTTACTGTCTAGGATGATTCCTAGATACTTTGTGCAAGGTTTCTCCAGTAGAGTTACCCCTCTTAACTTAGGCCTGATCCAATTTGGGACCTTGTACCTCTTTGTAAACAAGACCATATCCGTCTTATCCGCGTAGACTTTCAACCCGACATTTGATGCCCAGGTAAGAATATCCCGAAGCGCTCGATCCATCAAGGAACTAATCGTTGGAAGGCACTTTCCACTTATGAAAATTGCAACGTCATCCGCGTAAGCCGTAAGTTTTACGGGTGCTTCATCAAATGGCCTCAGCAGTTGGTTGATGATCAGCGTCCACAGCAGAGGTGATAGCACCCCTCCCTGCGGCGGTCCCCTGTCCACTGATTTCGTGGCCTCGTACAATCCTCATTGTGATGTAGTCTTCCTGCAATTTAACATGCAGCCGATCCATCTGATTAAGGCTGGATGTACTTTAATGTAATTAAGACCATCCATAATCTCCCATTTAGAGACATTATTGAAAGCTCCGGCAATGTCTAAGAAGACTCCTAGAGCATATTCCTTATATTCCAGGGCTTTCTCTACGCTTATTACCACCCTATTCAATGCGGTGTCTACCGACTTGCCTTTGTTGTACGCATGTTGTGTTGTGAAGAGCAGCTTTTCATCCACGTTGGACTTTATGTACACATCTATCAGCCTCTCAAAGGTTTTGAGCAGAAATGATGTTAAGCTAATGGGTCTATAATCTTTGGCATACACGTGACCGATCTTTCCCGCCTTTGGTAGGAAAGCTACACGAGCAGTTCTCCAAGAGTGCGGTACATGCCAGTCTTATACACCCATCGAATATTATTTTAAGCCATTCCACGACCCCACTTGAGACTTGTAGCATGGCCGGGAATATACCATCTGGGTCCGGCGATATAAACTTAGAAAACGTCTTCACTGTCCACTCGACCATGGTATCGGTCACCAAGCCCGGCACTACCCGCTCCGTGATCGAAGTGTGAGTGCTGTCTGCTGGCTCTTCTAAACCATCTCTCGATGGGAAATGTGTATCGAAAAGCATCTCAAGGGATTCCTCACTATTACTTGACCATTCCCCGCTCTCTTTCTTTATTAGTCCCTGGACTATATTTCCCTTTGCTAGGACTTTTCTGAACCGTGCTGTTTCGCTGGCGCACTCTATGTCCGTACAGAAACTTTTCCATGAGATTCTCTTCGCCCTGGAAATTTCACGCTTGTAGATCCTCAGTAGATCCCTGTACTCGTCCCGACACGCTTCGCTTTGCGCGGTCTTTGCTACATTTCTTTTACCTGTCTTCTTAGAAGACTCAGCTCATTGCTCCACCAGTTAGGAATTCATTAGACTCCTCCAGTTCTTCCACATTGGCAACCTCTTTGGGTTCTCCCAGTTTCGTGTTTACCTGTTTCTGGAATTAGTCCAGTTTGTTGACCTAGGGTTTCTAAAGATTCCTCCCTTCTCTACTCTCTTTAGGGGGATGCTGAAGCTGATATACGCATGGTCGGAGAAGGATGGTCTATCAAGAACCATCCAATCATACCTTGATATATCACGTTCGGAGCTCAGTGTAATATCCAAAACATTGCTGGATGGTGGATCAATGTATGTAGGGACATTTCCCCTGTTGGCTATCTGCAAATTCGTTTGCAGGATGTAACAAAATAGGGATTCGCCTCTCTCGTTCGTATCTGATCCTCCCCACGCATTGTGGTGCGCATTTGCATCCGCGCCTATGACCAACCGCCCTTTGCGCCCTTCGTCGTGTACTAGCCTCTTGCACTGCATCGGTGGAACCTCCGCAGCATGGGCCATGTGGCAGGATGCCAGGATAAGTGCCTGCTTATTCCTTTGCTCAACGGCCACCACTACGAGGTCCTCAGTAGTGTAATTAGGCAGCATATATGAATGCAGCTGTTTCCTTACCATTACTACAGGTCGCAGTCGTCCTTCCGTTTGCGCATAGTAAACGCCAAATTCGCGCGCGCTAAGTCCAGAAACCTTTCCTCCCGATAAGAGCCACGGCTCCTGGATCAGCGCCACGTCAAACGAACCCTCCTCAAGGGTTGGGAGGAGTTCGCTCCACGCCACTTTTGTGTGTTGGAGGTTTATCTGTAGGACTCGCAGCACCATTGGGCTGTTTGGCCCCTCTCTAGTACCTTCATCGTGCCGTCGTCGTCCTCCCCTTTCCCTTTTGGCTTAGAGTGCTCGAAGCCCCCTTCAGCCTCTTGTAACTGTTGTGTAAATTTATTACACTTGTTTTTTAAAAAATATCAAAAAACGAAAACGTATTTAATTAGAGCATATTTAATGCTAATGTAATACGGGTTAATTAAATTTATTACATTTGTTTTTTTTTAAATATCGAGGGTTTGGTTAGCTTAAGTTTAAGCTAGCCCAACCCATATGCCCAATCAAAAACTGAATTTAATTACAGCATATTTAATGCTAAATTAATACGGCTTAATTAAATTTATTACACTTGTTTTTTAAAACATATCGAGGATTGGGCTAGCTTAAACTTAAAACGTATTTAATTAGAGCATATTTAATGCTAATTTAATACGGGTTAATTAAATCTATTACGTTTGTTTTTTTAAGAATATCAAAAAACGAAAACGTATTTAATTAGAGCATAATTAATGCTAATTTATTTAAATTTATTACACTTGTTTTTAAAAAATATCAAAAAACGAAAACGTATTTAATTAGAGCATATTTAATGCTAATTTAATTAAATTTATTACACTTGTTTTTTAAAAAATATCAAACAAAGAAAACGTATCTAATTAGAGCATATTTAATGCTAATTTAATACGGTTTAATTAAATTTATTACCGTTGTTTTTTTAAAAAATATCGAGGGTTGGGGATCACGCTTAATGCTAATTAAATACCGACCGGACAATCATAAAGTTATAAGCAGTACTTATGTATATGATTCGATCTATGAAAAAGAGGTTTTGGCCCCTTACTCCAAATTTTGGTGGTTTTTTTGGCAATTAGGAGTATGTAATTTTTGTATACTCGAGCAGACCTACAACTTGATGTATGGATCGCAAGAAGCATACTCAAAGTGGTTTTTAATTTGTCACACAGTTTTATTTATAAGTTCATTTATATCAGTGAAAAAATTATACAATTAGTTGTTTTCAAAGTTTTATATCGAACTAGCAAACCCGGCAGACGTTGCTCTGCCCTAAATTTGGTCTATCTGCATACATTTTATTAAGCTTTTTCCGTCTAACTCTGCCCTCGCCCCTCTACACTTTTGCCTAATCTTTTTATTCACTCCTCCCTCCGTATTTTTCGCTTCATCTATCTCCATCTTCGTCTCATTCTATGTCTTTCTCAATCTCCTTCTTTTCTCTTTTCTCAAGTTTTTCTCGTTCTTCTTCTTATCTTATTGCCAGTCCCAGAGGGTGGTATGTATTTTGTTCCAGTCCCATTCCGAGTCTCCCAGTCCCACTCCGAGTCTCAGTCTCAGTCCCAGTCCTAGTCCTATTCCCAGTCCCAGTCCGTCTCTGGTCTACTTCCCGGAAAAAAGCATCGTAAATATTAATATAGGCAAATTTCAGGCAAATCGAATAGGACGTATGTAAATAGGTATGTGGGTATTATTAATTCATGTCTTTATTTCGGCTTCGTATGTAGTTTTGCCAGGTTGATGCAACTAAATGAATATCACAATGTAAATTACTTTAAAGCTCTCAGCAACAGCTTTTATTTGATATCCATAATACACACACATTCTAGGGGTATCCGGGTGCATATTTTGGCCTATATCTCGAGACCCTAGTCGCGGTGTAAAACTTACTCTGTACTAAAGCACACATCAACAGCTTCAATTTGATACCCATAATGTAAAAACACATTCTATGGGTATCCGGGTGCATATTTTAGCCTATATCTCGAGACCCTAGTCGCGGTGTAAAACTTACTCTGTACTAAAGCACACATAAACAGCTTCAATTTGATACCCATAATGTAAAAACACATCCGAGTGTTACCCCGATCCACGTTTTGGCCTATATCTCGAAACCCTAGTCACCAATAGGTATGGAAACTACCCTGTACTAAAGCACTCATCACCAGCTTCAATTTGATACCCATAATGTAAAAACACTATCTAGGTGTTCACGGGCTGTACCGAAAAGCGGAGACACAACCCTTTGATGGCTATAATGTATAACATATAGCTGAATCAGTTGCGATGAATTGTGGACACGCACCATTTTAAGAGGTGATACATAGAATTAGTGTAGAGGTGAAACATAGACACATATTTCAGTTACATCTGAGTATAATGCGTATTGAAATTTAGTAGTACTAATTTTATGTGCAGCAATTTCAGAGGTGTATTTAAAGTTTGACGCTTACCAGTCCATATAAAGTTTAAGCGTAAACGTCTATAGATGTTAAAAAACACAGCTATATTGACTCATTCGCTTTTTCGCGCAGAAATTAAGATAAGCAACTGGAATATTATGTCTTGCCAAAGAACAGTGCTATTTGTGCAGGGTGAATCGATCCAATTAAAGATGTATTCCTTAAAATATTAGACCAATTATTTAATATTTGTGAATAGGTTCAAGCCTAAAAATTAACTTTTTTTGTACTGCATATATGAACAAATAAATTTTTGTTCAAAATTTGGACTGTACATGTGTTTTTACATTATGGGTATGCAATTGAAGCTGTTGATATGTGCTTTAGTACAGAGTAAGTTTTACACCGCGACTAGGATCTCGAGATATAGGCCAAAACATGGACCCGGATACCCCTAGAATGTGTGTGTATTATGGATATCAAATGAAAGCTGTTGCTGAGAGCTTTAAAGTAATTTTCATTGTGATATTCGATTTAATCATTCGCATTCTTTATCAACTTAAACTCGCGTTGAGTTTGACATTACTCATATACTCAGTGCACGGACTTTTAAAAAGAGAATGTTGGTAGACGAAATTTTAAACGAAAAATTAAAATAGTGGTAGAAGTTGGTAGATCTGTTTTCCAAGAAAATAATAGCTACAGTTTGTATTTGTACAAAACAATTCATAATGTAATTGTAAACACAAATAAAGCGCATTTCACGGAAATAACACTTAAAAAAAACATGTAAAGAAAACAAGAAAATACGTATAAATTTGTATATACATAGCTTATGCCTATATGATACTTGCTTTTTTCCTGTATTTCGAGCTTGAAATACTGAAGAAAATTTACCGAAAGGTCTAACTACAAAAACAATTTTCCAATATACCAAAAATATTGCCACAAATTAACCGACTTCGGCATGTTATCGTTTACTTAAAATTTTTTTTATTTTCGTTCAAAATTATTCACAAAAAAGTGATGAAAATAGCGCAGGAAAATCATGCTTATTTGCTACATTTGTTTCATAAACAAATTTATTTCTTGTTTGAATTTTCGCACAAATTTTTTAAAATTTGTTAGTTTGGTTAGTGTCACCGCTTAATGTTATTTGGGTGTGCTCGGAAATTAAATACGTTTACCTGATGTGCGCAGTATTTGGTTTCAATTCGAATATATTGAAATGTTGGTAGATTTTTGGGCTTTGGTGGTAGAAGTGGTAGAAAATGAAAATGGGCTAAAATGTTGGTAGATCTACCAATAAAGTGGTAAAGTCCGTGCACTGCACATACTTTCCTTTACCACCACTTGTATTAACTCGCCTTTTTCAAAACAAGCAAGAACAAAAACTAGCTCACATGTGTGCTTATAAGAAGAAGTAACACAAAAATACCAATTTTACATTTGCTCATTTTTAGCTTTCGACAAGTGTTGGGAAGCGCAAAAGTTATAGGCGATTTTAATTTTTATCGCAGCATTCAAATATATGAATTTAACACGAAATATGCAAAAATATGCATTTATAATGAGATATTCAAAAATATGCATTTATTACGAAATATGCAAAAATATGCCTAACAAATGTAGCTTAACCTCTTTCTATGTATGTAAATCGCATACGTATTCAATCCATTACATCACAACTTGTAACACAACAAATATGCATTTGCATAGTTTTGGTTGCTCTGCATATTACACTTACACATTTTGGATTTTTTCTCAAAACAGTGCATCGGTTTACATAAAACATTTTGATATCTTTTCGAATTTGAACCGAATTTTCAATTTTTTTTCCGTCAAACAATTATCTAGTAAAATTGATACAAAAAAAATTTTTAAGAAAAAAAAAAAAAATTAAAAAAATAAAATTTGTTGACATAAGCTGAAAAAAAAAAATTAAATTGGGAAATTGGTGATACGCATAACCCAAATTTGTATTTTTATTTGCAGTAATGCAAATCTATATTTGGAAATAATAGAAGTTTTTATAAAGTGTGTAGGTTAGGCCGGGTCGATTTGTGGGGAGGCAAAAAAATCGCCCATTGCTCTGTGAAAATCAATCCCTCTACGACCCACAGGGGGGGGGGGGGGCATCAGAGTTCGTTTTAGAGGTATAGTTCGTTCGGCAAAGTTTCTTATTTTGATCCCTAGAATACGATTTTCACAGAGAAATGAGCGATTTTTAAATCGACCCGCCCTAGTGTAGGTATATGCATATAATATGTATATGGGGTATTCCATTCCAAAACGGTGTTTTTTTCAAAATGCTATTACTTTTTCAAAAATTTACCGTTTGGGATCATTTTTTTTTTTAATATGTTTTTAAATGTACTTTTCTGAAAAAATACCAAAAAAATTTCAAAGTTTTTTTTCAATTAAATAAAAAAAAAAAAAATTCTCGGCCCACTCCAGGATTAGTGGGGATGATTGCAGAATTGATTGAAGTTTTTTATGAGAAAAAAAAGGCGAAATTCGAAAAATCTCGAAAAACTGAAAAATTACAAAAAAAAAAAAAACTAAAAATTTTTTGAATTTTTTCCGAAAAGTACATTTAAAAACAAATTAAAAAAAAAAAGATCTCAAACGGTCAATTTTTGAAAAAGTTATAGCATTTTGAAAACAAAAACGGTGTTTTTTTAAAAATTCGTAACTTTTTTTGAGTTGGATGAAAAAATGTGAAAAACTTCTGAAAAACGTCTTTCGTACGCTAGAAAAAGAAGAAAAACTTTCAGCCAATTCTTAAGGGGTCGGGTTCAAAATTGGTCAAATGGGATGGAATACCCCATATACATTGTTGCTAAAAGCGAATAAGCGAGTATATTGCATTAAAAAAAAAAAAACAAAGTATGCATATACATAGATACATTTTATGAAAATTTAGTATGTTAAAAACTTACTTAATTCTTATTACATTCGATACCTTTGAAATACTTTAAAATACTTAAAAAAAAAAATTATACAAAAAAAAAAAATTTAATACAAAGCAAAACAAAAAATTATGCTGTGAAACGGTGACATTAAATAATGAAAACTTAATACATTTTTATCATCACTGAACATTTTGCTGTGAAACGGTGCGGCCGTCACGTTAAACAATCGTAATAAATATTAAGTTGCAATAAATATATTCAATTTAAAATTAATATCGTCTTACGCCAATCGGAAAAATAGATCAGTCTTCTCTTGTAGGCCATGTATGGTAGCACACCCGGCATAAAACAATTTTTTTTTAAAGCCAAAATTTAATTGATGGTTCACGAGGAATACATTTCAACTCACTTTAAAATAATTCCAACAAATTTATGCCAAAATTCAATACAAAATTCAATTTAGATTATAAAATCATTTCAAATTTCTTTTCCACTCAAATTCGTTCATATTCATAACTCAAACAATTTAGAGTAATAAATCATTTCAATTTTCTTTTCCATTCAAATTTGTTCATATTCATAACTCAAACTTGCAACTTTTTCTTGATTCAATTTAGGTTACAAAATCATTTCAACCTTTTTTTCATTCAAATTTGTTAATATTCAAACATCCAAAGCTGAAAGTGTGATAGCTTTTTCTTCTGCTAATGTCAAATTTCGAAACAAAATTCAGAGAATTGAGAAATAAAAAACGCGTTTTACATTCTTACGTTCTTTACCTACAAGGCAAGAGAAGTTAGATGAATACAAAAATTCTTTAATTGAGGCATAAAATAACATTTTGGTAGAGGTAAATAGTCATTTTGAAAACCGACTGAGGGCAGTCGCTGTGAATCATATATGTAATACTCCTATATTGCTACAAAAGGCTAGGTACATTCCCAAACACCAGAGTGCCGATATATTGCTGTTTAAATGTTTTTGTTTTTTTATTCAATATTTGAATGTACCGAAATTTAAATTTTTTCTTGTCGCACTTATGCTGCTACAATCACAAAAATTTTATAGGCTGTCTTGTTTTGATTTCGAATTCAAAATACATTGCAAGCATTTTATATTAGCAATATAGGAGTATTACATATTTGCTGTGAATAAAAGTTTATCACGTTGTAGGGAAGAATTATTTAAATGTTTTACAAAACTCAACTGCACAGTCAAAGTACCAACTAACTCTCGCGACTTAGTCCAAGATAACATTTTTATGTCAGACACCGATCATAAAGAAAAATAATTCTCTGACCCAGCAAAGCTGGAAACACTCGATAGTCGTATCGGTGGCAAAGTTGTTCTTTACCTCATACTGAAAATATTTCATTACAAGAAAACTTCTGCGGTTTCGATAACCCAGTCGGTACATCAAACAATCCTTTAGGGCTTTTAAAAACTTTTTCCAATTCCAACCAATTTTGTAGTAATTTTCTAGAACCAACAATAATGGCTACCAAAGAAAGAACATTTTATTGGGACTTGTGCTCCCGTATTCACGGAAAACTATAACGGTGACCCATTAGCGCTAGAGTCCTTCATAGTTAAAATTGAACTAGTAGAAAGCTTTACAGATCCAGATCTTACACCAACTTGTATTTCATTTGTTCAATCGAAGCTCGAAGGGAAAGCAAGAGAAGCAATTTCGACAAATATAACATCTGTCCAAGAAATTAAAGATGCGCTTAGAAGTCGAATAAAGCTAGACAATTCAAAAGTCGTTGCAGGAAAAATAGCTTCACTAAAAGTTACCAACAATAATTTAACCGAGTTTATTAACGCGTAGAGGAATTATCTCATGCTTTAGAGAGGTCTCTAATTATTGAGGGTATGTCAAAAGCCAAAGCACACGAGATGGCAGTCGAACAGTCAGTAAACGTTTGTAAGTTAAATACGCGCTCAGACTTAGTCAAAACAATTCTGGCATCAACCTCTTTTAGTGACGCAAAAGAGGTCGCACTATGGCGCCTCTGCCCGAAAAGCCTGGCAAAAATCTAAAATTTCATGAAAGCGTTCGATAAACCTAATACATGTATTTATAGAGAATTTACAGTAGGTAAATATTCGGATACCTGAATTCATAAGGTCTACCTGCGTCCAGCTGCGATTTCACTTTTTATATCAAATAAAGTGAAGCAACATTGGATATAAATACGCGCCTGAGCAGGTATAGGTAAGAAGCTGGCGAATTTAGTGCGGTCACTTTTGTTGTTGGAATTTGTTAAAAAAACCAAATTTTTCGGTAAGAAGCTGCATAATACACTTGGAACTCATTTCCATAACTTGAGTATATAAAGCAATGTAATAACGGTAGATACAACAATAACAATCCAATTAGGCAAAACAACAATTATAGGCAAAATAACGACAATCGACTTCGGCAATGGTAATTCGCGTAACGCTAGCAACAGTCAAAATATTGTTACGAATATTAGCAAAACTAGGGAGTGCTGCCGTCTCTAAGCCGATGCTAAGCAGTGACGTGAATGCACATCAATAATTCAATCATTATGTATCTACATAAACGAAACAATAACTGCGTCTACATATATGTACCATGTACGTATACGAGCAGCGGAGAGTCAATGCACTAACACATGCATATATCTGAGATACTCCTATATGTATGCAATGAGAAAAACTATAAAATTGTGCAATTGTAGTTACAGCTGAGAAGTTTGAGAGCTACTGGACTAGTAGATTCTGGAAGATGCGAACGAGGAAACTAAAGAGTATAAAAGGCGACAGATGTAGAGGCGCTGTAATTCAGTTTGATTTGAGTTGTCAAGCAGTTTCGATTAAGAAGATATCTAGCGAGCAATAGCAGTATTATTTTGAATAGTAGAGTTTCATTGAGCTATCAATCAGTGTGGTTATTAGGCAAGCTATTCGTTGCACAGTTTGAGTGTTATTGTGAAGTACCTTAATAAAGGCCATTTTGCATTATTACAAATTGGAGTTATTTATTCAACAGTTTAGTGATTCGAACTTAGCAGAGGATTGCAAATAAGGGGAATTTCAGTAAAATCGTTACAATAGGTTAGAAAACAGAACCAATACTAACGCCGGAAGCGAACACTGTGGGACGAGGAGATAAGCGAATAAATATTAAAAATGTTTTTTGTCTGAATTTAAATTACTCGGATTTTATCGAAATCTATATAATCGGATCTAACAAACTATGTACATTTTTACTAGATACACAGGCTGATATTTCTTTGATTAAAATTTCAAGCTTCAATAAGCAAATCCCCATTAACTCTGACGATATAGTTAATATCACTGGCGTTACATCAAACTCTGTTCCTACTTTGGGTAAAATAAACATAGACCTACATTTTTTTTAATAATCCAGTCGAACATAGCTTACATATGGTAAACGATGACTTCAATATCCCATCAGACGGTATACTGGGTAAAGACTTTCTTCACTATAACAAATGTTTAATAAATTATTCAAATAGTAGCATCTCGTTCTGGGTAAATAAAGAAAAAGTCATTATGCCAA
The DNA here is from genome assembly GCF_040869045.1 of Eurosta solidaginis. Lineage (NCBI taxonomy): Eukaryota > Metazoa > Arthropoda > Insecta > Diptera > Tephritidae > Eurosta > Eurosta solidaginis. Next base: position 141,569,672 of record NC_090319.1, on the reverse strand, counting down.
TCCTACACGGAACGAAAAGAGATATATGTATTATACCACCAAGATGCGAAGTTTTTCGAATTTTCGACTTAGGTCACTCAACAACTCCACTTTTCGTTGAATCTCAAGAAATACAAAAAGGCGTTTTCCCGCAATATGCATTACAAACTCCAATAACCCAGTCATAAAATTAATCAATACCACAAGTGATGTACAATTCGTACATACAAATTCTATTAAAACAGAAAACCTATCAAATTATCACGCCTATGTAATCGACAAAACTAAGTCAGATGAGAAACGAATTATTGAAATAACTTCAATTTTAAAAAATTAAATTCCCAAAGATGCACATCTGAACTTTTAAGATCTCTGCATATAATACGCTGACATATTCGCGCTTGACAACGACAAAATGACGTTAAACAATTTTTCTCAACCTTAGACCTTTTTTCTGGATTTCACAATACCATTACACTAGATTCACGCGATATAACCTCATTTTCTACTGATCGCGGAGCGTATCGATGGACCAATGCACCAAAATCGTTTTCAAGAATGATGACCATCGCATTTTGAGGAATACCACCTAACGTAGCTTTTCTTTATGTAGATGACATTAGAGTCATTGGCTGTAGCGGATCTCATCACATTAAAAACTTATCTAAAGTATTCAATACTTGTAGATCATTCAACCTTAAACTCAATCCGAATAAATTTAATTTTCTAAGACCGGAGGTAACATTCCTAGGATACAAATGCTTAGCTGAAGGTCTGTCACCAGACGATTCGAAAATAGGTCCAATTCGTAACTATACTAAGCCAACAAAGACGCTGTAAGACGGTTTGTAGCTTTTGCTAATTACTACAGACGCTTTATTCCAAACTTTGCACCGCTGGCAGCACCTCTGAATATACTGAATAGAAAACGAGTAGAATTTAACTGGGACAATACATGTGATAAAGCTTTTGATGCACTAAGAGTATCGCTAATGTCCCAAAGCTATTACAATACCCAGATTTTTCCAAACAGTTTACCATTACAGTAGATGCTTCTAAAACGGGCTGGGGAGCAATACTCAGCCAGAACACCAAAGCAGCGATTTTCCCATATGTTATGCGTCAAAATCGTTTAATGATGCAGAACAAAAGAAAGCCATCATTGAGTTGGAATTATTATCCATTTATTTTGCTATTAAACAATTCAGACCGTACGTATATGGAAATCACTTTATTGTAAAATCAGACCACAGGCCTTTAGTCTATTTATTTACTATGAAAGACCCATCTTCAAAACTTTCTATAATTAGACTTGAGTTGGTAGAATACAATTTTACAATGGAGTACATAAAGGGAAAATCAAATGTAAGAGCTGATGCACTTTCTCGTAACACAATTGGCGAAATAAAAGAATCGACCAAAATATATTTGCAGTTCAGACTAGGGCTATGGGTAAGAAAAAAGATAAATGTGGTTCTATCGAATAGAATAGAATAAGAATATGCGTGCATATAAAGCATAAAAGAACAATTTTACTTGATTTTGAATTTTCTAACGAAATAAAGAATTTCGATCCTTTACTATCGAGGCTAGAAAAAGAAGCTGGAAAACTTAATATTAAGGAAATGGCATAGCCAAAAAACGATTTAATTTTCAAATACATTACAATTACAAATTTTAAAGACAGAAGAAATAAGCTTTTACAATTTTTATACTCAGCTGAGCAGAGCTCACAGAGTATACTAATTTTGTTCGCATAACGGTACCCCGTAACGGCATAAACTAATCGAGATATATATATACTTCTATATATCAAAATGATCTGGGCGAAAAAAGAAATCCATTGAGCCATGTCCGTCCGTCCGTCCGTCTGTCTGCCCGTGAACACGATAACTTGAGTAAATTTTGATGTATCTTGATGAAATTTGGTATGTAGGTTCCTGGGCACACATCTCAGATCGCTATTTAAAATGAACGAAATCGGACTATAACCACGCCCACTTTTTCGATATCGAAAATTTCGAAAAACCGAAAAAGTGCGATAATTCATTACCAAAGACGGATAGAGCGATGAAACTGAAAATTAGTAAAATTTTGGACAATGGGCGTGGCACCGCCCACTTTTAAAATAAGGTAATTTAAAAGTTTTGCAAGTTGTAATTTGACAGTCGTTAAAGATATCATGATGAAATTTAGCAGGAACGTTACCCTTATTACTATATGTGTGCCAAATAAAAATTAGCAAAATCGGATGAGGAACACGCCCACTTAAAAAAAAAATTTTTTTTAAGTCACATTTTTGACAAAAAATTTAATATCTTTACAGTATATAAGTAAATTATGTCAAAATTTAACTCCAGTAATGATATGGTACAACAAAATACAAAAATAAAAGAAAATTTCGAAATGAGCGTGGTTCCGCCCTTTTTCATTTAATTTGCCTAAAATACTTTTAATGCCATAAGTCGAACAAAAATTTACCAATCCATGTGAAATTTGGTAAGGGCATTGCTTCTATGATGATAACTGGTTTCTGTGAAAATGGCCGAAATCGTTTCAAGCCACGCTCAGTTTTTATACACAGTCGACCGTCTGTCTTTCCGCTCCGCCGTTAACACGATAACTTGAAAAAAAATCGATATATCTTTTCTAAGCTTAGTTCACGTACTTATCTGAACTCAATTTATCGTGGTATTAAAAATGGGCGAAATCCGACTATGACCACGCCCGCTTTTTCGATATCGAAAATTTCGAAAAAAAAATTCCACAATTCTATACCAAATACGAAAGGAGGGATGAAACATGTTAATCAGGTGATTTTTTGACGCAAAGTATACATAGAAAAAACTTTGTAAAATGGGTGTGACACCTACCATATTAAGTAGAAGAAAATGAAAATGTTCTGCAGGGCGAAATCAAAAGCCCTTGGAATCATGGCAGGAATACTGTTCATGATATTGCATATATAAATAAATTAGCGGTACCCGATAGATGATGTTCTGGGTCACCCCAGTCCACATTTTGGTCGATATCTCGAAAACGTCCTACACATATACGACTAGGGGCCAATCCCTTTTAAAACCCCCATTAATACTTTCAATTTGATACCCATATAGTACAAACATATTATAGAGTCACCCCTGGTCCACCTTTATGGCGATATCTCGAAAAGGCGTCCACCTATAGAACTAAGGCCCACTCCCTTTTAAAATACTCATTACAACCTTTCATGTGATGTCCATATCGTAAAAACACATTCTAGAGTCACCCCTGGTCCACCTTTATGGCGATATCTCGAAAAGGCGCCCACCTATACAACTAAGGCTCACTTCCTTTTAAAATACTCATTAACACCTTTCATTTGATACCCATATCGTACAAACACATTCTAGAGTCAGCCCTGGTGCACCTTTATGGCGATATATCGAAAAGGCGTCCACCTATAGCGTCCACCGGTTGCAGCTTAAGCTATTTTCTTCCAGGGTTTCTACTGCTTTGGTTACAGCTAATATTTCCGCTTGAAAAACGCTACAGTAATCCGGCAGCCTCTAGGATCTGCTTATTTCCGGATCAGCACAGTATACCGCAGACCCTACTCCTTCCACTACTTTGGAACCATCTGTGTACACATGTATCGCCTCGTCCACCATTTGCGCACCCTTGCGCCAACCGTCCACCTCTATTGTGGCCTTAAGATCTCCCTCGAAGCGCAGATAGGGAATCAGGTAGTCTGTTCGTCTTGTGATTGACGACGCTATATTACTATGGCCATATGGTCGGCGCTGCAGCTGCCCCGAAGCACCGAGCCTGGTTGCAGTTGTTAAAGCTATGTTCTTTGCTACCAGGTCTACAGTTGGAATGTGCAGAATGGCATACAGTGCAGCCGTCGCGGTTGTTTTCAGGGCTCCCGTAATGATAAGCATCCATAGTCTGCATACCCCCTCTAATTTTTTGAGGTATGTTGTTTTTTGTGTGGCTTTCCACCAAACAAGAACTCCATAGTACAGAATAGGACTTACAATCGCTGTAACAACCCAATGGGAAAGAGAGGGCGATAAGCCCCACGTACACCCCAGCATTCTTTTACATGCATAGAGTGCCGTTGAGGCCTATTTCACCCTCTCCTCCACGTCTTCTCCGCTTTGATTTTCAACCCGACATTAGATGTCCAGGTATGAATATCCCGAAGCGCCCGATCCATCAAAGAGCTAATCGTTGGAAGGCACTTTCCACTTATGACAATTTGCAACGTCATCTGCGTAAGCCGTAAGTTTCACGGGCCCCTCATCGAATCGTCTGAGCAGTTGGTTGATGACCAGCGTCAACAGCAGAGGTGATAGCACCCCTCCCTGCGGCGTGCCCCTGTCCACTGATTTCGTGGCCTTGTACAATCACCATTGTGACGTAATGTTCCTGCAATTCAACATGCAGCCGATCCATCTGATTAAGGCGGGATGTACTTTAATGTAATTAAGACCATCCATAATCGCTCATTTAGAAACATTATTGAAAGCCCCGGCAATGTCCAAGAAGACTCCTAGAGCATACTCCTTATATTCCAGGGATTTCTCTATGCATATTACCACTCTATGCAATGCGGTGTCTACCGACTTGCCTTAGGTGTACGCATGCTGTGTTGTGGAGAGCAGCTTTTCATCCACGTTGGACTTTATGTACACATCTATCAGCCCCTCAAAGGTTTTGAGCAGAAATGATGTTAAGCTAATGGGTCTATAGTCTTTGGGATACACGTGACCGACAGTTCTCCGCTCGTGTAGCTTTTCTACCAAAGGCGTGGAAAATCGATCACGTGTACGGTACATGATTCAGCCTTATGCACCTATCGAATATTATTTTAAGTCATTCCACGACCGCCATACTTGAAACTTGTAGCATGACCGGGAATATACCGTCTGGGCCCGGCGATTTAAACTTAGAAAACGTTTTCACTGCCCATTCGATCTTGGTATCGGGCACCAAGCCCGGCACTACCCGCTCAGTGATCGAAGTGTGAGTGATGTCTGCTGGCTCTTCTAAACCGTCTCCCGATGGGAAATGCGTGCAGAGAAGCACCTCAAGGGATTCCTCACTATTACGTGACCATTCCCCGTTCTCTTTCTTTATTAGTCCCTAAACTATGTTTCCCCTTGCTAGGACTTGTTTCAACCGTGTTGTTGCGCTGGAGCACTCTATATCTGTACAGAAACTTTTCCATGAGATTCTCTTCGCACTGAAAATTTCACGATTGTAGGACCTCAGTAGATCCCTGTACTCATCCAGACATGCTTCGCTTTCCGCGGTCTTTACGAGCTTAAACATTTATTTTACCTGTCTTCTTAGAAGACTCAGCTTATTGCTCCACCATGGCGGCTTTGCTTTTGCTCTAAATCTTCTTAGAGGGCAAGCTTTGTTATACGCATTAATAAGCGTCCTTGTTAGGAATTCATTCGACTCCTCTAGTTCCTCCACATTGGCAACCTCTTTCTGTTGTCCCAGTTTTGTTTCTACCTGTTTCTGGAATTTAGTCCAGTTCGTTGACCTAGGGTTTCTAAAGGTTCCTCCCTTCTCTACCCTCTTTAGGGGGATGCTGAAGTTGATATACGCATGGTCGGAGAAGGATGGTCTATCAAGAACCCTCCAATCATACCTTGATATATCACGCTCGGAGCTCAACGTAATATCCTGAACATGGCTGGATGTTGGACCAATGTATGTAGGGACATTTCCCCTGTTGGCTATCTGCAAATTGGTTTGCAGGATGTAACAAAATAGAGATTCGCCTCTCTCGTTCGTATCTGCTCCTCCCCACGCATTGTGGTGCGCATTTGCATCTGCACCTATGACCAACCGCTCTTCCTCCTGTACTAGCCTTTTGTACTCCATCGGTGGAACCTCCGCAGCATGGGCCATGTAGCAGGATGCCAGGATAAATGCCTGATTATTCTTTTGCTCAACGGCATATATGAAGGCAGCTGTTTCCTTACCATTACTACAGCGCGCCTTTCCTCCCGATGTGAGCCACGGCTCCTGGATCAGCGCGACGTCAAACGAACCCTCCGCAAGGGTTATGAGGAGTTCTCTCGATGCCACTTTACTGTGTTGGAGGTTTATCTGTAGGACTCGCAGCACCATTGGGCTGTTTGTCCCCCTCCAGCAACCTTCGTCGTGACGTCGTCGTCCTCCACTTGCCCTTTTGGTTTAGAGTATTCGCGGCCCCTTCCGCCTCTCGTAACTGTTGTGCCGGGTGTTCCTCTGTGCGAGTCACAGCACCATTTGGCGGTTGGTCCTCTTCTAACACCTTCGTGGTGACGTCGGGGACATCCACCTGTATTTTTCCTTTAGGCTTTTGAGGTCCTTTTCGACTTCTCCCACCTCAAGCGTGTTAGGATTTTTATCCTTGGGAATTCTTTTCCTGAGTCGCATGTATATTTTACCAGTGCCAAAGGACATTTTGCCAAACTGCGTGTACAAAATATCCTCCGCCTGCTTGTTTATTTGGAAGATGTAGAACTGACCTTCCTCGGTAGGCCGAGATACAGTAAGTACCTTCCAATCCTGTGTCGGTATGTTCGGATTCTGATTCTGAAGAAGTCGCAGTGTATCCTCCGACTTCATCACGCATGGTATCCATACCTTAACTTTTGGTACCGTGGGGATTTGCGCTTTATCCACCACCTCAAACCGCGAGTTCGTGCCTTGCCTTTGGAGGTTTGGAACCACTTCCTTCAGCCACCGCAAGCTCGCGATGTTGTCGCACGCTATCACCTTCACACCATTATACTATCCCCCCGAATCAAAGGTTGGAAGGGATTTACTTTCCACAGATCTCCACCTTTCAGTCGTCATTTGTCCGAAAGGACTGCTACGATTAATCAGCGCCACAGTCAGTGACAGTTTTGCCCCATCAATCATCTTCTCGGGAAAAGCCTTAGTCTTAGTGTTATCTCCCTTTGGCACCTCCGAGAAACCTGGAGACTTAGCGTTAACTCCCTTTAGCATCTCCGAGAAAGCCGAAGTCTTAGCGTTATCTCCCTTTGGCTTATCTCCTACTTCTGTAGTGGGAACTTCCCTCTGACTCGCAGCTTTCGAGGTAGTTGCTACCTCGCTATTGGGGCCCATCTGTCTTACAGCTTTAGGCCTACTTGTCTTATCTAAGCGACTGCCCTGCCTCGCGGCTCTAGGACTGGGTCCTTTCTGCCACTTGAAAGCAGGCTTGTCGCCTTCCGCCGAATGTTGCCTCTTCATTCTACCATTCGACGCTTCTTCCTCCTCGTACCGGTTGCTGGACCGAAGGTTTCTCGCAGCAAACCTTTTGAACTGCCTTCGACCTACTTCTACCGCCTCATGGGCCCATTCCAAGCGCTCGATCTCCACTTATGTTGGGTCGACCACTGCTCGCAAGCGTTGTACTATTCTTAGTGCTGCACTTTACTGCGAGTGAGCTCTTTTACTTCCTCTGCTCCGCACACTTCTACTCCGTTTTCATTTGTGTGCTTCTCCAAGACGGAGTTCATTGAATCAGCACTACTCTCGCTCCCCGAGTCCGACGCATCGCTTAATGCGTATTTGTCGTCCTTGGTTTGCGACTCAGTCCTGTTATCTTCGTCCTTATTACAATCAGGTAATGAGTCGTTCATCTTGGTCGTACGACCACCTGCCCGACAAGGGGGGCTCAGGGGTCCAGTATTATATACGGGGAAAGAACCGTCCGCCACAGCAGCGCCTCTTACTGTGGTAAGGCCATCAATACTTCCCGAGGTGGCCTGGTATCGGGAAGGTTCCGTTCGAATACAGCCGAATATATCCCCTGGCTGCAAATCGTCCAATAGGCACGGTCCGCATAACACCCTGGATTAGAGGGTTGGCAGTTCTTGGTGACCGACATCCCGCCGCCCTCCTGTGAGGTGAAACGGCGTAGATGCCAGTCCTAAAAATCCCTTTTTACACAAAATTATAAACATAAATGTGTACAACATTATGAAAACCACATGAAAAGTTTCAAATTCTTCTGCAGATAACCCGCCCAAACCTACGGCCATCCTGTTTACGGTCGTACGACCACCTGACCGACAAGGCGGGCTCAGGGGTCCAGTATTATATAGGGGGAAAGAACCGTACGCCACAGCAGCGCCCCTTACTGTGGTAAGGCCATCAATACTTCCCGAGGTGGCCCGGTATCGGGAAGGCTCCGTTCGAATGCAGCCGAATTTATCCCCTGGCTGCAAATCGTCCAATAGGCACGGTCCGCATAACACCCTGGATTAGGGGGTTGGCAGTTCTTGGTCACCGACATCCCGCCGTCCTCCTATGAGGCGAAACGGCGTAGATGCCAGTCCTAAACAGCTCCGCCTCATAGTCGGGCGCTATGGAGATCGGCTAAGCCCTCACACCAACGACAAGGTGCCTACCATCCGGGTTATGTGGTACATATGTGTACCAACCGCTTTTCAAAACATACTAAGCCATGTTTTCTGTTACAAGAATATAACGAAAATATTCACATATATTTTTTGGATCAAAATGAAATCCGTGCAAAATCCCTTTGTACACAAAATATTTTCCTGTGTACAACATTGTAAAAACCACATGAAAAGTTTCAAATTCTTCTGGAGATATCCCGCCCAACCCCGCGGCCACCCTGTTTACTACTTTGAAGGAACAGATAACAAAAAGGACGTTCACTTCGATGTTGTTACGCTACCGACTGTCAGTCACCCAGAGATCTTAAGCGTAACGTTCGATTATACGATAAAACTGTCAACGAAATTGTATCTCAAGTACAAAGCCGCAACAAAATCCTTAAGTCTCATGCTGGCTAGACTCGGGGAAGAGAGAACGAAACGTTGCTAACCAGTACAAAGTAATCGTGTGCTACGCGTCACCATTTTGGTAGCCTGGTCTTAAAAACACACACGAAGGTGCTGAAAAATTCATTATGAAAGGTTCATCAACTTATTAAAATCATGACGAGACTACTGACACAAAAGCGTGGCAGGGAAGTATTTTACCACAAATCTGACTTAAAATCTGCGCTTTTCAATTGAATGGCGATGGTGTCAGGGGTTTCCTTCATGAAAACATTTACCAAGCATGTTGTGGCACCATTCGAGATGATGGTCCGGATATTTTAGATGTATGACCTCAAATCGTATGCCTTAAAATTATTTCCGCGGTCAGCACCAAAAATAGTGGCATTACCCCAGGCTTTGTTTCATTTCAATGTCGCTTTATGAGACCCTTCATAAGCCCAGTACGCGGAGTTCTACGTTGAAAGTATTAAGCGGAAAGAAAGATTAGACTTCTACACACGGTCCCAACCTCGTGCCGTCTGTTGGCCTATAGAATATACCCGATCACGGAAGCGCTACTTAGGAGTGACTACGGGATTGTTATTTAATACATGCGCTATATAAAGATCACACGCATTATGCTCGTCAAATTCTCTTCATTGTAAATTGTAGCAGCTGGCTTCATATATTCACAACAACCGAACTCTTGGTTAGATGTGTACAATGATTCCCAATGCTCTTTTTTGCTTTGGACTCCTGCCCACAGTTGGCCTTGAGGCATATTGATTGGATGATGAACATATTAATACCCTTTTCAAAACAGAATTTCGCATAATCATAAATTAGCGGGACCTGTATGCTGTATGCCAACTCCCAAATACACTCAATTCGTTTATGAAACCATTGGGCCGTTAAGTAAAAATAGTAAAAATTTCTTTCTAAAGTACTTTGAACTGGTTGCAAATTTCGTTATGGTTAACAAGCAACATTACCTATACACCGCAGCGGTCACTTTGACCTTTATCCACTTCTTATTTTTGCAAAATATTACAAAATACAAAATATTAGTTTCGCTACCATTTTGAATTAGGTGCTTTGCTAAAAAAGTGCTAGGTTTAATACTATTTCAGAAAACGGCCCTTCTGTTCTTCCCCTTTCTCTCATCATTCGCTTTGTATGGGAGTCTTCAAAATGATCTGTCACTACATAGAACACCTGCCTTTATTACATCATGGTTTATTATGTCTTACGTAACTTGAAATTTTGATTAGAAAAAGTTAGCTATAAACTTATTAGAAAAAAAATTATATTAAAACAAGTTCTTATCTTGATCGCCCTCGGAAGTGATTTGGCAAACATTCCGAGTGTATTTCTGCCGTTAAAAGCTTCTCAGTGGAAATTCATCTGCCTTGCAGATGCCGTTCGGAGGTCCTGGCCCGCCAATGTGTAGGGAAAACTAAAAGGAGCACGACGCAAATTGGAAGAGAAACTCGGTCTAAAATCTATTCGGAGGTTGCCGCGCCTTTTATTTATTTTATTTATCGAATCAAGAATTCTATATTTCTCTTTCATCTGCTGACAGAGAAGAAACCTGATCATCTTTATGAAAAATTAATATTTCCAATGTCTGCCCGTATAAATGAGTTCGTCGTTCCTAACTATTCTCTCCTCTCCTCTGTAAGACTTTTTTGGTAATGCTGTTCGAATTTGGAACTCTATTCCAGCTTCTATTCGAGCTAGTCTAAACAAAACCAACCTTACACATTGTTTTGTATGTACAAACACTGATATTTACCATCTATGCCTTTACTTAAATAAACCTTCATTCACTTATGCATTTGATATTGTTACATAAAATTTTAAATTTTGTTATTATATGACGTACATATGTTAATACTTAGTTTTAAGTTTAAATAATTCGTATATCTCTTATTATATAGAATTGTTGTGCTATAAAAGATCGTTTGTCCATCTTATTGCACTAATGCATAGTTTCGAATAAATTTAAATAATTTGAAATTGAAAATATGAGGGCATGGTTTCGCCCGAACTTACACTTCTCTACCTCTTGCTAATCAATTTAAAATATACGTCTCATTTAATAATTTAAAATATACGATCTCATTTAATAAAACACAAAGTTTCTTTACTTTTGGTAAAGGTTCCGAAGTATTCACTTGGATCGAGTAGACTCGATACCATTTACTGAGTATGAGTACTAGCATTGATACTTTGATCCAAGTATTTTAAAAGAATGCCGGTATCGATACATTTTTTTTAAAGTTCTACCACTTACCATACCGAGGACCTATGATCAAGTCCTTGGGCAGGATAGTAACACCAAGACACTATTTACATTTTTCAAATAACAGGGTAGCCCTTCGCCAGTGGCTGGCAATCCTCGATCTACATGAAAACCCTTGCAAAGTATGTTCGCTTTAGAATTTAAGAGTAAACCAAAACATTCAATTGCAACAAGATATTCGCTAATCTAAATTAATTTGCAACAATTTAAATCAATTAATTACCGATGTACCGATCTACACCTTTTCCAGATTAAAATCTGAAGAGGACAATTATATTTTAGAACAGGTACCTGGATCTCGAAAACTGCCATTTGGATTTCAGAGTTCTGAATCATGTTAATAGGAATTCATAAGTGGGAATTGGATTTCAGAAAATCAATATTGAATCTCGGAATGGTTAACTAAGTTTCAGACTGTGTAAATTAGATTTCAGAAAAATGCAATTCAATTTCGGAAATCGGCAATTAGAATTCGGAGGTGTTCAATATGCATTTGAGATACTTGTAAAGGAATTTATAAGTACAGTTGAAGTTATCGAGTCATTTAAAATATTTAATATGCGTGTGCAGATTAAATCACATATAATAGTGTATTATGTGTCCGAGCACAGCCAACGCCTTGTAGTTTTTCCTTCGTCCATTTTTCTCTTCAGGTATAAACAAATCAGTCTTTACGACAATATTTTATCAAGTATTTTGCGGCCACCGTGGTGTGATGGTAGCGTGCTCCGCCTATCACACCGTATGCCCTGGGTTCAACTCCCGGGCAAAGCAACATCAAAATTTTAGAAATAAGATTTTTCAATTAGAAGAAATTTTTTCTAAGCGGGGTCGCCCCTCGGCAGTGTCTGACAAGCGCTCCGATTGTATTTCTGCCATGAAAAGCTCTCAGTGAAAATTCATCTGCCTTGCAGATGCCGTTCGGAGTCGGCATAAAACATGTAGGTCCCGTCCGGCCAATTTGTAGGGAAAAATCAAGAGGAGCACGACGCAAATTGAAAGAGAAGCTCGGCCTTAGATCTATTCGGAGGTTATCGCGCCTTACATTTATTTATTTTTTTTTTTATTTGCAGTTTTCTTGGATTTCTTTATCAAAAACGAAGACTTTATACGGAAAAAAGCGTTTGCAAGGTATTTTCGAAAAACAATCTGAATATTTCTGAAATATATTTTTGAAATACAATTTTCGCAACTATTCTGAAATCCAATCGATTTTTTCTGAAATGCCATTTTCCGATTTCAATCTGGAAAAGATGTAGTGTTTTTAACTCGATACTATACGGTTAGCTGATACTTATAGCACATCTCCACTTAGAGCTTTATTCGAGATTTAGGTACCTGAAAAGATTTAACGCTAAATCTTGCAAGTTTTATCATAGAAAATTAAATCTCGAAACGCAGAAGGCTTGTGTTAAATCTTCAATCATTAAAATATGTCAGGTATGGCAACCTAAAATTCATATATCATGTAATTTTTTGATAGGAAAATATTTTAAGGTAGGAGCAGTTTTTAAATTCATGGATGACAGATGTTTTTTGAAGATTCTCAAGTTAGTACAATACAAAACGTATCAAAACAGAATACTCAGGTACGTTTTTGCTTTGTGAAAGTGTTTGTGTTTATTTCGAAAAGGTTAATTATTTTTGCGCCTGAAAGGCTTCACGAAAATTAAAACTGTGCATGTGGTCCCACTTTATACTCTTTTTAATATAAAAAAATAAAACGTAAAATAAAACTACAGTGTGGCAGTTCGGGTCAAAGTAATAGATTTAATAAATCTATACAGTTAAAGCTCTAGGTGGAGACATGCTATTGTCATACAAAATTAAATCTTGAAACGCAGAAGATTTCAGTTAAATCTTCAATCATAACAATACTTCTGGTATGGCAACCTAAAGTTCATATGTCATGTAATTTTTTGATAGGAAAATATTTTGAGGTAGGAGCAGTTTTTAAATTCATGGATGACAGATGTTTTTTTAAGATTTTCAAATTAAGTTTTTACTGCCAAACGTGAGAAAAAAAGATGTATCAAAATTGAATATTCAGATATTTTTTTGCTTTGTAACACATGCAAAAAAGTATGTATATCATACGAAAGCATACATTTTTTTCTGACTGAAAAATCTTCCCAAAGTCGAAACTCTGCATGTGTCCCCACTTTATAGTTTCTTCAATATGAAAAACTAAAACGTCAAATAAAACTACAGTGGAGAGAATGCAGATTAAAATATGAGATTTAACAAATCTTATCAGTTGAAACTCTAGGTGGAGATATGTTATTACAGAGCTATCGCTGAAATGAGCACCTTATCGATACTTTGCATTCGATGTGTCCCTACATACGAAAGGGGGAGAGTTGCAAAAAAGTTTTTGGTGAATTGACGCTAAGTGTGTACGATGGTAATTATTTGCAAAACATATTTCAATTTATTATTAAGGGTTCATTTTCGCTGACCTAATAATTGAAAGCCAACAGGCTACAAAGCTTGGAACAACCTTTTTAAAAGCATTGTGGATACTTTTGTAAGTTTGGATTTTATTCATTGGGATGCTTATTGATTATGCCTTGTTTTCTAATAATATAATTTTGTATCCCTATATTTGCCTTTAAAACTTTTTTATTTCTTTTCTACACAGATTTGTCAAAAAAGTGTTTGTATAAATCAACGGAAAGGGTGTTACTTGAACTTAAGTTGACGTATATTGATTTCTTATTGATTATCGATACATATACTTCTTAACTTTAACCTGATTGACTTTGCCTGTAAAAACTGTTGTTTTTCGTTGGCTCCAAGATGAGCATAATAGACAGCGGTCGTTATAGGTTGCGTAAGGATTGGGCCAGCGCCTCCATAACGTCATTGGTCGACATCGATGAGCTTGTGGGTGATGAAGTACAAAACCCGCTAAATATAACATCGCCTTTGCCACCATCACAACTTTCACGTCGTAGCTCATTGGCTCAGGGCTTGTTCCCGAACAAAAGCGATAAGAGCCAAAAGCGACGCAGTTCGATTGCCACAACATTTCTTCGGCGGGAGAAAAGTAAGGTGAGTTAAAACGCTTTTATGTAGATACATACATATCGGTGGTTTAATTTACAAAAGCCCTAACCAATTTGAAATTTTACAATACAAGCACATTAAAATTTTTAGTGAGGATCTGTTTTAATACATTACACCGTAATCTGAGAAACGGCAGTTTCAAAATATCACTTTGTTATGGCCTTTGAGAATTAGGCTAACGATGTGTAGCAGGGTTGAGTCATTTTGAAATATAACAAATCAAAATAAAAAATAAAAAATTATTCATCACTTAAAATTTTCTGATTGATGAATAAAAAGTTATTTTTTATTCAAGCATTTCTTGAATAATGAATAACATTTTCTCCTTATTCAATATATTCTGATTGATGATAACCGCCCATAATTTTTTTTTTTTAATTTTGAGTAAAGAGTTGAGTTATTAATCATTATTTAAAAAATATGGAATAACAATAAAATTTAAATTTTTGTTCAGTTATTCAAAAATAAAAAAATAACCCCACCAGGAGCTCTGAAAATATACCCATATGCGTAACAAGTTCGCTTATAGTTCTGATACTTCTTAGGGTAATATTGAGATGATTTTGGCGAGTATTCGCGGGGTGTAATTTCGGAAACACCCTCGGAATCCTCCCGGGGTTAATTTTGGGGTAATTTCGGTACTCCCTCGTGGTCCTCCCGCGGTCTTTTGTAGGTCATTTCGGGGAACTTAAGGGGTAATTTCGGGACGATCTTGGGACTACCTCGGGATACTCCCGGGGTCATTTGGTGGTCATTGCGGACTGGCTTTGGGGACTCCCTCGGGGTCTTTTGTGGGCATTTCGGGATGGTTTTGGGGACCCCTCGGCGTAATTTGGGGGTTATTTCGGGATGGTTTCGGGGACTGCCTCGGGATCCTCCCGAGGTCTTTTGGGGGTCACTTCGGTATGGTCTTGGGGACACCCTCGGGGTCAATTGGAGGTTGTTCCGGAATGTTTTTGGGACTCCTGCGAGGTCATTTAGGGATCATTCCGGAATGTTTTTGGGGACTCCCTCGCGGGGTCATTTGGGTGTCGTTCCTGGATGTTTTTGGGACTCCCTTGGGGTCATTTGGGGGTCATTTCGGGACGGTTTTGGGGACTCCCTCGCGGTCCTACCGGGTTCATTTGGGGGTCGTTCCAGGATGTTTTTGGGGACTCCCTCGGAATCCTCCCGGTGTCATTTGGGGGTTGTTTCGAGATGTTTTTGGGCACTCTCTCGGGGTCATTTGGGGATCGTTCAGGGATGTTTATTTATAAATCGGGATCTATAATTCATGTATTATTTAAAGAAATTTTATATATACATACATATAAAAATATGTAAAGGCATTGTGCAAAGGGTTTGTGATTTCGAAAATTTATAGTCCTCCAAAAACCATGAAAACACCATGTTTATTCTATTCAAAAACTTTCGAATTTTATATATGGAACTGCGAAAACGACATGTATTGTTTTTCAATCAAACCAACAGTTTATGAAGTATTCTTAGACTTATGGGAGAAATAAGGCACAACTCAGAGTCGCGTCGTAAAATGTTGCAAAATATGTACATGAATAATGAAAAATTATTTCATTTTTATGAGTTAAGAGGGGACTGCCCTTATTGCTTTAAATGTATGAAATATATAAATATTATACTTTATTTAATTTTTATTTGTTGTTTTTCGGCCTTCAATATTTAAATTATTAAATTTTTCGAGCTCAAGGCAATATAATAAGAGATACATACTTGAAATTCTTCATATTATCAATATAGAGAGCGACAAACGGGTAAATTTTAAAACGGACACGGAAAATTGTGCTTCGGCCTATAAGCAGCTAATAAGCAGAAACAAGAAAGCTCTTTGAGAGTGATTTGTCAGTTTATTGTCCCACCAATATTTGTATTAGAATGTTAGACAACAACAGTTTACCTGTAGCTGATATATGTATATGTATGCTGAGCGCGACTTACAGTTGGAGAAATTTGTACATGGTTGTTTTTGATCAAAATTTGTTTATACCTACGGGATTTATTTGTTTACATTATGTTTATATTCGTTTGATATGTAATATTTTACAATTAGTCGATCAGGCACAGCCAAGATTGTAGGTGGTGTTATAGTGATGTATGTAAAATGCACTTTTTGATGTTTTTATTGTTTTTAATCTTTTTAGTCCTGAAGATGATCTCAGATTGAGGTAGAAATATCGATCAATTATTAAACAAATATATTAATTGAAACATATAAGATATTTCGTTTTATTTATGCGTGGCCTTGACCTCGAAAAATTGAATAATTTATTTAATAATTTGGGAAAAATTTAAACAACGTGACATCAACGTCCTGGGCCCGGGGTCTCTCAGGGGGCCTGCGATTTAGAGGTAATAAGACATTTTTTTTAAATTCTTTAGTTGTTCCATGTGCAAATTTTAAGCCGAATTTCAAAAGCAACGAATATTGATAATGATTTTTGCCTGAGCCTGAGGAGACAATAAAAACATCGAACAAAAATGTGTTTCTCAGGGGGCTCGCGATTTAGAGGTACTAAGACATTGTTTTTAATTCAGGAGAGTCTTTAGTTTTTCCATGTGCAAATTTTAAGCCGAATTTCAAAAGCAACGAATATTGATAATGATTTTTTGCCTGGGCCTGAGGAGACAATAAAAACATCAAATAAAAATATGTTTCTCAGGGGCCCGCGATTTAGAGGTACTAAGACATTTTTTTAATTTCAGGAGAGTCTTTAGTTTTTCCATGTGCAAATTTTAAGTCGAATTTCAAAAGAAACGAATATTGATAATGATTTTTTGCCTGGGCCTGAGGGGACAATAAAAACATCAAACAAAAATGTATGTTTATATGAATCCGCAATCGTAAAGTTTTCGTGGTGACACTGATGAAGGTTCATCTTCAAAAAGTCTTTCAACAATACCACCAAATCTGTATCAAAGTCCAGATTATTTAAGCGACTTCGATATCGGTACCGCGAATAATGAGTTTTTGCGATCTGAAGAAGTCAACCAAATAATTCTTCGAGGTCATCAAAAGTGTCCTGTTATTTTTGCACGTGATTGTCATGACGAGGCATTTCCTACCTCGTTGTTAAACAGAATCTTGCCAAATGGAGAGAAAGTGGAGCGTGAATGGTTAGTGTGGAGTGCCAGTACCAATGATTTTTATTGCCTACCATGTCTATTAAGCACCAACTCTTTAATTCGACCTAAAATTTGCTCTGCGGATATTCGAAATTCTAGGTATGGAAGAAGATATACGATAAACTGTCATCACACGAAAATCCTCAAGATCACATTAAATGTTATACTCAATGGCGATCTTTACAAAAACTAATTCAAAAGGAGGCTACAATTGATACACTAATCAATGATCAGCTAATCACTGAAACTCAAAAGTGGAAAGAAATTTTATGTTGAATTTTGGATACTATTTTATTTTTGGGTGAAAAAGGCCTAGCTTTCAAAGGCAAAAGTATATATCTTGGTGAACGAAACTATTGACATTTTTTGGGAATCTAAGTTCTCATAAGCCAATACGATCCAATACTTAGAGATCATTTGGAGAAAGTTAGGATTTCACAACAGCAGCACAAACGTTTACAAGTTCACTATCCTTCCCCAGACATTCACAACGAGTTTATAGAAATTTGTGCAAAGCACGTGCGGGAAACTATATTAGATCAAGGCAAGAAAGCCAAGTATTTTGCTATTATCGTTGATGCTATGCCAGATGCTAGTCACGTTGACTACGTTCATTTTGCGCTAACTCCATTTCAATTCGAAAGCAACAAATTTTAAAATTCAAGAACGGTTTTGGCTTTCGTGAATTGTAACCAAAAAACTGGTCATAAAATCGCTGATCTAATTTGCCATATTTGATTGAAGATTGTCGTGCACAATACGTACGATAACAGCGCCAATATGAAAGGAGCTTACAACGGAGCACTGCGTCACATTCTCGACAAAAACTCGAATGCTGATTACTCGCCTTGTGCAACCCACATTCTCAATTTAGGTGGTGTTGATGCTGCAGAATGCTGTACAGCTGCAATTACTTTCTTCGGAGTTGTACAAAAATGTTTTACTATTTTCAGCAGCACTCCACAACGAGGGGACATCCTCAAAAAAAAAAAAAAAAAAAAAAATGTACCGAGCTCTCTTCATAGTCTTTCAGCCAAAAGCCAAATTTGACTGCGCAAGCATACGGCGATGTTACCGGCATTCTCAAGTACATCAACACGTTCGAATGTATCTTGCTGTCCTCAATTTGGTACAAAATACTGACTACCATTAATGAAAGAAGCATGGTCCTCCAAGCTAGAGACGCCACCATAGATGTTGAGGTCCGACATGTAGATGCCTTATTAGCTGATTTGAAGTCGATCAGGAACCAATGGGAAATAATTTTAAACGAATGCAAAACAGTTGCTATTCAATTGAACATCTCGCCAAAGTTTCCGGACGTTCGAAAGAGAAAACCCAAAACACGTTCTGAAGATAATTTAAATGAGATGATAACGGATGATCCAGAGTTTGATTTTAAAAACACGAACTTTTAGTTGAAAACGAAGGAAACCAAAGGAAAATATGCATTAAAAGTTGGTTGCATTCCCGTGCCTTTGTAAATTATTAAAGGCAACTAGGAAAGGAAAGGACTAGAGAAAAAAGTGATTTCTAGTTTCCAACACATTTTAGCCTTTTAATCGCTTCAACAATGTCTAGCCAAGCTTTTGTGGTGTTGAATACTCTTTTTCGCTTTGGTAATATACCTATCACGCACTTTTATTAACAAAAATAAAATTTTCTAACTAATTACACAAATTTCCATACAAAAAAATTTAAACAAACTTCTTGTTCTTCCTTTTTTTCAAGCGTAGGTACGTCCAGCGACCAACATTAATGTACGCTTAGGTACATGAAACTTTCATGCTTTGTCCCTTTCATGGAGCTTACGCCTCATGTGCAGCTCTCCATTCAAGTACACGTGTTCGACATCTAAGCGTATAGATTTCGCCTGCAGCGTCTAATACGCGTCTATGACGCGTAGCCTCGTGTGCACCTTGCCTTAACCATTAACAACATTAACATGCATAAACATGTATGTACATATGTGAAGCTGATATAAAATGAGAACACATACATCCATACATACCTATAAATGCACTTCCGAAGTTAAATAACGCTTGCGCATGATGCTGTTTTTTATCTATTTGAACTAATTCACCATCTATGTATGTGATGCATAATGTTATGTGCAAGCACGGTTGCCACTTTGGTCCATTTGGACCAAAAAAGGGTCCCTTCCAACCCCATTTGGTCCGCTGGTCCATTTTCTTAAATTTTGGTCCTTTTTGAGGCAGTTGCCACGATTTTGGTACTTTTCTTTCTTTTACACTCAGGTAAAAATTCACAATTTTGCCCAAAAAATTTGCAGCACGTTCGTTAACCCACATATAATTTTGAAATTACTTCAATGAATGTCCACAAAAACTTGCTCAGTCAATAAAAATGTACGAGAACAGTGATGTTTCACCTAGGAAATAAGTTAGGCGAGACATTAAAAAGGAAAGTGTTGACACACACTGTCGTTAATTGTTGATGAAACAACCGACTTATGAAAAAAACTCTTGTTTAATATTTATAATAATAATGGCTAGATATTTCCATCGGTTATTAAACACTTAGTGAAAGATTTTTGTCACTAGTAGAGCTAAAAGTTTGTATTTCAAATGCACGTGCGCCTTTAAGAAATTTGTCAGGGCTTGCAGCTGATGATGCGTGCAGTTTAATGAATTGAAAACTAAGTAAAAGAATGAAACTAATTTATTTTTATGAGTTTTAAGCGGGGATTACCCTTATTGCTTTAAATATATGAAAACATTTATTTGAAGCAATTTTTAATTTTATAATTTATTTAATGATTTGGGAAAAATTTAAGCAACGTGACATCAGGACCGACAAGGCGACAGCTGTTTCGATTATACCTTGTAAATCACTTCAAAGCCTTTTCTCCCGGGAGTGGGATTTGAACCCGCACTCCTACGATGTTTGAAGTGTTACAAACGTGGCTGAATGCGCTTTAGTGAAATAAGGAACAGTAAAGTTAAACTATTTTGATGCATTCCCTTTAATTCAACATGTGAAAAAAATCCTAAAAAAAATGGCAGAGAAATCTCCCTTTCAATCACATGCTAGCAAAGTATTTCAGCGTGCCGATTTCCCTATTAAAATTGACCACCAATCACCAATCACGATTTATAATACTTTCCAGTATTGGGTAAAATTAATCTAATGAGTAGAATGAATCTAATGGGTAGAGTTCCAATCCGTCAGCACCAATGGGACACGGTTTGTTTTGCAATGTTCTGGCTATGCAGCTCACTTAACTCATTTGAAAATTTTCACTGGATACATGCTGGCAAATATTCATCGAATACCTACTAAACTCTGTAATGCAAATTCAATAAAACTAAATTAAGCTTAAAAGTATCTATACAATAATAATAATAAGATGAACGCACACTAAAGCTGAGTTTCATTCTATTCTTTGGACGAGGAAGGTGCTAATGCCCCTATTACCGTTTACAACTCCACTCTGGTTGGGTTGAAATTTCGCAATTTGGTATTACAGATTACAACTCAACCTCCCTGCAAAAATTGTTGGATTACGTGTTCCATTTTCTTCATGTTGGAGTACTCTAACAATACTCCTTTGCAATGCGTTTGCGGACCACCATCAGCCGATCATTGCTCGTTTTTTAACGACAGTGATCACGACACGATGACGATCGAACAGAGTTGCCAAAAGTAAAATATTGCATGCAAATAATTAATAATAAAATTTTACTTTGGCAACTCTGATAAAATGCAACAGCGCACTGGTTTTATGTATATATATTATATTAGTTTCTTTATTCACGTATGCGTATGCGTATTATATTAGTTTCTTTATTCACGCAAATGTAAATAACATAAGAATATTCATTTACTTTCATTTTAAATTAAATTCACTTCAATAATTCTTTCCGACACAATTCCTCTTTAGTACTTTGGCATTTGAAGTTGTTGTTGTTGTTGTAGCAATGCTCGCCCCACCTAATAGCCGCGACCGATCACAAATTGTCATCAATATCCTCTAACGGGAGTCCAAGGAAACTTGCCGTTTCAACAGGGGTGGACCATAAGGAAAGGGGTGTTAGAGGCGTTGGTTCCACATTACAATTGAAGAGATGGTTTGTGTCATGTGGGGACACATTGCAAGCGGGGCATACATTTTGTATGTCGGGGTTGATTCTGGATAGGTAAGAGTTTAACCTATTACAGTATCCAGAACGAAGTTGAGCAAGAGTGACACGCGTTTCCCTGGGGAGTATGCGTTCCTCTTCCGCAAGTTTTGGATAATTTTCGTTAAGTACTGGATTCACCGGGCAATTCCCGGCATAAAGGTCCGACGCCTGTTTATGGAGTTCACCAAGGACCTGCTTGTGTTTTTTCACTTCATACGGCTGGGTTCTCAGGTGCCGTATTTCCTCAAAATGCTTACGGAGATGACTCCTTAAGCCCCTAGGCGGTGCTGGTTCATCAATCAGATGTCTGTTGGGATGCCCAGGTTTCTGGGTATTCAACAGAAACTGTTTGGTCAGCATCTCATTTCTCTCCCTGATGGGGAGTATTCTCGCCTCATTATGCAGATGGTGTTCTGGGGACATAAGAAGACAGCTCGTGCCGATTCTGAGAGCAGTATTTTGGCAGGCCTGTAGTTTCTACCAGTGGGTGATTTTTAGGCTTGGCGACCATATGGGTGACGCGTAGCACGTAATCGGCTGGCTAATTGCTTTGTATGTAGTCATGAGCGTTTCTTTATCTTTTCCCCAAGTACTGCCAGCGAGGGATTTGAGGATTTTGTTACGGCTCTGAATTCTCGGAACAAATGCGGCTGCGTGCTCACCAAAAAGTAGATCCTGATCAAACGTCACACCCAAGATTTTGGGGTGTCGGACAGTCGGTAGCGTAGTGCCATCGACGTGGATGTTCAAAATGGTCGACATTTGGGGCGTCCATGTTGTAAATAAGGTCGCGGAAGATTTAGTCGGTGATAATGCCAGGTTTCACGAGGCGAAAGAGATCAGGGAGGTAGCCGTTTATTTTATTGCATAGCGCATCGATCTTTGGGCCTGGGCCTGTGGCCATTATTGTGCAGTCATCGGCGTAAGAAACGATTGTGACTCCTTCCGGTGGTGAAGGTAGCTTAGATATGTAGAAATTAAGCAAAAGTGGGGATAGGACACCACCCTGTGGCACCCCCTGTTTAATTCTCCTTGGTTTTGATGTTTCGTTTCTAAATTGCACCGATGCCTGCCGACCACCCAGATAATTTGCGGTCCACCTTTTAAGACATGGGGGAAGGGTAGACCCTTCCAGGTCCTGCAGCAACGAGCCATGGTTGACCGTATCAAAAGCTTTTGATAGGTCTAGCGCTACGAGTACTGTTCTATGGCGGGGGTGTTGATTTAAACCGCAATTTATCTGGGTGCTAATGGCATTTAGTGCGGTGGTAGTGCTATGGAGTTTTCTGAAGCCATGCTGATGAGGGGCTAGCTGCAAATTTGCTTGGAAATAAGGGAGCAAAATGGCTTCAAGCGTCTTTGCCACTGGCGATAGGTGAGATATCGGACGATACGACTCACCTATGTTAGCTGGTTTCCCAGGCTTTAGTAGCGGGACCACCTTGGCCATTTTCCATTTCTCAGGTATGACAAAGGTGGAAAGAGACAGATTGAAGACATGCGCTAAATATTTGAACCCCTCTTTCCCTAGGTTTTTAAGCATCGGCATGGCTATTCCGTCTGGGCCCACTGCTTTGGATGGTTTAGCACGACCAATGGCGTCCTCAACCTCTTTAGCGGTGATGGTGATAGGTGACGCGCTGAATTTGTGTTTATGTGCGCGTCTATTGGCTCTCCGTCTATCTTTGTCGACCGTAGGATGCATTATATATTGTCGGCAGAAAGCGCTCGCGCATTTTTTCGCGTCCGACAGCACTTTGTCGCTAAAGGCGATGGAAACTTTGTCTTTGTGCTTAGTCGGATTCGATAGGGACTTTACGGTGGACCAAAGTTTACCCACACCGGTAGAGAGGTTACAACCTCTTAGGTGCTCCTCTCATTTCGCCCGCTTGTGTCCATCTACAAGCAATCTGATGCGTTGGTTTATATCCCTTATTTGGGGGTCGCCTGGGTCAAGCTGTCTTATAAGGGCACGTTCTCTCGCTAAGTTTGCGGCCTCCGCCGGGAAGTGGGCCGGATTTCGGGAATTCTCCCGGCGGGAATGAAATGTGCCGAGGCGGATTTAATGATCTTACGGAAGGCACGCTCCCCTTGGCGGGCATCAGTCGGGATAGGGAGGGCAGCTAGGCGGCTGTCTGTAAAGGATTTATATTCTTCCCACTTTCCTTTTTTGAAGTTTATGAAAGTGCGTTTTTCAGTGACGATGAAGTCGGCGTTACGCTCAAGCGAAATAAGTATGTGCAGGTGGTCGGATGCCAATGTTACCATCGGCTGCCAGTTGACACAGTTTACGAGTTCTGCGCTCACGATTGAGATATCTGGCGAGCTGTGACAGCTTCCTACCATACGTGTGGGGGCGTCTCCGTTTATTGTGCAGAACGTCGTTTCTTCTATTTGATCCGCCAACATCTCACCCCTACTGTCCGCCCGCAAGTTTGAATGCCATAGATCATGATGGACATTGAAATCGCCTAAGATAATGCGATTGTTGCCAGTGAGTAAGGCCCTGATATTAGGGCGGTATCCACTGGGGCAACAGGTGGCAGGAGGGATGTAGATGTTGATGATTTCTAGGTTTGCATCGCCTGACCGGACAGATAGGCCTTGACGTTCTAAGACATTGTCCCTGCGGTCGATGCCAGGATCAAATATACAATATTGCACAGAGTGGTGTATGATAAACGCGAGACCGCCTCCATTTCCGCTCTCGCGGTCTTTCCTGTGGACGTTATACCCAGAGCAGGTCTGCAATGCAGATCTTGCTGTGAGTTTAGTCTCTTGAATCGCAGCAATGCGGATGTTGTGCCGCTTCATGAAATCGACTATCTCCGTAATCTTCCCAGTTAGTCCATTACAGTTTAACTGCAGAATTCTGAAGTGCATAAGGGGAGACGTCGCCACTCTTGGGGTAAGTGACGGGTGACTACGCCTGGGTTGGGGAAGGCCAGGACGCAATTGCTGTTGTGGCCCTAGGACTGGGCGTCCTTTGGCAAGCATT
Organism: Eurosta solidaginis; assembly: GCF_040869045.1. Lineage (NCBI taxonomy): Eukaryota > Metazoa > Arthropoda > Insecta > Diptera > Tephritidae > Eurosta > Eurosta solidaginis. The sequence continues at coordinate 141,545,249 of NC_090319.1, read as the reverse complement.
GGGTTACCCGGATGATTTGGGTTTGCGACCTGGCAACATGGCGCGATGAAACCCGTCGGAGGGTTGCCGTCGCGGAGACCAGAACATCTAGGGAAGTGGCACCACCCAAGGCAGGAGCTGCATTGGGCGGATGTCGCAAACATATATATTCTGTGCTGGCAAACGGTGCAAACGGAGGTAGGGACTAAAAGTCTGTTTCCCTGATCTACACGATTGCTGCCGGAAAAGAGGGGGAGAAGACGGGGGCAGGGACTGTTGCGCAGCATTGCTTCCGACTCTACTACGAAGATTGTAGTTATGAGTGGTAGCAGCTGTTTGAGTTGTTGGCGCCGTGGGGCGTGAGCAGCAGCGGGTACTTGTTGTGGCTTGCAGAGTCGCGGGGCTGCTGGAAGGTAGTGGGGGGGGGGGGCGCTTAAACGTAGACTACGGGACGCCCTTGGGCGTGAACAGCAAGGAGCCACAAAATATTTATAAAAGTTACTTGGACGTCGGGTTTTGGGATCAAGCCCAGAACAACCTGTCCGATGCAACCATCCCTTGCACGAGACACACTGAACAGAGTATGACCGTCCTAAAAGGATTCTTTTCCGGCAGATGCAGCAAAACCATTTCTCAGGACCGGGGTCAGGAGACGGACCCGGATTGGCTTCGATGCCTTCCCGGAGTAAGAGAATATGGAGCAGTCCTGCTGCAAGGAGCTGCTGGGAGGATGACAATTTGTGGGAGGGACGAAACAAATTAGATGGGGTCACACTGAAATGACAGTCCTTGGTCTGGAAAAATCACGAGTCGCTCCGGTACATAGAACCGACTGCCTTGGGAAGCGCCATTTGGCATATGATCATCTGTGGGTGCTCCATGGAGTACTACAGTGAAAGTACTTTGGATAGTACTCTCACGTATGTACTCTAGGACATCGGAATGTTAATTGGAGCACATTTTTTGTATAAATACAGATTAGATTTGGAGCAGTCCTATACTCCCAAAGGAGTATTCCTTACATTATTTATAGAGTACTCGCGTTTTTTGAAGGGCTGTCAAAAAAAATGTCGGTTGAGTTGTCTAGTCTAACAACTTTTTGTGGCATTACCGTTTACAACCTTGTGTTGGTGTTTGTCAAAGACGCCAAAATCTTACAACGATTACTAGCAGTTGTCTCATACAATTTTGCAGTTGTTTTGAAAAAAGGTATCGTTTTACAATACGGTTTACCACCTAATTTTTTACAAAAAATTTCAAAGTTGGTATCAAAAGACACGTTTCGACCTCCGCTTTTAGAATCCGAAAACAAAAATTAAAAATGTAATTTTTGTTTTCGGTTAAAATTTTCATGTGGTTGTTGTATTTTGCCGGATTTTTTGTACACACTAATGCAGAAAGGCGTTGGATCCACCCAGGGTTATTTTTACAAATCGCGGCCGAAGGCCGCCAACGCAGAAATATGTTCTGCGCAAAAAAACTATGGATCGGGCCTCATCTTTCGGACCCTCTCGGGGCTATTTTATGGGTTTTTGTAAATATTTTTCGACAGAAATGAAATTTTCAATTTCCGCCTAAAAACGGAGATCGAAACACGTCTTTTGATACCACCTTTGATAAGAGTTAGATGGTGCACGGTCTCATAAAACGTTACCGAATAAAAACAAAAAATTGAAAGCCGGTAGTTAAACCTTTTTTAATCAAACAATAATCAATCATTTTGTACACATTTATAGAAAAAACAACGTTTAAACAAAAGATTACACTGAATAACTTTTTGACTTTATGGAGCGACATTCCAAAGTTGGACGAGGCTGGCCGTAGTTCGGATGCAGCCAAAATAGGTGAAATTATGCGAACCCGAGTCCCAGTAATACTAATCACTACTCCTGGGAATCCTTATTTAAAGTAAAATACAATTTTTGCTGTTTGGGTTTCAATCCACTTCGCACAAATATGCTCGCCTATAATATCTAAAAGCAGCCCAACACCGAAATCATTTCCACAGCATTTTTGACAGCTACCATATCAGCAAGGTATCTGAGTGTGGCGCATAATTTTAAAATGGGTGTAAAGCCTTCCCTCGAACGCGTTTGAGGAAATGGTCCTTAATTGTGTTTAGTAATGAGCAAAATGCTTCCTTTCAAATCTGCAAAATAACTTCATTTGAAGCTCATCATTTGTCACTTAAACATTTTCTTGCTTGGTGATTGGTAGTATGAAGGGATAGGAATGATCACGCGAATGTTTTCCGTATTTGCGACATGTCAAACACCAACATTTTCGCCATTGTAAAGTAGATTTCATATCACATAATATCTTGTAATAACTTTTATCACTTTTACGAATGCTTAAATTTCCGCCACAAATTGGTCACCTGTTCATTTATCTGTCAAATCATCACTTTCTTAGGTTGGCAACACCAATTCAACTTCAACTGAAATAAGTTGTAATTCGTAATACCAAACAGGAGGTGAGTTGTCTTAAAGTTGAGTTGTTTTAATTACAACTTAACTAAGTTGAGTTGTAAACGGTAATAGGGGCATAACATTTTAGCGACAGTGAACTACGCCATATTGCTTCGATGAGTTAATTTACTTACATTTTAAGTACAACCAGAAAGGTAGGTTGCTCCTAGCCTTTGCCGGATACCACACGGATTGTGTTCATGCTGCTGGGTGTCATATGAGAAAGTCCACTGCGCAGCTTCTTCCACTTGCTGCAGGCAACCATATCTCACAAAAAAGGGACCCCAAATACAATAGTATTTCCACAATACTAAAAATTTTTCGGGCCCATGAGGGGAGCTTTTCAACAAATATTCTACTGTGAAATTAAATAAAAATACAACAGTTAAAAGAAACAATATAGGGGATGTAGCTTCGACTTACGACCCTTGAAAACATTCTGGTCAACTTCTGCTTCGCGAAAAGCTAAGCTATATTTTGAACTGCGATTAATACGCATTAGGGCTCTGCAAAAGATTATTTTTAACATCGTTTAGTGTGGCCATGGCATAATATTTGTTATTTGTGAATGTATGGCAACTCACTACTTGTCAATTAAATCTAAATGTATTGCAACCCTTTTTTCATCTCGCTTTGCTTCTTTGTTTACCTCTTCCGTTATTATTAAATCTATAAAATCCCAACTTGCAAGAATTCGGGAGCCATTTTTTATTTTATACGTTGGAACACGCATTGCTAGCGGGAGCGAAAACTGTGATAAGTGTCACTGTTATAAATTGTAATTGCTATTTATAATGTCTTATTTGTTATAGAAATAAACAGTGCTATTGCAAGCAAGTTCTCATCCAGCTTCCGCCTTTTATTACGTTTACAGGCTCTGAATGAGGAGTTTTGTTCCACGCATAAATCAATTATATGTTCAGACATTAAAGATGACCATGAATATTTTACTAATGATGTTGCCGCCCAATTTGAAGAAATTCACTTGGAACTCTTCTGTCTGGCAAAACAGCAGCAAACAGATATGTTCCCCCTGTATCGGATTGCGAGGAGACAAAGACTAAGAACCAATCATCTGATTCTCAAGTGCGATGTGTCGCTCCTGCTCAATTCCCACGCTTACCAGTACCCTCGTTTTCTGGCAAGTTCACCGATTGGCCAAACTTCAATGATTTATTCAATCGACTAATTCATAACAACGTTGAATTAAATTTTATCCATAAATTTCATTATTTGAAGCAGGCATTGGTAATTGACCGTGATCTGGGCATACATCAAATGCTTTTAACGGAAGTAAATTATACCACGGCATGGGAGTTGTTAATAAAACGTTATAGTAATCCGCGTATAATATTTTCCCATCATATGAATACGTTATACAATTTACCAGTTCTCGTTAAAGAAAAGGCAGACGACATAAAGACTACTTTATGTGGCGAATGTCTGTCAATGAATTTAAACGGCTTAAGTTTCAAATTAGGAAATGGGATCATTGGATTGTACATTACTGAACAACCAAACTACCAGTTGAAACACACTCCGTATGGGAGCGTCATCTAGGAAGCAAAATAGAGATTCCTACCTTTTCTGATATACAAGACTTTTTAACCAATCGTCTCTTTACGATTGATGCAAATCCATCTGCTAGTCATTTGTTCAAACAAGTTCTTTTGGCCACGGCTTTAGTTTCACTGCGGAACGAATCCACAAATCAATCCTTAATATTTTATGCTCTTATAGATCAAGGTTCGGAAGGAACGCTATCTCGGAGTATGCAGTTCAACGCTTCGGCCTTCAGCGTCATCCTACTTCTGCAGATATCTGTGGAGTTGGTCCTAGTGCACTGAGCCAATCGAAATTTGTAGTTAACTTCACTATACATTCTTCCCTTCACTATACAAATTTACTTCTTTCTTGGCGCTGACATAATTGCGCAAATCTTATTACCGGAAATGAGGGTCGGTGCGTTTAATCAACCGATTGCTCAAAAACCCACCTCGGCTGGATTTTTCTGGGTCGAATCGATTATTCCCCACCTCCTGCTATTGAGGTGCACTGGATCATATTAACATTGAACTAGAAGGGCTTGTGCAAAGATTCTACGACAGCGAACAAGTGCCTGCTGAAAACACAATGTCAGAGAAAGACAAGTGTTGCGAAGAGTTTTTTTGCACAACCCATATGAGACAAACTAATGAAAAGTACCAGGTTCGACTTCCATTAAAATCAATCTACGACCCTAATCAAACTTTAGGACGATCCAGGCAAATTGCACTCAATGGGTTTTTACAACTGGAGCGTAAATTTCAGCGTGACGAAACATTCCGTTCTCAATACACGGATGGTATACACGACTACTAAATAAGCCTACGTTTAGCTTCTACGTCTTACCACATCACGCAGTACTCAAGATGTATAACTCCATCTCGAAAATTCGAATCGTTTATGACGCTTCGTCAAAAACTTCAAATGGCCGTTCGTTGAGTGATTTTTTGTGCACTGGTCCACCCTTGCAAAATGACCTACCTGCACTTATTCTTAACTGGCGTATACATAAATTTGTTTTTATAGCTGACATCCAAAAGATGTACAGATGCATTGACATGCACCAAGATGATGTGCATTATCAACGAATTCTTTGGCGAGCTAAGGATGGACAAGTGCAAGAATACTGCCTCACCACGGTTACCTTCGGCACGCCACATACTGCAATAAGGGTTATTCACCAAATCGCACGCGATGAGAAAGAGCATTTTCCACTCTCCGAGGATATTTTGCTGAATGATGTTGACGTAGACGATGTACTTATCGGCAGCGACACCGTCGCTAAAGCAATACAAATGCGCAACCAACTTATTTCAGGCCTCCAATCTACCGGTATGAAACTACGGAAGTGGTCAAGCAATATGCCTGATCTATTGCAATCCATCCCCGACATCATTCATTTAGTTCAAGTTGTCGTCTCAACGAAGACCAAACCATTAGAACTTTTAGCTCGCAGGGGTAGTGAACAAAAAAAAAACACCTAAAGTGAAGAAACAAGAAAGAAAAAGTTGGGAAAAACGGAAACTCAACTAAAAAGAAAAAGTTTGTGAAAAAAAATTTTAGAAAAAAAAATTGTTTGAAAAACAAAATTGAAAAAACACATACATACTGTTTGACACATTATCAAATCGTTACCAATCACAATTTATAATACTAGCCAATATCGGGTAAAAATAATCTAATCTGTAAAATTGATCTAATGGGTAAAACGAATCTGATGGGTAAAGTTCGAATTCGTTAGCACCAATGGAACACAGCTTTGCAACGTTCTGGCTCTGCAGCTGACTTCACTCATTCGTTTTTTCTTCACTAGATACTTGGAATTTTTTCACCGAATACATAAAACTTTGTACAACTAATTATCAAACTCTTTCAAATTAAGATTAAAAGTATTTATTCAATAATAATCAATTAAACACGAACACAGCTGAGTTTTCCTCATTTATTCAAGTTTGAAGAAAAGTTCCTGGCATTCTGGCGGTTTTCAACAGCGCCACATATACTCTGGTGAGTTGGTATAATATAAGTTCAATTGCCACAAGAAAAGCAAGGTGCTCCCCTTATTTGCTGGATAACAACAAACATATTTTGTTCCTGCTAACGCCATACCTATTGCGGCTGAGTTATAGACATAATTGGAAGTCCACAGCGCAACCTCTGTTCCAAGTGCTCCACTCAATTACGCCACGCGTAAGTGTTAAACCTTTTTTTAATTTTGTAAAGTTCAATATTGCAGCTGGTCCTTCGAGCCGGATCTCTTGATCTGGCTAATCGAATAACCGCAACGTTTCCTGTCTAAAAATTATTTCCCCCAACATGGCCGAAGTCAGGTCCCTCGAGTCCAAAGTCCAGTTGCAACAAAACCGTTTTGAATTATTAATAATCGCCGCTGAGCCTATACTAAACGCCTCTGTAGCGGAGTTAACCAAAATTAAAATTCAATTGCGCCTTGACCACCTGGAAAAGACTAGGGAAAGAATTGAACGTGGACACGTATCAATATACGCATTAAAATTTGAGGTTATAAAAGATAACGACTATATAAGCAATAACGTGTTTCCTAGCATGTACGAAGTTTATGATCAACAAAGGGTATTTTTATTAGAAAAACTTGCTCAATTCTATGCAGCAAATCCACACGACGGATCTGTTCTCCGCGAAGCCCCTGCATCATCCACCCGAGCCAGATTACCTGAATTGGTTCTTCCCACGTTCGATGTAAACTTCAGAAGTTGGAGATCCTTCAACGATATGTACACTTCACTTGTCGGGTCTAGTTGGGTTATTGACAATATCACAAAGTTACAATATCTTAAGCGAAGTTTATCCGGGGAAACAGCGCGTCTGCTAGCCACCTTTGCAATCACTTTTGACAATTTCGTTCCAGCGTGGAATAAATTAGTTGCACGCTATGAGGGAAAACGCGTTCTTATTGAAACTCAGCTTGAAGCCTTATTTACGGTTAAAAAACTCACGTAGCAGTCTGCAAAAGAATTACAATGGTTGCTTTCAACTGTCAGCTCTTAAAGCTCCTGGAGCTCCTGTCGACTCTTGGGACATCATGATTGTCCACCTTGTTACTCGGTGCCTTGACTCAACCACACGTCAAGCATGGGCGCTTGACCAAGGTGCATCCGCAACCCCAACCGGCCTGTCAGCTGTCCCCAAGTTCATCGAAGCTCGTGCTGCTGCACTTGAAACAATCGATCGTCATGACTCCATTAAGTCGCAAAATAGTAAAAAGGTTAAAAGTCATGCCACAACTTCATTATCGCGATGTTGTTTGTGCACCGAGAATCATGAGTTGATGCAATGTCCAACCTTTGAAAGTAAATCTCCTACTCGATTTTTCGAAAACTCTGTTTCAATTGCTTAGGCCCTCACGTGTTAAAAGACTGCTCTTCCAAAGGAACATGCCGTAAATGTAAACAATGCCATAATACGTTGTTACATATCGTTTCACCAAAATCTACCAAATCGACTGTCAACCACGTGACAGCAGATTCTGATAACTTACAATCATCAACCGTTCAATCGGGTGAGTTGCAGTCAAACAGTAGCGAGGAAGCTGCTGTCGTCAACCATGCCACAGCACGTGAGCACGTGCGTCACGTAGCGCGCGCATTGATTGGTCCTGGTTCAGAACTGTCATTTATCAGTGAAAGAATTGTTCAACTTCTTCGATTAAAGCTTTCAGCAACCGCAATTAGCCTTCTTGGCGTAGGAGCTTCCCATGTTTCCACCACTCGCGGAGTAGTATATGTCAACTTAAATACATTAGCGACAAAACGATACGCGTGCACAGTTACTGCATTCATTTTACCTAAACTTACTGCTTTTTTACCGTCGAGATAATCTAAATCCATACATTGGGCTCATATTAAAGAGTTACTACTCGCTGACCCAACGTTTAACACTCCTGGCAAAATCGACATGACTTAAGGCGCTGACGTCTACTCCGAAATTTTACACGACGGTATTCGGATAGGTCCAATACATACTCCGCTCGCACAGGCCACAGTCTTTGGCTGGATTCTTTCTGGATCTATCGCAGAAAATCCATCAATGACTTCAGCCCGTATCCATTATTGGTCGCATGATGACGAAATAAGTAATCTCATTCGAAGGTTTTGGCAACAGGAGGAGGTTACCACCCTAACACCTAAGCTGACTCCAGAAGAGGAAGCGTGCGAGACGCATTTTTAACGGACGCACACACGCACCGAAAATGGACAGTACGTTTTCCGATTGCCTCTGAAACAATCCTTTTCAGAACTAGGGGATTCACGATCAAACGCAGTTCATTTCATTTCATTTCATTTATTCGGAAAAAATACATTAGTACAATAAGACAAATTGTCTTTTGTAGTACAACAAACATAATTCATATAATTCATTTAAATAAATAAATAAAAGATGCTAGAAAACAAGCATATCAAAAACAATACTACAAAACTTTAAATTTTTAATTTTTTAAATTTTAAATTTTGGTTAAATTAGATTAAGATAAGATAAAAATAAAACAAATGCCCAGTTTAAGTTTGTTGACTAGAAAAATAACTGAAAATAATATGTTTGTAGTTGCTTTGGTTTACATTATTCCTAATTGCAGCTGGGATAGAGTTCCAAATACGTACGGTGTTGACGAAAAACAGCCTTGTCGAAGCAACGAAGTTAAAGTTAGGCACAACTAGATTACTCGTCCTGGGAGACCTAGTGAATGTCAATTTCTCAAAAAGATATGCTGGTGATTTTGTGACAATCAAGCGGTACAAAAAAATCACACTTCTAGCTTTTTCGTATCCTATTTTCCTTAAACCGACGACTGACCGCGAACCCTGAATACGCCCAAATGTATACCGAATTTTTGAACGTTTACGAAGCAGTCTTCACATGTCCAAAGTTCCTGATGGCTACGTACATAAATCAATTATATATTATTTTCCTCATCATGGCGTGCTCCGACCATGTAGTACTACTACAAAACTACGAGTTGTTTTTAACGGTTCGGCCCGAACAATGAGCGGCAAGTCACTGAACGACATAGTTTACGCAGGGGAAAAACTCCAAACTGATATTACCGACGTTTTACATTATTCCCGTCTTTAGATATACATGGTCTAGGCTGATGTTAAACAAATGTATCTTCGCGTCTTGGCTCATCAGGTTGATTGGGATCTACAGAGAATACTATGGTTGTCAAATGGGAAGTTAGTCGAATATCATCTCCGCACCGTAACTTATGGTCAAGCATGTGCACCCTCCTTAGCCCTAAGAGCATTCAAGGAGCTTGTTATTGACGAAGGATTTCCACTAGCGGTTCCAAGGCTATCTCTCGGTCGATATGTAGACGGCGAATTCGGTGGAGCTGACACTATACAGGAGTGCATTGAATTGGTCAACCAAGTTATACAACTCTGCAACACTGGTCAGTTTCACCTTCAGAAATGGAGTAGCAATCAACGGACGATTCTCACACATCTGGAGCCTAATCTCTTGGCTACTGAAACCAACATGAAGTTTGATTCAACAAAAATTATTCGAACCCTTGGTTTAAGCTGCAATCCCGAGTCTGACAGATTTCATTTATATAACAACTTTATTGCTATTAAGAATATTACAAATAATAACGTCTTATATAATATTGCTCAAATATTTGATCCCCTAGGATTTATTTCTCCGATAGTCGTCACTGCAATAATTTTCATGCAAAATCTCTGACTTCACAAGCTTGAATGGGATCAACAACTCCCTGATTTGTTACAAAACTCTTGGAAGGATTTTGAGTCTAACCTTCAAGACCTGCACATTCTTACAATTCCTCCGCATCTAGGTCTTGCCAAATCTGCTTTAGTAGAAATTCATCGCTTTTCTGACGCATCATTAGCGGCCATGAGCGCAGTTGTCTATCTTAAAGTTTTACATGAGGAAAACGCTACGGTGAGCTTGGTTCAAGCAAAGACTAAAGTAACTCCTATTTCCAGAATTTCCATTCCTCCTCTTGAGCTCACTGCAGCATTCCTGCTAACTGGACTGACACATAACGTTATTGATGCTCTCAATCTTTCTTCGGCCCCTGTTTGGCTTTGGACTGATTCGTCAGTCACCCTCACTTGGCTCACGAAACATCCTTCAAAACGGAAGGACTTTGTAGCAAATCGAGTGAGCTTCGTTCAAGAAAGGCTACCAACGGCAAGTTGGAGGTTTGTTCCGGGTAAGGAAAACCTCGGGGATTGTGCATCACGTGGTATGACGCCTCGTCAATGACATTCACACCAACTCTGGTGGCACGGCCCCCAGTGGCTTAAGTTGGATAGCTCGGTTTGGCCGACGAATAAGTACACTCAGTCCCAACAAGCAGAAAAGGAAGCAAGGAAAAGGAAAGACAAATCCACATTTCACATCAAAACAGATGAGTCCGAATCAGTATTACTCGACTACTATTCAGACTTAACCAAATTAATACGCGTCACCTCATGGTGCTTTCGATTCGCAAACAAGGCTCGCCGATTCCCAATGATCAACTATGACAAATGGCTATAAGTTACAGAAATGCAGGATTCTTTACAATTTTGGATAAAATTCGACCAGCAGATTGCTTTCAAGGAAGAAATAAAGCTTCTAGCTAAAAACAAAAGCACTGTTACAAAAACTTCTGGTTTCATTCGCAACCTCAATCCATTTGTGGACTCTGACGGCTTTCTTCGAGTTGGGGGACGCCTTGAAAATTCCGCATTGCCATATGATGCAAAACATCCATATATTTTACCACGAAACTCTAACTTAGCAAAACTCATTATTCGCGATACCCATCTTCGCACACTCCATGGAGGCACAAGTTCCACGCTCGCCTTACTCAGACAGCGAATCTGGATCCTGAGCGGCCGTGCAGCGGTACGGGAATCAATTCTTCGCTGTGTCGTATGTGCTCGATATCGAACTCCCGTCTTCAAGAGTTAATAGCGCTCGTTTGTTCCAGCATGCCGGGTAGACTATGCCGGTCCATTCACTTTAAAGGAACGTCGCGGTCGCACTCGCACTACATAGTAGAGGAGAAAAAACGCCCCCAGAGGGGGTTCCTCTGTTGGTATACCTTATTAACGAGGAATTGCCCAGCTCAGAAATAATGCTTCTCTTGTTTAGAAGAGGCTCGACGAATTCCGCAAGAGGCTCTTCTACCCCTAGTGAACCTAGAGATTTTGTGACCGCTGCTGGGAGAACGTTGTTGAAGGCTCCTTCTATGTCGAGAAAGATACCCAGCGTCAATTCTTTATAGGCAATTCCCTTCGCTATCTTAATAATGATAGCATGTAGAGCTGTCTCTACGGATTTGCCCTTAGAGTAGGCGTGTTGGTTGTTGGAGATTAGTGCTAGATTTGCCGATCGTGTAATATAGGCGTCCAGCAATCGTTCTAGAACTTTTAGGAGGAAGGAGGTCAGACTAATTGGTCTGAAGTCCTTTGGACTGTTGCACGATATCCTGCCTCCTTTGGGTATGAAGACTACTTTTGCCTTGCTTGTAATTCAGCGGGAAATATTCCATCCATTCCCGGAGATTTGAAGGGTTTAAAGGACTTGATTGCCCATATATCTCCTTTTTCGCTAACTATGTGGTCCAGGGGTCGAAACGGCCCTGGGTTACATTGCGTGTTTAAGAGGTATGGTTGAGAGGTGCAGCCTGGAAAGTGAGTGCTGACCAGGGTATCTAGAATTTCCGTACAAGAAGTGGCCCATTCTCCGTTCGCTGTGCGAATGCAGCTGGGAGGTATGGGGTTTTTGGAGAGGACCTTTCGTAGGCTATTGGCCTTTGAGACTTCTTCGATGTCATTGGTGAAGTTCTTCCAGGAGTCCCTTTTGACCTTCTGGATTGACTTCTTGAAAGATTTTAAGGCGTCCTTATAATGGGACCAGATTCCAGTGCGCTTAGCCTCGTAAAACAGTTTTCTGCTGTTTTTCCTCTGCTCGGAGATTTCTTGGTTCTACCAATAGGGTTTCTTTTTGCCCCTCATCTTAATCTCCGGGCAGGCTGCTGTGAAGGCAGCGTTACAAGATTTGGTGATAAGATCTACTGCTTCTTCTATTTTGGACGATGATTCTAGCTCACCGAGAGAAGCAAATGTTGTGTCTAAAGGAGGCGCTTCATCAGTTCTTATCGGTAGGCTCGACCTACCGTGAGAAGCGTTTCTTAGGAGAGTGGAGGATAGGACTTTTTTTATAAAGGTTCCAGTCCGTACGTCTATTCCTGTAAGCCATCCTAGGCGGTGTACGCAAAAGCATAGTAAAGGTGATATACATATGATCAGAGTAGGAGTTTTCGTTGGAAACTCTCCAATTTTTGACAAGGTCAGAGAATGGCCCTGAAACTAGAGTAATATCTAGAACCTCCTTTTTATTTGAGGTGATAAAAGTTGGTTTGTCTCCAGAGTTGCATATACTTAGATTGTTGTTAATAATATAATCAAAAAGAGACTCACCCCTAGTGTTAATGTCGCTAGAGCCCCAAGCGGTGTGATGTGCATTGGCATCGGCTCCGATTATTATCGGGAACTCTTTACTGTGGGCCTCCCGTACCGCTTTGCAGAGCCGGTCCTGCACAGAAGTTGGGCGATCGTGCGCCAGATAGGCGGACATCAGCCAGAGCGTTCGGTCCTGTATCTCGAGGCTAATGCAGGTAAAGTCCTCGTCGCTAAAAAGAAATAGCAGAAGAAATACTAGAGTTTTCTTTATTAGAATACAGGATCTGATTCTACCTGTCACGGGCGGTGTCACCAGCTGGTAATCCTTAGAATAGAGCCCACAGACCTTGCTGCCAACGATACAAGGCTCCTGGACTAGAACGACGTCCTCATCTGTTGTGCTGAGGCGTAAGATTAGGGCAGCCGAGGCTGCCTTAGAGTGGTGCAAGTTTATTTGAAGTACCTGCGCGCCCGTTAAAGGTCGGCTTCAGAAGCTGCTCGTCCATGCCAGTAAAGAACTGGCCCGCAAACTCAGATACCGAGAGTGTATCGCTCTCGGCATCCGGAGTGCTGCGTGCCAGTTCGATATCGGCCCCATGTTCACTCAAGGTGTTGCATGGGTCCCCGAGATTCGTTGTGGCGGTTGCGGATTCGATCGTGGCGGAATCCCCACCCACCAGATCTTACGGCGCGGAGGTGGTTCCTTCAGCAGGGCCAGGGGCAGTAGATCTACTCGCGGTGTTTCCATCTAACTACTCGCCCTGAGGTACAGGCTCACCTTTGTCCGGTGCTTCTTCTTTAGTACCATCCCTTCGAATCTTCAACGTGATGGAGTAGAAGCCGTAGCTTAAAACTCCACCACATTCGTCAAGCCAAGGGAGAGAAGCCTCGTTTATGATGAAACCAACATAATGCTGCTTCGCCCTTGTCTCGCCGACCCGGACTACCCTCCAATCACTCGAAGGTAGCCCCTTATTTGATTCTGCGATGGTTTATAAAGTCTCGCCAGGATCCGCTATGCCGTCTGGGACCCAGGCCCAAGCTCTCGGTCTGTCCGGAATTTCTTCCAAACCGACCGCATCCAAGCTGGCCCCAGGCCACAGCTGTCCTTGCGAAGTTATGGCGAGTTTGTAGAGCTTGCACGAGCGCTCATCAGTGCAGGAAACAAGCTTGACCCTGCCCTAGTGCCAGCCGGCATCACGAATAGTGGGAGCCGCCCCGGATACTTAGTCATGATGTCCTTAAAGATCTTGAGAAGGCCGTTAAGGACATCCTTCCAGTTATCAGGGGCCATGTTCCCATCGAGGTGACCGCGGTTCAAAACCGCCAGCGTAAAGTTGGCCTTAGCCGCCTCGCTGAAGGTTTTGGTCAGGGCAGGGGGGTAGTGGCCGAAGGCTTGTGCCTTTTGGGAACGCTCGAGGCCCTTCCCATAGACCTTTGTCTTTTAAAGGCCGGCTTATTCGGGTCAGAAGATTGTTTGGTGAAAGAAGAGGTAGTCGCAGTACCTTGGGGGATGGGGTTGTTATTGTTGATCTTCTTGGTAGCAATAATCTTCCTGGCCCAGGCCAGAGAACTCTTTTGCTCTGCCGTCAACTTGTCGCTGGGAGAGTTGCCAAATTTCTCAACGATTTTGGCGGCGTTGCGGATATTCCCCTGGTTGCGGACCGAAATCGGGATTCGCTTATTTGCCTTGAAACCATCAAGGGGTTCAGCCGGCTTTCCAGATAGCACTGCAGCGGTAGAGGTAGTACTTTTGTCCGTGTAGGACTTAGTGCTGTTTCCACCCTGCCGGCGAGAGGTGCCCGGTACGGACATGGGACGGGCCTCCTGTGCTTGCTCAGTCGGACGCTGCTTTCCCTCTTTGGGGCTAGCTTTGCCGGCTGCCGCGGGATTGGACTTGCCCTCAAGGGGTTTAGTACTTCCACTAGCTTGCACAGGTGGCCGAGAAGTGTTTCGAGGCCGTGGAGGCCTGGTCGGAGCCGTCTGTGCGGTTCCCGACGCCTAGTCCGAGGGCGGCATCTTTACCCATGCAGGGATCCGAGGCTTGGTTTTTTTGTCTGTTTGTCTGTTCATGTTCATGGTTGGTCGGCTGATTACTAAGATGAGGCCGTTCGGCAGCCTGAAAAAAGGGAACGTGGAACAATGCGGTCGACTGCGGTAGAGCCCCATGCCGTAGCAAGTCGCCGTTACTCCCGGAGGTGGACCGGTATCCGGGAGGCTCCGTAAAAATACAGTCGGATTAGGGGTGGACCACCTTTTCAACTGGTTGTGGTCCGGTTCCCACCCTGAGGCCACGTTTAAAAAACATTTCCATATGCCTGAGCTGTTAAGGAGTTGGGGCACAGATGGAAATGATTCCCAAACTTAGCTAGCACTCCCCTGGAAGGGGAAACTGTTGTGCTATTACCAGCCGGCACCCTTTGGGAGGGTTCAGCCCAAGGATTTTCGCCATCCTATGCCACATGTAGCCTTAATGAGCGGCACCCAATTATCATACCCGAAAACTCTCGACTTTGTTCTCTTCTGTTGGACTTCCTCCATTCGAACATGCTACACTCCGAAAAACAACTTATGATCTGAATGGTACCGCAACAGTACCGTGAAAAGTTTCAAGATACACTTTACGAAGGTAGCAGGAAACCAGAAGTTCTCCTTCGAAGAGCTCACTACCCTCTTAGTACGCATAGAGGCGGTCCTCAACTCCCGACCGTTCTCCCCTATGTCCGAAGATCCAATGGATCCCCTAGTCCTAACTCCAGGGCATTTCCTACGTGGCGCGCCAATATCATTGCCGGAGCCAACTGCAGAGCAGCTCACCTTGGTAAATAAATGGCAGAAACTAAATGTGCTTCACCACCAGTTCAGCACACGATGGAAGTACGGGTACCACAAGGAGCTGCACAAGCGGTACAAATGGAAATGCCTTCAACACAATATTCAAGTTGGAGATTTAGTCGTGGTAAAGGATGATTTACTACCCCCGAACGAATGTCGTTTGTTTTTTGAGAAATACGTAATTTTCTTTCTTGTCTTTATAAGACCCGCAGAACTACCGAGGCACCAAAGTGTCGCCAGACGCGTTGAGACAGTGCCGGGCATTTTTAGTTATGCAGCGCGCGGAGAGATACCAGTGTGCGAAAACCCACCGGCACTGCCTCAACTGCCTCGCCATTTCGCACACCACTGGGGCGTGTGACTCCACGAGTAGCTACTGAAAATGCTCCCTCGGCCACTACACGTTGCTGCACCGGGCTTGACATGATAACAACGCGGGACGCCAGCACAACGATAGTCGACGCCGAGATAGGGCACCCCCACGAGCCCGCGCGCAGAACCGTCAGAGAGCTGTGCAAAGCACCCCCAGCGGGTTAGGGGCTCAGAATATACCCGCGGTAGGTATGCCTGTCGTAAGAGGCGACTAAAATACCAGATTCAAGGGGCTGTGTAGCGCAACCCTTCAGGTTGCCAGCGCAATATATAGCTTCTCGAAACCCAATTGTCAACCTCACCTATCCGCGGCAAATCCTGTTTCACTAACAGACGAGGCTCTGGCGACCCTAAGCTCCTCGTGGAACTTGGGGTTGGGGAGGGAGGGGATGGCCTGAAGGTTTAATGTGGCCACATAAATCGTTCCCGAGATGGTCGGGCTAGCACCTTAATGGTGCTGTGGTACCGGATCTGTATCCGGCAAAGGACCATCACATCGAAGGACATGTTGAAGACATTATCCAATTTTCGGACTAAGTCCGTCCTCTCCGTCTGGCAACACCCGGCCAGTGCGGCCAAGCGCAAGCAGCACAGCATCACCACCGCGCACTAGCATAATTCAGTTTTTAATAAACTACCCGTAATCACGCATCGATCGTGCCCACTCGTTTCGCCGTACTTTCTCCCGCCCGCCGTCGCGCATTTTTTTATTTTTATTTTTTATTTTTATTTACCTGAATTTTATTAAATAAATTGTAATAATTCGGTTTATATGTTAAAAAAAACTAAACTGTGAATAAACAATATTTGTACATATATACAAAATAAACTAAAGCCAGTGTGCTCCCTTTTCATTTAAGTGCATAGTGCTACAAGTATTTATACAGACATCAAAACCAAAAAGCACATAAAACAATACCAAGCTACTACGCATCAGATTACAAAAATTTCAGAATCGATTAAGTTTCTGTAGAGATGTAGGAGAAATGGAGTAACGCCTAATTTCATCAATAATGCAACTAAAAACATGTTGTACATCATCAACAACAACACCTATAACAAGAAACTGCCAACAAAAGTTTTGAACACGGTAAATACATATGTATATGGGAAAATCTAATGGTGATTTCTTTTCTACACGAAAATGTCGCCACTTTCAGGGGTGTGGTATTATGCATGATACCAGTTTATGTCAATATGTTTGCACTATTATTCATCATATTCTAATACTGTATATACAGACCACCCATATTGTATGCACATTACAATGTTGACCCAAATACATTTCATTTACCCCACACAGCGGGAGTTCAACATCACTCACTAATGCCGACGGCAAGACCCGTATCTAGTTACGAAACGCCTGCCAAAATATTCACAGTTACAATTTGTAAAAATAGATCGAACTAATATGCTGACTCAGTATGTAAATGTTAAGAATGTAGTGTATTAGTGTTAGTATAAATACGTATGTATTGAATAGATAATTTTGTATAAAAGGAAAGACAATTTTGAAATAAAGTCAATCTCGTTTTTACGCTACTCATCAGCACTAAAATCTTTTGTGTTCACATATTACAGGGGCAAACATTTTTAAGATTCTCTCTTCGCCCTGTTAAATTTTAGCCACTTAAAATGTTCAGTGCCACCCTGCATGACTTGAAAAGAACAAAAATTGTTACCATTTTTACAAAAAAATGCAGTTTGTGTGGTTGTTCGTTGATCGACAATTTCGTTTGAGTGAGGCATGATGCGACACATACGTACGTATATAGCATTCGATTCAGCTTCGTGTGATTCTTCAGCTAATTGACAGGGCTGTTTTCTGCACCGTCAATGGCAGCGAGGCAAGCAATGTTGCAGTTTTGGCCATTTTTAGGAGTATGTTGTTGAGAAAAGATAATGATGCCCTCTATTGAGACTAAGCTGATTTTACAACAGAACACAACTTTTTGAAGGGTTGGCGTGAGGGCGACATTTTCGTGTAGAAAAGAAAACACCATAAGAGGAAGCTTTTGAATCTCCTGATCACCATCCAACATCTATCTATTCGACAAAAAGGAACCGAGATAAATAACTAAAGACATACATACAACATCAAGTGAACTTAGACGACTGTACTGCAGTGCACGAACTTTACCACTTTATTGGTAGATCTACCAACTTTTTGACCCATTTTCATTTTCTACCACTTCTACCACCAAAGCCCAAAAATCTCCCAACATTTCAATATGTTCGCATTGAAACCAAAAACTGCGATCATTAGGTAAACGTAGTTAATTGCCGAGCACACCCAAATAACATTAAGAGGTCACCCACTAACAAAACTAACCAATTTTGAAAAATTGGTGCACAAATTCAGACAAGAAATAAATTTGTTTATGAAATAAATGTAGTAAATGAGCACGCAAATATTTTCCTGCGCTATTTTCCTAAGTTTTTTGTGAACGAAATGATTTTGAACGAAAATACAAAAAAAAAAAAAATATAAGTAAACGATAACATACCGAAGTCGGTTATTTTGTGGCAGTATTTTTGGTACATTGGAAAATTGTTGTGGTAATTAGACTTATATTTTCGTCAGTATTTCAAGCTCGAGATACAGGAAAAAACCAAGTATCATATAGGCATAAGCTATGTATATATAAATTAACATGTATTTTTTTGTTTTGTTTACATGTTTTTTTAAAAGTGTCATTTCCGTGAAATGTGCTTTATTTGTTTTATAATAAATTATGAATTGTTTTGTACAAATATAAATTGTAGCTATTGTTTTCTTGGAAAACAGATCTACCAACTTCTACCACTATTTTAATTTTTCGTCTACCAACATTCTCTTTTTAAAAGTCCGCGCACTGCTCTGCTGCCCTCTTCAATAGCGAAGAACTCTTGACAAACAAACTTAAAACGACCATCAAAAACACACAAGTGAATAAATACGAAAGTTTTAAACATAAACAACAACAACTCCTCAACATTAGGCTGGTACAAAACTGGATATGCAACACAACAAATATAAATATACCCACCAACATTCAGTGGCTTCTTTCCCTAGGCCCTAAGTACGCACTTCCCACAGATATTAAACAATTCCCACTTTTCAAAACGATAGCTGATGGAGAAAATTATATTCAAGCAATTAAGGATAAAGAGAAACAAGAGGTTGAAAGGAACAATATAACTACGCTTATAAAAAATCACCTAAAAAAGGTAAACACTTGGACTCGGGACACATTTACACAAAACACCCTGCTTTCCCCAAACATTTTTTATAGGAACACAAAGAACTCCTAGTCCTCAATGCCGATAAAGGCAACGTTACCGTGTTTATGGACAAGTTGGAGTATGACAAGAAGTTACAGAGTATAGTGAACGATATTTCCACGTACAAAGTGTTAAAGCGGGACCCTACCATAGCCTACAGGAGAAAAACAATGAAATAGTGGAAAAAATTTACAGCAACAAAGTTATCGTTTTGAAAGAAAAGTTTCGCCTTAATTTTAAAACAGCCAATCCTCCACGTATTTATGGTCTACCCAAAATCCATAAAGAAGCTATTCTTCGTAGGCCCATCTGTTCGTCCATCAACTTTCCGTCGTATAATCTAGGTAAATATAGAATTTAAGAACAAAATCAAAGACTATGTTAACGATGATGCGAGTTTAGTGTCATTCGATGACGTCTCGCCGTTCCCCAGTATCCCTGTAGATTTATCCCTCAAGAAAATAGAGTCAAAATGGATTAAAATAAAAGAGTACACGTCCATGACCAAATAGCTTTTTCTGACAGTGGTGAAGCTCTGCATAAAAGAGAAGAGGTATTTCAAAAACAATGAAAAGATATATGAGCAACGTTTGGGGATGCCCATGGGTTCGCCAGCTTCGCCCGTTATAGCAGATATCGTGATGGAGGAGCTGCTTATCAGATTCGAGGAGGATTTGGTCAACAAACCACGGTCGCTCACAAAATACGTCGATGACTTATTCGCCATAGTCAGAACGGAAGACATGGAAGTAATGCTGGGCCTCCTAAACGGATACCACAAAGAAATTTACAGTAGAAGTGGAAAAAGATGGAAAGCTACCGTTCTTGGACACTCTTGTTATTAAGAAAAACAACATGCTCACTATGGATTGGTTTAAAAAGCCAACAGCATCCAGAAGACTTATCAACTTCAACTCGCAACACGAGGAAAAAATAATTATTAATAGGGCCGACAACTTTCTGCGTCGGGTTCTTTCCATCAGCGACAAGATGTACCATAAAAAAAATATAAAGATAATCAAAGAGGCGTTAGAGGACAACAACTTCCCCATCTAATTACTAAAACAACTGATTTATAATCACTACTCTCGACCCAGTAGTGAAAATGTGAGAAACATCGCTGGATAAAATATTCGAACTTATATGATAAGGAAAACGCGCGATTAGCCTCTACGTATGACAATACGCTCCGGTGCATTTTCAGTAATATTAAGAATAAAATATCCAAGTATGACAAGTTCGATGTGGTATACAAGATTCCTTGTAATGGCGACGGGTCTCACTTATGTCAGAAAGTATATGTAGGGACTACAAAATCTAAACTTAAGAAGGATATCCGCTCACAAATCAAATATAAAATTAAGGAATAATTTTTCGGAAAACAAAACAGCTTTAACATCCCATTGTAGAAATATAGGGCATTACCCGGACTTCAAAAATGTCACCGTATTGGAAGAAGAGAAAAATTACAATCAAAGATTAATTTTAGAAATGTTACACATAGTAGACACACCTAATGACAAGAAAATTAATTTCAAATCCTACAATTATAATTCTGCATATGCATACTGCAACCTTATAAAAAACAACAGGCACCCCTAATGCATTTTTCATATACATCTACATATGTATATGTATGTACATACATATTTACACCATCGGCTTAGTGACAACACCAACGCTAGGATGATTAAGCTTGATTCATGAATCGTTACTGTCTTGCCGTCTTATGTATTGATGTTTTCCAATAATTTTTTGTTTACAAAAACTGTTCTTTAGTTTGTTTATATTTTCTGTTTTATTATATTCAATACCAGTATGTAGTATAATGAGTGTTGTAGCATAAGTATAATTTAGTTGTATAACTATTTACTTTTAGTAGTATAAATGCTCATTCAGTACTATTAGTTGTCAACGACAACCCTATTAATATAAAAGCACTACAAATCATTCCACAACATATGTTAGTTATGATATGTTATATATGTAGTTACCATACACATATACACAACATTTAAAATTAGAATACACAAGCTCTTAATAGCAATGTAAAAGCTCAGCACCTGTTGATATAAAAGAAGCGCTCTCAAGTGGACATCTTTCACTTTGCGATTTTCGTCCACTTGAGAGGTAAGCTAAAATACTAACATATGTACAATATTAGTTGAACAGTGACAAACTGGTCGCTAACATTGTTAAATATAAATAAATAATATTAACAATATCTAGTTGAACAGTGACAAACTGGTCGCTAGAATTGTTAACAATAAATTATTAATATTAACAATATCTAGCTAATAACATGTTTAACACATACTATAACCCTACTTTTGTAATCCTTTTTATTTAAGGTTTTTTTGTGTATTATACTACACTGAACTTACACTCCCACAGCCACATCTAAATAAAAATTCATTGTGAACCAAGTTCCTCCACTTTTATTTGGAATAAATAACTTTTATAGTGTTAAAATATTTTGTCTCCTAATCACAGTTGAAGAAGTAAGTAGTGATTTTTGTTTTAAAAATTTTTGGTTTGTGTATAAAAAAGAGCTTTTTTCGTTTTGTGTATTTCTAACTCCTCATGATGAATTCAGAATGAATTGGAAATATAGAGCGATAATAAATTAAAACAAAATCATATTTATTTGTTTTATTTAAAACCGGCCTTGAGCTCAATAAAATTTTAAAATAGTGAGATGAAAAAGAATATTATCCGCAACCCAAAGTCGTTTTATGGTTTCGTAAACTCCAAACGCAACTCCAACTTCAGTTATGAAATACGGAGATTTTATATCCAATGACAATCAAGATATTGCAAATTTCTTTGCACAATTTTTCAAATCTAATTATTCCATAGATGGCTTTGCTCAGTCACACAATTATCGATATCACTTGCACTCTAACAACTTAATCACTAGGCCAACTATCATGAAGATGTTTTATTTTATTTCGGGACCTTAAAGGAATCTTCCAAAAGCTGGACTCATTGCTCAATTTGTGCACCATCAACTATATGCCACTTAATCTTAAAAAATCCAAATTTGTCTGATTTTCTAGTAGATTACTTCAACCAGCTTCCTACACTCTTAACAACTATAATCTTGAACATGTTTACAATTTTATAGACCTTGTGGTTAATATGGACAGTAAACTTAACTTTAACCTTCATAGTTATTACTGCAACTGTTAATAAGACAAGAGGTGTTCTGGCGTTTGTAAAGCGATGGTCTAAAGAATTTAGCGATCCGTACGTTACAAAAGATCCTTTTATAACATTAGTCAGGCCGATATTAGAATATGGTGCAATAATTTGGAACCCGAGCTAGCAGGTTCATATTGATCGGCTAGAATCAGTCCCAAAACATTTCTTACTTTTCTCCTTAAGAGATTTTCATTGGGATTCATTCTACGTCTAACCTGCCACCTCATACAAATCGCCTTAAACTTAATAATCTTCCCACCCTTGCTAGTCGTAGGGAAATGCTTCAAATTGTATTTATGATTAAATTACTAAATGGTTCGGTCTCTAGCTCATTTCAGCTGAGCGAAGTAAACTCTAATGTCCCTTCCCGGCCTTCAAGACATTTTAAACCTCTCTACCTAAAACATTGTAGAACGAATTTTGAATTAAATGAGCCCTTCCGCTGTTTGTGTCAGAATTACAACTCCCACTGTAGCACACTTGATTTGTCGGACTCGCTGTTTTACATTAAAAATCTGTTATTTCCTCTCTTAATAGTAACTAACTGTATTCATTAACCGTTTGAATTCAATTTCGTCTTATTCTATCCAATATATGTATGTATATAAATTACTAATACGGCATTGATTTCACTTAGCTGATGAGGTTTCCTCTGTAGCTGAGCAGTTTTAGATTTCGACGGTTAACAAACCACTGCCTTACAACGACTCGGCATGAACGGGATTAGCCTTGGGCCAAATCGTTACATACGATCCGTGATCGAATGCCGTCTTTTAAATCACTTTATCTCCGAAATGGTGCATTGTATTAATGAAATATGTGAAGTAGGGACACCGCGTACTCACAAAATCCATAATATATTACTACACTGAAAGAAATGGTGCTAGTAAAATCAACAAATCGGTTCTGTTGTTCTTGACTTAACGGAGATTCGGTGAAATTGATCGAATTATGGTTAATTCGACCGAGTTCTTTGTCAAGCGAACAAATTAGTTTAGTCATTTCAACAGAAGAGAAATTGACTCTCTTAAGTTAACAAAATTTTGTAAAATTGACAGCTTCCTAATCAATCTGACTGATTTTTATGTTTACACAACTGATCTTACGGGTCATTTCAATGGTGATCAACTGTCAATACATGCGCAAATTTCAAAGAGAATTTTACAGTCACTGCGCTCTCTACTTTGTACTTGTGACGATGGTGCCACTTGTTAAAAACAAAAAAAAAAAAAAACACCAAAATTAGAAACCATCAAATCGAAAAAACACACAAAATGGGAAATCAATAAAAAACTAGTTTTTCAGTTATCAATACAAAACAAAAACCCCTTTTTTGAATTTACTGTGCAAAAAATTATGAGATACCGAGACATCTATTTATCGGGTACAATTTTGCAACTTCTCGTCCAAGCGAAATGCAAAATTGCGTCTTCTTGTTGCAAAATTTTTGCTTGAATGAACAGGATTTTTCCAAAGTAACATTTTGTTCAAGTTTTTATGAATTTTCACTCAGGCGAACGAATCTAATAAGATAATAAAAAAAACCATCTTTTTTAATGTTGATGTTTCCGGCAAAATAAAAGTTTGAGTTGTTTTGGAATCGTTTCAACTTAAAGTGTTACGAAAATTAAACTTGCCGAATTACATATAAAGTTACTCCAGTGGTGAATTACCTTCCTGTGATTTGATTCTTTACTTTTCTATAACATACAAGTTCTCTTTTTAAAATGTTACGTCGAACATTTATACTACAAGCTTTGTTCGAAACAATCAAGTATGGCAACTACATACGAGAGAAGAAATTGAGAATGAGCTGAGCTGCAACTGAAAGATGTGAGAATCAGGTTTGCGACTACTATTTTCATTTCTATATTCATATGTATGTATATGTAGCAAGCATGCGTGTTTATGTCTTCACATATTTACGTATTTATATGGCGGCCGCCGTGGTGTGATGGTAGCGTGCTCCGCCTACCACACCTAAGACCCTGGGTTCACACCCCGGGCAAACCAACATCAAAATTTTACAAACAAGCTTTTTCAATTAAAAGAAAAATTTTCTAAGCGGGGTCGCCCCTCGGCAGTGTTATGCAAGCGCTACGAGTGTATTTCTGCCATGAAATGCTCTCAGTGAAAACTCATATGCCTTGCAGGTGCCGCTTGGAGTCGGCGTAAAACAAGTAGGTTCCGTCCCGCCAATTTGTAAGAAAAATTAAAAAGGAGCACGACGCAAATTTGAAGAGAAGTTCGGCCTAAAATCTCTTCGGAGGTTATCGCGCCTTACATTTATTTATTTATATGTACTTTCATACATAGCTGTCGCAACAACTTTTTTCGTTCATTTGACTACTTAAGCGGTCAATTACGAATCAACGATTTGTGCGCAGTTGATTCAACATCTTGTTGCGATGGATAAAAATTGACAGAAATTTCGGTTGAATTGATCCGTATTTTGGTTGATTTTACCAGTCTTTTTCTTTCAGTGTATGTTTTTAAATAGTTGGATAGCCTTATTTTTATCGCTTGTGTGAAAACCGTTTCCGATCCGTGATCGTATGTTACAATTCCATAGCTGGTTTCATTGGAATACTTGAGGGCAGTACGCTGTCGCAACGTCCGTTAATCCACAGACGCGCGTCACTATAGCTCAACTATGATGTGGTAGTGTAACAGGCTAAAATCTTTCCTATCCAGAACAACCATCGTGACAGCTTGTGAGTGGTTCCACCTATTGGATGGGCGGAGCACTGTTACAACAAAACAACCAGTAGAGATATGGCATTACAAAGTACATAAGTTCTATTTAGTTAATCCACAACACGTCTAATGCCATAGAAAAATAATTGACGCGATTAACCTCCGAGGAGATTTCATAATAATAATAATAATAATAATAATAATAATAGTAATAATAAACCCAACGGATAAATACCCTCAAAAGCCCGCCCAACCGACACGAGGGGCGCATTCGCATGACGCACGGATTTTGTTTCTGCCGAGTTGTTGATAGGCGGAGGTTTGTTAACTACTACATTGTTAAATAAGAGAACATTTTATATAGATTTTTATTTTTATTTTATCATTTTGTTACGAGGTAGGATAGGACAGTTTTCTTTATAGTAAAAAGTGAATCTGTTATATCAAATGAGTTCGAATGAGAGTTAAAATCATGACACAAACACCGAAAAGGTTCATTTAACTCGAAATTAGTTCTGCATTGCCTAAAAAGAAGAGGTTTGTAATGTCTTGACGCTCGTGATGGGACATTAAAGTTTACTTCGTTCAAAAGAAAGGGGCTAGAAATCAGTCCATTCAGTAGTTTAGCCATGAATAATACGCATAGCATTTCTCTACGACTTGCGAGAGTTGGATTATTGATAATCTTTAATCGACTAGTATAAGGTGGAAGATTATACCCAGAGTCCAAATGAAAATACCTTAATGAAAAAAGTAAAAATTGCTTCTGTATTGATTCTAGTCTATCGGCATGAACTTGATATTGCGGATTCCAGACTATTGATCCTATTGATTGACTGTTGATATATGAAAAAGGTTTAGTTACATAAGGGTCACTAAATTCTTTAGACCATCGTTTCACGAATGATAGAACACCTCTATTCTTATTGAAAGTAGCCATAATATGAAGGTTGAAACTAAGTTTAGCATCCATCGTAACTCCCAAGTCAACAAAATAATTTACTGATGCAAGACAACAATTATTACGTAAGAGGCTTCTGGCAAAGATCTCCGAGAGTTGAGTTTGCGTTGCACCAAGCAACTAATCATGTAAGGAGATATTCACCATACCTAGATACTTGGTTTAGTTTTAATACCAATGCATCTGGCAGCACTGTTGTTTGCCAACACGGATGCATTGCAGCAAATATCAAGTGATAGAAAATTGAGAGAGAGAAGAAAAAGAAACGAAGCGGCGATTATAATTTTAGACATTGAAAGGAAAAGTGACACAACTAAGTGGGTGAAAATTAACTAATATATTTGGTTGAATAGACTTAAATAAAAGAACTAAGGATAGTTTTTAAACTATTTTAAATATTTATTAACATAAAGAAACCAAAACCAACATAAATAAAGAACACAAAAACTAAAATAAAAAATACTGTTTGGTGTCTTGAGTGGACCGTGCGCGTAGTAGGGTGTGCGCGTAAGTACAATTTTCCGGAGGTTCCAAAATGGAACCTCACATGGCGCCCGTGAGGCTGGAGCCTCGTCAGGTGGTGAGTAGAGTGGTGTAGGAAAAGTGGCAGTGGCAGTGGAAAGATAAAATTTTAAATAAAACTAATGCTAACATTTAAAAGAAGCAGAGATAATAGAACGAATGGACATTGGCTAAATAATAAAACTACCTAAAAACAAAAATACGAATAAATTAATCGGAAGTCATACGAAATTAAATACTTTTATAAAAGAAAATGTTTAACAAAGAAACTAATACTACGAATAAATTCAACAGAAATAATACAAAATCTTTAATAAAGTCAACTAAAAACTACAATAAATATAACGGAGATAATATAAAGTCAAAATGGAAAAATTTTCATACAACATAACGCTATTAATTAACGGAATTTAAAACCCATACCACTAGCCAACTATACAACATCGCCATTTTTAAACGCCAACACCACCATCAGCATTTAACATCACCGCCAACAGCAACAACACCAGCAGCGACCAGAAACGATATAATAGAGAGACATTGCATAGACGAAAAATAGTGTGAGGCAAGCTTCACAAAATTCTAGTAGGTCACATTCACCACTTACCACAGCAGAATTTGTTAAACTACCACTGTCTGTATTTGTTATTTAATAATTATTTGTACACTTTTTATTCAGCTAATGTGTTCAGAATTTTAACTTTTACTCACTAAAACTCCAATCAGTGTATTTCTGTGCTTAAATTATGTTAAAAATTGTGTTAAAGTTTTTGGTGTGGTGATAGTGACCTACTAGAATTTTGTTACGCTCCGCTGCTTTCCACCGAAGTTCGCGCATGCAATATCTTTATATTCCAAAAATTTTGCAGCGACTAAGTCTGCCAACGCAGCAGCAGCAGTAGCGAACGCCAGCAGCATTGACGAAGACCAGCGGCACCAGCGCCAACGAAGACCAGCAGCAGCGCCAGCGAAGACCAGGGGCAGAAAAATAAGTATATGTATGTATTAATAAAATTTTTCCTACGGGTTTTTTTTTTCTTAACACAAATGTATGTATACGAAATATTGAAATCTTTAATAAATGCGGTGCTTTTGCATAATATATATTTTGGATTTTTGTGATTACAACGGTGCGTCCGTTTAAATAAAAAATTTTGGATTTTTTTGATGACAACGGTGCGTCCGTTTATATAAAACACTTGAATTTTTTTTACTAAAACGGTGCGTGCGTCTAAATTCTATACTTAACCACTAATACTTCCTCAGTTTTCAACAATTTTTAAAATTTTCAAACCATTTTATAGATATCAACATTTTCAAGTCTGCAATTTTTATTTTTTCTCAAATTTTTCAATTCATTTTACAAATTTACAATTTCTTCAAATTTTTCATATTTCCCAAATTTCTAATTTAACAATTTATCAATTCATTTTACAAATTCTCATATTTTCAAGCTTCCATCATCATCTCTTACTTCAGGTAAAATTTCTTTAATACGTTCATTTTCCAACATAATACTAATTTTCACCATACAAGACTGGTGAACAGATAAACAGTCGGCAAGTACCCTATAAATTTGATATTTTTTTGATATAAAGCGGTGGTTCCGTGAAAAACCAAACAATATTTTTTTTGATATAAAGCGGCGGTTCCGTGAAAAACCAAACGTTTTTTTTGATATAAAACGGTGGTTCCGTGAAAAGCCAATTAAGATTTTTTTGAATAAAGCGGTGCGTCCGTGATTACCACATTTTTGAGATTTTTACCAATTCATACTTACATACTTCTGAACCATTTTAAATTCAATTACTTCTTACAGATTTTTCATACAATTATATTTCAGTTGCAATTAATTCTTCCAATAAATTTTAAATATTTCGTTAGCGACAATTCACTGTAAATCAGGACCCTTTTACAAAATTTCCTTTTTCTTTTTCCTCAACATTTCGGCTTCAATTATAAATTCCGACATTCAAATAAGTGCTTCATTAATTTCATAGTAGTTTCAACTGAATTCTTTTGCTATTCTGGTATCTACATATGTACAACTTTAGAAAGAGGAAGCGAGTTCACAAAACTTCAGATTCAGAACCAGATTCCGATAAATTAACTTCAAGCTCCGAAAGTTTAACTTCATCTCTGACCAAAACAGGAAAATAAACTATCTTTGTCAGCAGATATCCCAGGCTTCGAAGATTATTGTAGCAAAAATTTAACTTCTTCTAATTTAGATTCAAATCTTAAAAATTCAAATAGTGCAAAACTAACTTCAACTTCTTCTACTTTAAAACAAAATCTTAACGATTCAAATAGTGCAAATTTAGTTTCACCTTCTTTCAACTTAAACCCAGATCTTAACGATCCAATTAGTACAAACGTTGCCTCACCTTCTTCTAATTCAGCTTCAGATCTTAACGATCAAATCATGGCAACACTTGAGGAAAAGAAATCTTTCATTAACATGTGTGCTAATTCTATTAGAGAAAACTAAAGCGGCGATCCTCTAGCACTTGAGATTTTTATAGACAAAATTGAGTTACTTGAAGAGTTCGCTAATGCAAATTTAATTAATACCTTTATAGCATTTTTAAAATCAAAAAAGCCCGTGAAGCAATACCAACGCAAGTAACTTCAGTCAATGAGATTAAAGTAGCTCTACGTAGTAGGATCAAACCAAACAACTCGAAAGTTGTAGCTGGGAAAATAGCAGCGTTGCACGTTAACTATAATAATTATACAGATTTTGCCAAAAAAGTTGAAGAATTAGCTGACTCACTTGAGCGGTATCTGATTATTGAAGGGATCACTCAAGCGAAAGCGCATGAAAGGACAGTCGAATAAACGGTTAACGTGTGTCGTTTAAATGCAAAATTGTAACGTACACCTTGAAAGTGCATCCGCCCCTTTGCGCGATCAAAGTGGAATGGACCCCAGCTAGCTCAGTTTAAAGGCGGGATCCTCAACCCTTCGTCCACATTGATGCGAGGCGGATGTTACAATCATCATCCTCATACGCCTCCATACATCCCACCAGAAGCCCACCCCACCTTGGACCGCTCGTTTAGTTCGGAGTTCAGCAGGTCCCCTTTCCTACCTTTGCTTCTCGCGATTCCACACTACCTACCCTTTTTCCATCATCCCCATCCACAACCGATTAAATTATCAAACCATATTCCAATTTCTTTTCAAACTTCAAACAGGTATTTTAATACAAAAAAAACATGCTTAACAAATTTATCTCTTTACAATTATATATTAAACATTTATATTTAATATCGAATTCCTACGCATAACACATATGTATAAATGGATTTGACAATCTTACAACATATATATATATTATTTTAAAATTCCATCAACGGACTCTCTTTATGGAAGTTATTCATCATGAGTTCTGTCAAAGCTAGAAAAATTACACCCATGGTCATACAAAAAAACTTATATAAAATATTACAATATTCTGTTTTCTTCTGTATCAGCACAAAAAAAACCAAATCCTTCGCCTAGCTCAAGATGAGTATTACTTTTAATACAACACCCAAATCCTACAGCCTACCTAAAAGAGCTCTCTTCGGTGGAAAAATGGATATTTGGGGCAGCTGGATATTTCAGCAATAAGGAAACTATTGCAATCTTGGGACCCTGGTTTGGTGATTTCGTCTGCCCGACTATCACCAATTCAACATCAAATACTAAAAATTACAAAACTAATTCATACAATACGTATACATATATAATTTTTTAAAACCTTAAAAGAAACTGCCTTCATTTGCTTGTTGAGTTACACCAACCAAAAGCTTCTACAAGAATTTTGCTGTCTTCACCATACCTGATTTTAGAGCCACTGTTGTACGCCTGTATGCTGGTGAAAAGCGATTGCGGTAGATTTCCGAAAAATTCCCGTGGCGCAGACCAAAAGCTTGTGTCTATTGACGGGATGTTCCACTAATAGAGAAAAACTATATTTTATACTGGTTACAAAAAGGGTGATGCTTTTACGCCCATTTGGCGTTCATGCACCTCGCGTAGTCTTCGAGGGTGCAATTGACCCAATAATATGCGAAGAAACCCAACAAACACAGAAAAATTTATTCTCGAACGTAACTTATCAACTTACGCAGTATTTGAGGTGAAGTTGAGAAATTTTTAACAACTTTCTGACCGCACTTCCACATATATGTAATACATATATAAAATTATATTTCGTTAATTTTTGTTGCAAAAAAAAAAATATATACAATTGTTATTCGAAAACTGCATATAATAACTAAGTATACAATTTTTGTTGCAAAAAAAATATGTACAATTGTTATTCGAAAAACTGCATATAATAACTAAGTATACACCAAATACAAAAATGAATTAAAGCAACGAAAAATAATGGCCTTTGATCCCAATTAGAGAATAGCCTTTGGGGTGATGTTGAGAATTAACGCTTTCTCAATTTGAGAATCGGCGAAATTTCCATATTAAAAATTGACTTTTATGTTAAAAAAACTATAATCCCGCTATTGAGGTACTGTTGAGAATTACCGTTGGAGATTTGAGAAAGGGATTTGATCTCACGGGCATATCGAGTTGATATTAAAGTAAATTGTTTGTTGGGAATTGAATACCCCCGGAAACTAAGAAAATTATCAAAAAAAAAAATTACCAAAAAATTACCGGAAGAAAATTATGAAAAGTTTACCTGGGACTTGCAGAAAGACATTAGAAATTTTGTGACAAGTCACACCAACAAAAATTTAAAGTACATGAACCCCAAAAAGGCACAAAAAAAAGGAAAAATCTGTTAAAAAAAATTAACTCCACCGACTTACCAAGGTTTAACTGCTGTCCCTGCGTACAACTGCTATTCCAAATCTATCATGCGCGTTAGCCAACTAATTAAAAAAACTATGTAGTTTTCGTACCGCCTGGGATCCTAGGCCTGTGGCCTTAAAATTTTTCCAGACGAACGCGGGTTTCTTTATGGGCGTTTTGCCTCGCCGCACATATTTTTTAAACAAAAAAAAACTTTACGTTTTGTCTTTACTGGACCTCGCGCCAGGGATATATATATAAATTAATAAAACACGTTTACGCGGTCCTGCGCACAATCGACATACTCAACTTAATGACACAGCTATTCTATTCTTTTAATGGTAACTAACCCCTTTATATAGGCAATAGCTAAACAGCAACACCGTTTCTAGTTGCCGTTTCTATTGTTTTACATTCCAGCCAACAGCGACCATGTCTCCCTATATCCATTCTTTTCCTAAGCATTAGCCCACCGTACCTACAATTCGTCATATAGCAACCTTCTGACATAGAGATTTTAACTTCCCTGTGGTGAGAAAGTTGTTGCTGTCATTTATTTTGACATTTCTCTTGGGGGGCTCAAAACAAAACATAAAAAAAT
Organism: Eurosta solidaginis; assembly: GCF_040869045.1. Classification (NCBI taxonomy): domain Eukaryota; kingdom Metazoa; phylum Arthropoda; class Insecta; order Diptera; family Tephritidae; genus Eurosta; species Eurosta solidaginis. The sequence goes on along the minus strand of NC_090319.1, from coordinate 141,513,542 downwards.
CTAGGAATTCGTATTTTTATTGTTTTCTGAAATAAAAAAGATGGTTTCGCGGTTAAAAGATACTAAAAAAAAGATGTGGCGGATTGTTTGCCACAATTCTGCCAGAACCTTACATTGAGCCACCAATTCTGCAGCATCTTTCCACCGGCTACCACCCGGCTCCTAGCACGTTTTCTGACTTGCAGGTAATCTTCCAAGGAAGTTTCGATGCCCCAAATGAGAGTCATCCAATCCTTCACTGGCAACAGTAAGTTAATATGTTTATTTGCCATGAATAAATTCACGTGGTCTTCCTTCGCTACACTCTTCACTTCACTAAGTAAAATATTTAGGGTTTTTTCTTAAACGTTATAATTTTTTAATCTCGTTACTTCTTCAATGATTACAAATTAATTTCAAATAATTTTCCGAAATACAGGTGTATAATATTGAATGTATTTAAATGTATATTTTGAGGTTTTAAAACTTTAACACTTTAACTTTTTGCAAGTTGGTAAATATATGTACATATACGTATTTTAAATAAATACACAAAAGGAGCGCGTCCGCGGTTGCCGAGTAATAATGCTTGACTGTTGGTCGGTTGCCGTTTTGTTGATGGCGATGGCCCTTCGTGGGTGTTGGCATCTTCCAATTCGCCGCGCACGGCCTCGCGTAAGGATGGCGCGCGCCGCCGTCTAATTGGGGATGTAGGCGGCTTAAACATCCTGCCCGCCCTGCAGGGAGGTGCTAGTGAGCACCTTCTGCAGTTCCTGCAGGGCGCGGATGGTCGTATCTAAGGCGCGACTGGTGTTGCGCCGTTGACATTGCGCCGTTTGCAGGCCTTGTGAAGTGCGCGCTATCGTGCGCTTGGCCGTCCGCTCCGTTTTGGGGGTTGCCGCGGGTTTGGTTGCCGGGTGCGCCTTTTGTGCCCTACAGGCGCAGGTGGACTTCTTCTCTCTCTTCTTCTTCGGTGATGCAGGTTTTCGTGGTACTCCCCCTTTTTTTAATGTTGGGGCTTTGTGCTGCCCTCGTCGTCCTTTCGGCCCCTCGTGTAGGAGGGTGTGGTGCGCCAGACCGCAAATTTTGCACGACCCTCGGGAGTCGCATTCACCAGTTGTATGTGTGAGGGCTAGGCAATTGTAACAATAACCCTGGGCCCTGGCCACTGTTGCACACTGCGGTGGCCGCATCGCCTTAAAAGCCGGGCAGGTCCGCAGCGCGTGGTAGCGGTGGCAGAGCCGACACTGAAGGCAGTTGTCGGTCTCTGCCGTGGGAGCCAGTGGACATGCTGGTTGAGATGCCATGATGGTGTCGTCCTGAAAGTACAAGAGCAGAGAGAGAAACGAGAAGTAGTTGGATACAGCGGATGATACGGAAATTTAATTATATAGGGGAAACGTATATAAGTTAGAGCGCTGTGCTCGAAGAGTGCTCCATTGGAAGAAAGCACAGTTTAACTAAGGGGCGCATGACAAGCCCATTTTGGGTGCGAACCTCTACAACCCGAACATGGTTGTCAGGTCCGAGACGAACGTTCTCGATTCGTCCAAGACGCCACTCGGTGGGTGGGAGGGAATCTTGTTTAATTGCGACGAGGTCGCCTGGTTGAGGATTTCGCTGTGGCGTTTGCCATTTATAGCGCTTCTGAAGGTCTTTCAGATAATCCTCTTTCCAGCGTCGACTGAATTGATGATGAAGCGATTTAAGTTTTTCCCATCGATTTATCCAGGAGAGGTCTTCCGCGTTTGGCTCAGGAATGTCTAATAGCGGTGCACCTCGAAGGAAGTGACATGGAGTGAGCGTTGTGAAGTCAGATGGGTCCTGGGATAGTGAGGTTAGAGGCCTCGAATTGAGAACTGCTTCAATACGCACCAACAGCGTAGTGAATTCTTCGAATGTAAACTTGTGGGATGCAGCGGTTTTTTTTGAAGTGGGTTTTAAAACTTTTTACTGCGGATTCTCACAAGCCGCCCATATGTGGGGCGCTGGGTGGAATATATAGCCAGTTTATTCCCTGGGGGGCATATTTCTGCACAATGTCCGCAGAGCATTCGTTAAGAAATTTAACGAAGTCGCGTTCGAGTGCGCGCTGAGCGCCAATGAATGTTTTACCATTGTCGCTCATCATTTTTGAGGGATAACCTCGTCTGCCAACGAATCGGGCGAATGCTGCGCGAAAGGCTTCGGTGGTAAGGTCGGAGCATAGCTCGAGGTGTACTGCCTTTGTGGAAAAACAGACGAATACAGCCACGTACCCTTTTATGATAGTGGTCGACCTCAGAACCGATGCTTTTATTTGGAATGGACCTGCAAAGTCTACTCATGTTGTGGAAAAGGGGAGTGAGAAATTGCAGCGCTCAGGTGGCAGAGCTGCCATTATTTGCGTGCGCGTTTTCTGTTTGAAAAGCGTGCAAGATTTGCATTGAAAAATGCATTTCTCTATAAGAGGCTTTAGTTTTGGTACGTAGTACTCTTGCCTCACCATTTGGAGCATTAACCGCATTTCTGCATGAAGAAGCAGGCGGTGTAAAAACTCCAGATACAACTGACAGAGCCTTGAATCCGGAGGAAGGATTACTGGATGCTTCTCGTTGTATTGCATTGTAGAATGTTCCAATCTTCCACCGATACGTAGGAGCCCGTATCCATCCAGAAATGGGTCAAGAGCCAGAAGGGAACTCTTTTTGCCTATTGGCATATTGTTTTGTAAGGCGCTCTTTTCCGCTTCGAAATGGCGAGATTGTGCCTTTGCCACAAGCCGCGTTTTCACATGTTGCAACTCTTTGTACGTCAGATGGGGATTATGTGTTGTTGCCACCGATTTGGATTTGTTGCAGGCATTGTTCGCAAAGCGGAACACGTATGTAATCACACGGAGAGCTCGAGAGTATGAGGAGAAACGTTGAAGAATGTCGTCCTCTTCCTCGAGTGCGTGATATGCTTCGACCTTGCGGTTCTCGGGTGGAGAAGCGCTACCTGCTTTCGGCTTTTGCCATGCCGAAATGTGGCAAGAAAGCCATTGTGGTCCGTGCAACCAAAGTGAAGAGCCTATCAAATCATGCGGCTTGCAACCACGTGTGCCAAGATCAGCAGGGTTGTCTTGGCTAGATACATGGCGCCAGGTGCCGCTGGGAAGATATTCTCGAATTTGAGAGGTACGGTTGGCCACATAAGTCTTCCAGGTCGATGGAGATTTTTCTAGCCAGGCTAGTGCAGTCTCAGAATCTGACCATAAGAATGTGTTGCATGCTTGTAAGTCGAGCTGTTTTCGAACAGTTGAAGCCAGTTTGGCGAGTAGAACTGCACCACATAGCTCTAAGCGGGGTCAGCCTACAGTTTTTATGGGGGCAACTTTGCCTTTCGCAACCAAAAGTGAAGATTGTATTTGGTTGCCCACATGTGTGCGGATGTAAATCGCTGCGCAATATGCTTTTTCCGAGGCAGCACAGAACCCGTGGATTTGGGTGTCTTGCCCTGGAACGACATTAACCCATCGAGGGATTTCGATGTGGCAAATGGCTGGCAGATTTTCTGCGAAATGTTGCCATTTTGATAATGTTGCGGGCTTGGCGCTTTCATCCCAATCGCTGCCATCCAGCCAGATTTCTTGGAGAAGCATCTTGGCCTGGATCATAACTGGCGACAGCCATCCTGCCGGGTCAAACAGTTTTGCAACAGAGGATAAAATTTGTCGCTTTGTCACCGCATTTTGGGTGTGTTCCGGCAGAATGGTGTATGAAAATTTGTCCGTGAGCGCGTTCCATCGAATGCCAAGAGTTTTGGTATTGGAAGTGCTCTCAAATTTCAAGAAGTTGGAGTCTAGAAGATCCTCCTTCGGAAACTGTTCTAATATGGCCGGGTGATTAGCCGTTAATTTCTTTAGTATGAAACCAGCTGATTTTAGGGCGTTTATCACTTGAACGAGTGATTCAGTGGCGTTATCGATGGTATGACTTCCGGATAGGATGTCGTCGACATACGTTTGCGTCTTGAGAATTGTTGCAGCCAACGGGAATGTCGCTTTCGTTTCATCGGATATTTGATGCAACGTACGAATAGCGAGATATGGTGCACAATTGACGCCAAATGTAACCGTTTTTAGATTGAAATCGCTAACATTGGAGTTGGCCGATTTGCGAAATAGGATTCGCTGAAAATCTTTGTCGTCCTCGTGTATAAGGATCTGACGGTACATTTTTTCAATGTCTCTATTGAACACATAATTATGCATGCGCCACTGTAGAATTAGTAGCATGAGATCTGGTTGGAGAGTTGGATCAGTGTATAGCACGTCATTCAGGGATTTTCCTGACCCAGATGTTTTAGAGGCGTTGAAAACCACACGAACTTTGGTGGTGACCTTATCTGGTTTGACTACCGCATGATGTGGCAAGTAAAATGAGAAGACCTTGCCATTCGAAGTTATTTCGCATGGGTCGGCAGATTCCATGTGATCAAGGTCGAGATATTCTTGCAACACATTGTTGTACATTTTACCTAACTCCCCCTTTTTCTGAAGCGATCGCTCCATGCTGAAAAACTGCTGCAGAGCAGCCGGCGGGATTTGCCGAGGGAAAGTTTTTCAGGAAACTCTTCCTTGAATGGAAGTCGCACAATGTATCGACCGTTTGGTGCACGTGTCGTGGTTGTTGCGTATATCTGCTCACACGCTTGATCCTCGGGGGATATCTGTGGAGGTTGTGGAATTTCCTCCTCTTCCCAAAATTTCCTCAGTTGAGAACTGAATGTCTCGTTTGACGCTTGGACTTGCGTCGAGAATGACACAACATTTTCAGTTATTGGTCCACTGAAAATCCAACCAAAAATGGTTTGTTGCGCAAGTATGCTACCGCACACCTTTTTTATACCTTCCAGCAGAATTTGTGGAAGTATGTCGCTGCCAATGACCATGTCAGTCTGACCCGGTATGTGGCAACTGGGATCAGCGAGCTCAAGGAGTTTAAACTGCTGCCAGATTTTGCGACTAATGGTGGATGTTAGCAGATTTTTTGTCAGTTGCGGCAACACAATGGCATGAGCCGTTATCCTTTTCATGGCCTTGGATGCAACCAGTGTCAAAGGACAAAGCTTGGAGGACTTTTGTACGACTTGTCCACCCATGCCAGATATTTCGAACTTTGAATGTTCGAATGGAAGTTTCAACCGTTTTTGAACTTTCGAGGAAATGAAAGTTCTTTCCGAGCCCTGATCAATAAGGGCTCTCAGTTGAAATAATTCCCCTTCGTGTTCGACTGCGACCATAGCAGTAGGAAGGAGAATTTGGTTATCATTGGCTGCATGCAATGATTGAACCGGTGCGTGTTTTGAACAACACGGTAGCTCGCTAGAATCGGAGCTATTCTGCGTTTGTCGAACGGGAGATGTTGACTCAGCAGTTGTGTGCTGCACGTTTGGTGCATTCGTTCGCTGGGTGGAACGTTGAGCTTGTGGGCTCACATGCAACAGCGTGTGATGCCGTTGATGACATGTCGAACATGACCACTTGCTCGTGCACTCATTGATGATATGAGTGCTGCTAAGGCAGTTTGTACACAGCTTAGCTTGGATTACGAATTTTGTCCGGTTTTGCACAGACATTCGCTTGAATTGTGGACAGAATCTAATAAGGTGCGGGGAGTTGCAACATTGGCAAGTTTCCTTTTTAGATTCTGCCACAAGGGTTTGCGTCCTGTTGAAGTACCTGTTTTGCGCAGAATTTTGATGAGCGACTGGTTTTTGTTTGCTTGGTTGAAGCCTATTGACCCTTTCAACGACTTCATATCTCGAGGTGAGAAAGTCGTTCATTTGTGACCATGAGGGTATATCTCTTCGAGAAGAGAGAGACTGTTCCCAAAGTGACAGGGTTGTTTCTGGGAGCTTTGATGAACAAATGTACACCAGAATCGGATCCCAACTGTCTGTCGTAACTCCTTGGGACTGAAGGACGGATAGGCAGTTGTTGATTGTATTTTGCAATTTCTGAAGTTGCTCACTGTTTTCGGATGGAATAGTGGCAAGAGTCAGTAAGGATTTTATCTGGTTGTCAACCAAGATACGTTTGTTTTCGTATCGTGACCGTAAAGCTTCCCAGGCAAGGTCAAAGTAATCATCGCTCAACGCATATTGCTTGACGATGGAGCCGGCTTTGCCTTGCGTTTTGTACCGGAGATGGTACAATTTCTGAGCACGGGAGAGCCTTGGGTGGTTAATGTACACCGCTGTGAACATGTCACTAAAAGCGGGCCATTCTTCATAGCCACCATAAAAGGTCACCGTGTCGCATGCTGGGACTTTGAGGTAAATATTTGCCTCAGCCGGGGGTTGTTCCACGCGAGGTGGTGGACTCGGCGTTGCCATCATTTTGATCAACGAAAGTTGATCAGCAATCTTTGCTTTTGTCACTTCATACGTATCAAGGCAGGCGCATTGTTTGCCTTGTACTGAACTTTTGAAGTCTTCAGGGAAACTTTCGTCTGGTTTCGAAAATACCAGATCGTAAACCGATTGAAGCCGTGCCCAATAATCATCTAGTGATTTGTCCTTTATCATGAGATACGATTCAGTGTGATCCTGAATCGGTGCTTCGTTAAATTTTGCACAGTATCTCATCAGATTGTTACTTTCCGCGATGAACTTTTGCGTTGATGGGTCAACTGATTTGGATTTCCGGCGGGGGGATGTTGACCTTTCCTTGGCCGTTTCTTCCTTTGGGCCACCTTTTGGTTTTGTCCCGGTTTCGGACGTTTTTGGGGGACTGAGAGGCATTTTATGCAAACTTTTGAGTTTTCACCAAAAAAAAACCGAATAAAATATGTGTACGCTCAGAGAACGTTCGCAAAATTCGAAGATGGAAAACTCTTCGTGCCACAGAAATTTAAAACAGGGAATTTAAATTGGTGGCGGTGTTTGTTTTTTTTTTTTTTAAATAGAGTCAAGCACGGACAACGGGACGTTCCTTAAATGATTTAAATTCGGATTTCAATAGTATGTATAATGTTTTGTAAAAACAAAAAGTATAAAAATTAAAAAAAAATCACAAACACTTTTCACTTATATATACGTGTAAATATACGTGTGGAAATAAACGTGTATTTTTAAATTACTGGTATATATAGGTATGTATATAATAGAAAATAATAATATGTACTTGAAGTTTGTATGGATATTTTTTTGAAAGTTCCTATAACAAAAGACTACATTACCGACCGCCGCATATATATGAACCCTATGTATCGCTATCGGATATGCTTTCCATGAAGGTCACCCCACCCAATGCATCACGAGCGATCCAAGGTAGCGCATATCTAGCAAACGCCCAAACGTGGGGAACACCCCCCTGACAAAATCCAATTTAGTAAAAACTATTTTAGCCTCAATGGCATTTACTGATCCGAAAGACGTAGTAGCGAAACTAATTGTAGAGAAAAATAACGAAGTAACAGAGCGTCAGGTTTTAGCCTTTCGATCGCGTGGTAACAATACATTCAGAAATTCACGTGGGAGTTATCGTGGCTTTTACCCAAATCGCAGCTATACTGGTTATAGAAATAATAGTTCATTCTCATACAACAGCAACCGTAACGGTAACAACAATCAAAGATATCGAAATTCTAACGGAAATATATACCAAAATAGCAACAGTGGTAATACACGTTCAAATACAAATTCAAATAATAGTAACAATAGAGGTAACAATTCAAGATCGTCAAACGGTAGAGATAGAAATGCAAACGTCCGCACTTTAAACGCGAATTCCCCTCAGGAGCGAACACTGAGGTAGGACGAACTAAGCGAGTAAGCGAACTTCTCTCACCAATAGGCATCTATTGTTTAAATTTAAATTACTCAGTTTTACTAGAATTACAACTTAACGAGTCACAAAAATTTTGTTCTGTCTTAGCAGACACTGAAGCAGACATTTCTTTAATAAAAATATCATGTATAGACAGTAATATCTCATTAAATACAAACTTCCAATTCAGTTTCCACTTTAGGTAAAATTACAGCAAATTTAAATTCTTCAAACTTTTCTCTTAAACATACTTTACATGTAGTAAATGAAGACTTTAATATTCCATCCGATGGCATACTGGGTAAGGAAATTAACAAATGCATTATTAATTATGAAGGAAATAGTATATCCTTTTCGGTAAGTAACGAAAAAGTCGCGTTACCAATCCTGCACGGAACAGAAAGCGACAGTTGTATCATTCCTCCCAGATGTGAAATCTTCAGACTTTTTTATTTAGGAGATACACCCGAGCCACTTTTCGTGGACTCGCAGGAAATTGAAAAAGGCGTTTTCACAGCTAGGTGCATTGTTAATTCCAGTAACCCAATAATTAAAGTCATAAACACCACGGATAATGTAAATTATGAGAAAAGAAACAGTATTCGGACAAAAACACTTTCAAACTACAATGTTTATACAATTAACAAGACAGAACCAGAAGATAAACGTACGAAAAAACTGATTTCAATTTTAAAATATCAAATACCTCAACATGTTCAAAATAAATTAATTGATCTTTGCATAGATTATGCCGACATTTTCGCTCTCGACAAGGACAAAATGACTTTAAACAACTTCTACGAGCAAAAATTAAGATTGACAGATAACGAGCCGGTATAGGTTAAAAACAATCGATTGCCATACTCTCAACGCGACGAAATAAATCGCGAATTAAATAAACTGTTAGGCAACGATTTGATTGAACCCAGTTACTCCAATTACAATAGTCCTTTGATTGTAGTCCCAAAGAAGGATACTAATGGTCCTAAAGCTTATCGTATGGGTGTAGATTTTCGCGCAGTAAACAAAAAACTAATTGCTGATAAATTTGCACTAGCAAGAGTTGACGATATTCTAGATAATCTCGGTAGGGCAAAGTATTTTTCGACATTAGACCTTTTTTCGGGATTTCATCAAATCCCCTTGCATTCTGACTCACGTGACATTACTTCTTTCAGCACTGACCGAGGTGCATTTAGATGGAAAGTTCTTCCATTCGGCTTAATATATAGCACCAAATTCATTCTCACGATTAATTACAATAGCTTTTTCGGGTATACCACCCAATGTCGCATTTTTGTACGTCGACGATATTATCGTCATAGTTTGTAGTGAAGCACACCATATTAAAAATCTTTTAAAAGTGTTCAATACTTGTAGGTCTTTCAGTCTCAAGCTTAACCCAAATAAATGCAACTTTTATGTTGCCAGACCACTCCAAAAAAACGCAATTAAAAAGTATACAAAACCAACTGACAAAGACGCGGTACGACGTCGTCGCGTTTGCAAACTATTACAGAAGGTTTATACTGTGACGAATGTTAGCAACACTAAGGGATACTATCATCTCTAAGCCGATGTTAAGCAGTGACTTGTACGCACATCATTAAATCAATCATTATGTCTACCCATATGTCCATACGATCAGCGGAGAAGAGACGCACAAACACATGCATATATCTTATCTGCGATGCTCACAAAACAAGCAATAATGTGTGCAAGTATTACTCAAGTATACACGCGCATATGAGAAGCTATAAACGTAGTTTGAGAAGCTATGAAAGTAGCTGATAACTAACTACTAAATTCTAGAATAGAAAAGCCTACAAGTATGCAACGAGGAAATCAGACAGTTTAAAAGGTGGCAACAGTAGATGCACGACAATCAGTTTGATTTAAGACGCTATCTGGCGAGCAATAGAAGTGTTATTGTGAAATACTTTAATAAAGGCCATTTTGCATTATTGAAAAGTGGAGTTATTTATTCAACAGTTTAGTGATTCGAACGTTAGCAGACGGTTGCAAATACGAGGAATTGCACTAAATTCGTTACAATTGGTGTCAGAAGAGGAATTGTTGAATAAATTCCGAAGACTTCGAATACAACTTGGACATGGCAAAGTGGAGTGAATTGAAGATCCAGCAACTGAAGAAGGAGCCGGAGAGCCGTGGATTGAATACAACCGGCAATAAACTCGAACTTCAGGCACGACTACGAAAGGCAATGGAATTAGAGGGAATTAACGTGGAAGAGTATGCCTTTCCTCTTGATGGCGAGGAGACAACAAAAATTGAAGAGAAAAATGAAACATCGCAGACAGTTACAAGCACAGACTTGAACGTGATATTGGCTGCAATATCTGCACAAAAATCGACAGTGGCATCCTAACTGTAATCGCAGGAGAACCGCATAACGTCAAAGATTGAAGCACAAGAAACGCGTATTTCACAAATGTCGACACAGATTACATCCAAGATGGAAACTCAACTGGAAGAACAGAAAACGTATATGTCATCGCAGATGGAATTACAGGAGACACGTATAGCATCTGAACTGGAATAGCAGGAGAACCGTGTAACATCGAAGATTGAAGCACAAGAGGCACGAATATCCGAAATGTCGGCACAAATATCAGCGCAGAACTCTTGGAAGACAAGAAGGACGTATTTCTTCGAAGATGGAGGCGCAGGACACAAAAATTTTGCAACTTTAGAACAAAATCGATGCCGATATTGAAACATTGAGACGTCGTATACAGTTGCAACTAAATCGCCCAGCTGTTTCAACTAGTAATCCAAAGGTAAAAACACCATCATTTGACGGCTCTGTTCCTTTCCAGGTATTTAAGATTCAGTTTGAGAAGACCGCAGCAATGAACAACTGGAGTGCTGAAGATAAATTTGCTGCACTATTCGTGGCATTTAAAGGATCTGCTGCTGAAATCCTACAGACTATTCCCGAGGGGGAGCGGAACAACTACGAAATAATGATGAGCGCTATAGAGAGGCGATACGGAAGCGAACACAGGAAGCAGATATACCAAATAGAGTTGCAAACCCGTTACCAAAAAGCTAATGAGACTTTGCAGGAGTTTGCTTCGGATGTTGAAAGGTTGGCTACGAGATGTGGAAACGAAGCGAGCTACATATGCGAATCCAAAACTAACATTTGCTGAAACGGTATCGCATGCACTGACTCAGGAAACAGCCTCACTTTTGAGTAAGCCAGCCTACAGAGCTCATCGCGTGGAAGTGGAAAGGCCAGACTGGGTAGACACAATTTTGGAAGCACTGAAGGGGTCACAACAGAAAAATGCTGGAGTTATGAAATGTTTCAAGCAGCAAACGCAGAGCTGAAGGAGATGAGCAAATCTCCAAATCTACTCAATCGTTAAACAAAAGCGAGTCAGCCGCAAGGGGCAACAGCTGGCTCCCGCAATTGAATGCCCCATAATCTCTATCTCACAAATTGGAAGAAGGTCAAACAATCTTACTGTCGGAGGGCATGTGGATGGAAGGGAACGTTTACTGACTGTAGATACGGGTGCATCTCATTCCATCATTCGAGCGGATTTAGTCGACAAAAAGATAAGACCATTGCATGGAGCAAGTTTGTGTACAGCCACTGGAGAAGACAGCACGGTTCTAGGAGGAGTAGCATGTGAAGTCGCAATTGGGAACGTCACGGTAGTACACAATTTTATAGTGGCAGAGATTGTTGATGAAATCATAATTGGAATGGATTTCTTAATCGACCAGGGCATCATGATCGACATGCAAAGCAAGACGATGTGATATGAGAACATGGATGTACCACTTAATTTCGGGAACGAGAGAGGCTACAGCAGTCAACGAGTGCTGGTGGAAGAGAGTCAGCAAATACCGCCAAAATCTGATGCAGTCATCTGGGCAAAGGTTGATGGAGATTGTGGACATAGAAATTGTGTGTTGTCGTAACAGCAAACAAATCAGCACCGAACATAAAAAATAAATAAATGTAAGGCGCGATAACCTCCGAAGAGATCTAAGACCGAGCTTCTCTTCCAATTTGCGTCGTGCTCCTCTTGATTTTCCCTAAAAATTGGCCGGACGGGACCTACATGATTTTATGCCGACTCCGAACTGCATCTGCAAGGTAGATGAGTTTTCACTGAGAGCTTTTCATGGCAGAAATACACCCGGAGCGCTTGCCAAACACTTCCGAGGGGTGACCCCGCTTTGAAAAATTTTCTTCTAATTGAAAAACCTTATTTCTAAAATTTTGATGTTGCTTTGCCCGGGGTTTGAACCCAGGGCATCCGGTGTGGTAGGCGGAGCACGCTACCATCACACCACGGTGGCCGCCAACAGCACCGAACATACTTGTAGGAAAAACCCTGGCTATGACAAAACAAGATGGACGTATTCCGGTACTCAATGAGTTCAAGTCACCACTCAAACTGACCAAAGGAGCTATTTTGGGAAGGTGCCAAGAGGCTGAAGTAGTTATTAACTGTGAGCAGCTCCAGGAACACGTTTCATCTAGCAATGATACTGCGATCTCTGCTGCTCCTATGACTTCTGCTGATGTTAATGTCAACAACAAGAGTCCAATTGTTACTGCTATCACCGATTCTTGCCCAGTTTCTAATGATATCAATGTGAGTGAAATTTAACTATGTGCCACTAAGCAGAATGTTACTACTTTGGTTCAAGCATGCTCAACACATCTCTCTCACAGCTCTTCTACTGCAAATAATATTGAATCTCCTTCACAGTGGAGTGTCTGTATCTGAGACAGAGAAAAACGCGTAAAAACAAAAACTAACCAACGGTACTAACGTTGCCGTGGTAAGCAATGATAAAATCAGTGATTCTAATAACACGGGAAGTCAAGTCCATCAAAAGAAAACCCCCAAGTCCAAACCAATTCGCGCAGTCTAGTGATCGGAGTCAGTACTAACACTGAACTAGATGTAGTTTCCGCAAAAAAATGGATCCATCTATCGTCATTCAAATCTAATGTCACTGCTGATAATATAATCTCCTATGTGGTTAAAAATACGAAAATCGATGTCAATGAACTTGCCTGCTTCCCTCTGGTTAAAAAAGACACAGATTTTGCAAAACTATCCAGAGTAAATTTTAAGCTTGGCGTGTCAGCTACCCTCCTGGACGCAATTATGGATCCCTTGCTATGGCCAGCAAATGTGAAAGTTAAACCGTTTAAAAATGTTCGCAAGCAAGCAAGAAGCTCGGACCTAGTGTCAAGTGACGATTAGCAATCACTGAACAATGTGGTGAGTGCTCTGCCTCCAATTAATGGTCATAGTGAGATAAAGGTATATTTCCAAAACCTTTCTGGGATGAGGACCAAAGCCGATCTTGTTCACACCTTCAGTTCCCAATTGGATTTTGACGTCTTTGTTTTCATCGAAACATGGCTGAATGGAAGTTTTTTCGACAGTGAGTTCTTCGACTCTAATCTTTTTAATGTATTCCGCAAAGATCGAGATGGTAACGCTACTGGTTGTCTTCGTGGCGGTGGGGTCTTAATTGCGGTCAAACGTCAGTTATCCTCCTGTTTCTTTCCGCTTATCAATGGTGACGTTCTGCTCGACCAAATTTGTGTCTGCATTAATGGTTCTGATTCACAAGGCTCCCTATATCTCCTTGCATCATACGTGCCACCAGGCAGTTCATTTGAACTATACAAGGCACACGCTGACAACATAGTTTCGCTAGTTATTAATAACCTAAGTGATAATCATCTCTGCGTGCTTGGTGACTTCAACTTATGCAATATTGACTGGTCAACTAATGTTTGTAATTTTGGCCTTACACCCAATAATCTCTCTGCAAATCACGAATTATATTTCATTGATAATTTACTTAGTCTTAATTTATTGCAAATCAACAAATGTGTTAATACTTTAAATAGATTACTCGATCTCATATTTATTAGTGATAATATTAATTGTGAAATCAGTGAATGTACAAATCCAATCACTCACAAGGACAGGCATCACCTACCCTTGGTTATTAATTTTAGTTTTTATAGTTATGCACAGGATACTTCTGAAAGCAGATTTAGTTTTAACTTTAATTCGTTTGATTTTCCCAGTTTTAACAGTTTTTTATCTGAAATAGACTGGGAAGTGGTACTTGAGGGACTGGATACTTCTAATAGTTTCCTAACTTTCAATTCTATTCTATTAAATCACTGCATGCATAAAATTCCTATGAGAAGAATGAGGCCTTACAAACTTCCGTGGTATACGAAAGAGTTGAAAAAATTGAGGAATCTCAGAAATAAATATATGCGTAAGTTTAAACATACGAAGAACCATTTGTTCTTCACTAAATACAAGCAATACTTGAAGAAATTTAATTATTTGGATAAGCTTCTGTACACCAACTTTATTCATACAATCGAGTCTAATATTAAATTGAATCCAAAAACATTTTTGAGCTATATCAAGTCCGAAAAAGGTTGCTCCAGTATACCGTCTGGAGTGTTCCTTGATGGCCACTCAGCGCGAACACCAGGTGATACAGCCAACTTATTTGCGGAGTTTTTTAAATCAAATTTTTCTGCCGACGATAGTTATCAATCGTTTGATGCCTCCTCGAATCTTAACACTGCTCTAAACTTTGGTGCCCTCTGTCTCTCTTCTGATGATATTAGTAATGCTATTCTCAAACTTAAATCTTCGTCTCAAACAGACGTTGATGTGTTTTCTTCAGTCCTGTTAAAAAACTGCCCGACTCTAGTTCTTCCTTTAAGAATAATTTTTAATAAATCTCTATCGTCCGGTACGTTCACTGACGAGTGGAAGCTCACCTCCATTACCCCCGTCTTTAAAAGTGGTAACAAAAATGATGTGCGTAATTATAGACCTATTTCAAAGCTTTCTACCATTTCCAAAATTTTTGAGCATGCTGTTAATGCCAAGTTGAGTTTTGCGGTTAAGTCTTTAATATCTCCCTTCCAGCATGGTTTTGTCGCTGGTAGATCAACAGTTTCTAATCTTGCTGTGTTTAGTGAATATTGTGTTGAATCTTTTTCTGCAGGTTTTCAGGTTGATTGCATTTATACTGACTTTTCAAAAGCTTTTGACAAAATCCATCATAGTGTTTTAATTAAAAAATTAGGTTGCCTTGGTTTCCACTCTTCGTTCCTTTTATGGATAAAGTCTTATTTAAGTAACAGACAGTGTGTTGTTTCCATTGATGGACAATCGTCTAGTCCGTTTGTAGCCACTTCTGGGGTTCCCCAAGGGAGTATATTAGGTCCATTTTTATTTATCTTATTTATTAATGACGTAAGTAGTTACTTTTCATTCGCGAAGTGTTTGCTATACGCCGATGCCTTAAAGCTATTTTCTGCCATTAAGGCCAGATGATGCCTTAATGTTGCAGAATGATATTAATAAGTTGCACCAATGGTGCCTGAACTCCGGTATCTCTTTGAATCCGTCCAAATGCTTTCAAATGACCTACTCGAAGTCAATTAATCTTCTAACTACAAATTATAGTATTTCTAATTGTGAGCTTCAATGTGTTAATGAGATTAAGGATCTTGGTGTTGTCTTTGACAATAAGTTTTCCTTTAGTAAGCCCATAAATTTCATAACGTCTAAATCATATTATATGCTTGGCCTTGTGAGGCGCAATGCTGCCAAATTCTCTGATCCCTACACGTTTAAGCTACTTTACACGTCTTTTGTTAGATCTAATCTGGAATATGGCGTATTTATTTGGAGACCAAGTAGTCAAACTGCTTTACCAGAATTGAAAGAATACAAAAAATTTTTCTCAAATATGCCCTTCGTCCATTAAACTTCTCTGATCCTATACCCGCATACTCTGCGCGACTTATGCTTTTAAGCCTGAAGTCTTTAGAAAATCGCAGATCAATACTCTGCTTGTCATTTACGTATGATATTATTAATGGGTCCGCTGACTGTCCATGTTTATTGGATAGGATTCGATTTAATATTCCTTGGAGGTGGCTTCGCAGTTTTTATCCATTTTATTGTGACAATTTTAAAACCCACTATTCCAGTAATGCTCCCATTGCTCGTGCTCTCCGTGAGTTTAACTCTATCAGTACTGTTGTAACTCTAGACTTTTCTGCTCCAAAAGCGAAACTGTTAAATATGTTAAAATCTGCTTTCTAAGTAGCATGTATTATTTTTCAAATAACTATCCCTTTTATCATAGTCTGTAAGGATTTAAGTCCATTGACTAATTGAAATAAAGAATAAAGAATAATACTGATCTTTCAAATGACATCACAGCATGGACGGAGGGGCTAGAGGAAGATTATCAGAATAAGGCAAAGCAACTTCTCCTAAAGTACGCAAACATATTTGACCAGGATGGTTCCAAACCAGGCCGCACCAATGTTGTGAAACATCAAATTGACACTGGAGACGCGAGGCCGATACGTCAAGCTCTTCGTAGTGTTCCACTGGCCAAACGGGAAGTTGTGAGTCAAATCGTACAAGAAATGAGCGACAGCGGCGTCACCGAACCATCAGCTAGTCCATGAAGCTCACCTGTGGTACTTGTGAAGAAGAAGGATGGGAAAATGAGGTTTTGCGTGGACTACCGCAAGTTGAACGACATCACGAAAGAGGATAGCTACCCATTGCCAAGAATTGATGACACTCTGGACTCGCTCTCTGGTACGACATGGTTTTCCACACTGGACTTGAAAAGTGGCCACTGGCAAGTGGAGGTGAAGGAGGAAAACAAAGAGAAAACAGCCTTCAGCGTAGGAGATGGTCTTTGGCAATTTACAGTAATAGCCCTCTGGACTATGTAATGCACCAGCTACTTTCGAGAGACTCATGAATCAGGTATTGAAAGGACTACATTGGAAACATGCTTGGTGTACCTGGACGACATCATCGTATTGGGCAAGAACTTTGATGAACATCTTAAAGACTTAGAGGAAGTTTTCCAGAGAATAGCTGGCGCTAGTCTGAAACTAAGTACCAAAAAGTGTTCGCTGTTTAAAAAGGTAGTAAATTATTTGGGTCACAAGGTAACGACAGAAGGCATCTGTACTGCGAATGAAAAGATAGAGGCAGTAAAGGATTGGCCAAGACCTCTGAACCTGCATGATCAACTTCATATCAGCTAATAAGGCATCTAGATGTCGGACCTCAACATCTATGGTGGCGTCTCTAACTTGGAGGACCACGTTTCTTTCATTAGTGGTAGTCAGTATTTTGAACCAAATTGAGGCCAGCAAGATACATTCGAACGTGTTGATGTACTTGAGAATGCCGGTAACATCGCCGTATGCTTACGCAGTCAAATTTGGCTTTTCGCTGAAAGACTATGAAGAGAGCTCGGTAAATTTTTTTTTAAGATGTCCCATCGTTGTGGAGTGCTGCTGAAAATAGTAAAACATTTTTGTACAACTCCGAAGAAAGTAATTGCAGCCGTACAACATTCTGCAGCATCAACACCACATAAATTGAGACTGTGGGTTGCACAAGGCGAGTAATCAGCATTCGAGTTTTTGTCGAGAATGTGACGTAGTGCTCCGTTGTAAGCTCCTTTCATATTGGCGCCGTTATCATACCCTTGTGCACGACAATCTTTTAATGGGATTTCATGTTTACCTAGATTATGGCAAAATAAATCAGCGATTTTCTGACCAGTTTTTTGATTACAATTCACGGAAGTCAAAAACCGTTCTTGAATTGTAAAAGTTGTTGCTTTCGAATTGAAATGGAGTTAGCGCAAAATGAACGTAGTCAACGTGACTTGCATCAGGCATAGCATCAACGATAATAGCAAAATACTTTGCTTTCTTGCCTTGATCTAATATAGTTCCCTCACGTGCTTTGCACAAATTTCTATAAACGCGTTCTGAATGTCTGGGGAAAGATAGTGACCTTGTAAACGTTTGTGCTGCTGTTGTGAAATTCTAGCTTTCTCCAAATGATCTCTAAATATCGGATCATATTGGCTTATGAGATCTTAGATGCCCCAAAAATGTCCACCGTTTCGTTCACCAAGATATATACTTTCGCCTTTGAAAGCTAGGCCTCTTTCACCCAAAAATAAAATAGTGTCCGAAATTCCATATAAAATTTCTTTCCACTTTTGAGTTTCAGTGATTAGCTGGTGTATGTGTAAGTGTATCAATTGTAGCCTCCTTTTGAATAAGATTTTGTAAAGATCGCCATTGAATATAACATTTAATGTGATCTTGAATATTTTCGTGTGAAGGCAGTTTATCGTATAGCTTCTTCCATACCTGGAATTTCGAATATCCGCAGAACAAATTTTAGGTCGATTTAAAGTATTGGTGCATAATAGACAACATGGTAGGCAATAAAAAGCATTGCTACTGGTACTCCACACTAACCAGTCACGCTCCACTTTCTCTCCATTTTGCAAGATTCTGTTTACCAACGAGGTAGGAAATGCCTCGTCATAACAATCACGTGGAAAATAAGAGGACCCTTTTGATGACCTCGACGAATTATTTCGTTGACTTCTTCAGATCGCAAAAACTCATTATTCGCGGTACCGATATCGAAGTCGTTTAAATAATCTGGACTTTGATACAGAATTGGTGGTATTTTTGGAAGACTGTTTGAAGATGAACCTTCATCAGTGTCACCACGAAAACTTTAAGATTTCGGATTCATACATTTTTGTTTGATGTTTTTATTGTCTCCTCAGGCCCAGGCAAAAAATCATTATCAATATTCGTTGCTTTTGAAATTCGGCTTAAAATTTGCACATGGAACAACTAAAGACTCTCCTGAATTAAAAAAATGTCGTAGTACCTCTAAATCGCGGACCCCCTGATAAACACATTTTTGCTTGATGTTTTTATTGTCTCCTCAGGCCCAAGCAAAAAAGCATTGTCAATATTCGTTGCTTTTGAAATTCGGCTTAAAATTTGCACATGGAACAACTAAAAACTCTCCTGAATTAAAAAAAAATGTCTTAGTACCTCTAAATCGCGGGCCCCCTGAGAAACACATTTTTGTTTGAGGTTTTTATTGTCTCCTCAGGCCCAGGCAAAAACTCATTATCAGTATTCGTTGCTTTTGAAATTCGGCTTAAAATTTGCACATGGAACAACTAAAGACTCTCCTGAATTAAAAAAATGTCCTAGTACCTCTAAATCGCGGGCCCCCTGAGAAACACATTTTTGCTTGATGTTTTTATTGTCTCCTCAGGCCCAAGCAAAAAAGGATTGTCAATATTCGTTGCTTTTGAAATTCGGCTTAAATTTTGGAACAGGTATCATACAAACTGGAAGCGCAGGATGAAAAAATTGCTCAATTTCAGGCAAAAGTAGATGATTTAAAAGGTCGTATGGAGCTGTTACAACTAAATCGCCCAGCTGTTTCAGCAAGCAATCCAAAGGTAAAAACACCATCCTTTGACATGGAACAACTAAAGACTCTCCTGAATTAAAAAAAAAATGTCTTAGAACCTCTAAATCGCGGGCACCCCGAGAAACACATTTTTGTTTGATGTTTTTGTTGTCTCCTCAGGCCCAGGCAAAAAATCATTATCAATATTCGTTGCTTTTGAAATTCGGCTTAAAATTTGAACATGGAACAACTAAAGACTCTTCTGAATTAAAAAAAATGCCTTAGTTCCTCTAAATCGCGGGCCCCGTTATCATTAAGTGCGTCAACCACTCTTGCTGACAAACCGGGGCTCTTCATATGGGCAAGCCCATCGCAAAGCCAGCATGCCACGAAGGGATGCGATTCACTTTTTACTAAGCAGTTTGGATATAGGCAAGACATTTTTATAATAAACTTTAAGAGGGTGATGAAGAAATAAACATATTGTCATGAATATTAGCAGCACTAAGGGATTCTATCATCCCTAAGCCGATGCTAAGCAGTGATTCAAGTCACATCAATAATTCAATCATTATGACTACACATATGTACGTATACGCAGGGAGAAGCAACGCACAAACACATGCAGATATCTAATCTGAGTAATGCAATATAATTGTGGAAGTGTCGCTCACAAACGCACGCGCATATGATAGCTATACACGTACATCTGTAGTTATAATTATAACAGATAACCAACTAGTAAATTCTAGAAATGGAAGCGCCTAGAAAATGTAACGAGGAAATGAAAGAGTATAAAAGGCAACCACGGTAGAGGCGGTGCAAGCAGTTTTGATTAAGACGCTATCTGGCGAGCAATAGCAGTATTATTTATTGTGAAGTACTTTAATAAAGGCCATTTTTCCATTATTCAATATTGGAGCTATTTATTCAACAGTTTAGTGATTCGAACTTAGCAGAAGGTTGCAAATAAGAGGACTTGCAGTAAATTCGTTACAATTGGTGTCAGAAGAGGAATTGTTGAATAAATTCCAGAGGACAACAAGGACATGGCAAAGTTCAGTGATTTGAAGATCCAGCAATTGAAGAAGGAGTTGGAGAGCCGTGGATTGAATACAACCGGCAATAAGCTCCAACTTCAGGCAATACTACGAGAGGCAATGGAACCAGAAGGAATTAACGTGGAAGAGTATGTATTTCATCTTGATGGCAACGATACAACAACAAAAATTGAAGAGAAAAACGAAACAGCGCAGACAGTTACCAGCACAGAATTGAACATGACAATGGCTCAAACATCGACAGTGGCATCTCAGGTGGAATCGCAGTCGACACAGATTACATCCAAGATGGAAACTCAACTGGAATTACAGGAGGCACGTATTTCAGAAATGACGTCGCAAGTGTCATCTCAACTGGAAGACCAAAAGACATATATGGTATCTCAATGGGAAGCGCAAGAGGCACGTATATCTGAAATGTCGGCAGAAATTTTGGAACAGGTATCATCAAAGCTGGAAGCGCAGGATGCAAAAATCGCTCAATTTCAGGCAGAAGTCGATCATTTGAAGGGTCGTACGGAGCAGTTACAACTAAATCGCCCAGCTGTTTCAGCGAGCAATCCAAAGGTAAAAATACCATCCTTTGACGGTCCTGTTCCTTTCCAGGTGTTTAAGATTCAGTTTGAGAAGATCGCAGCAGTGAACAACTGGAGTGCTGAAGATAAAGCTGCTGCACTATTCGTGGCATTGAAAGGATCTGCTGCTGAAATCCTACAGACTATTCCCGAGGGAGAGCGGAACAACTACGAAACATTGATGAGCGCTCTAGAGAGACGATACGGAAGTGAACACAGGAAGCAGATACACCAAATAGAGTTGCAAAACCACTACCAAAAAGCTAATGAGACTTTGCAGAAGTTTGCGTCAGATGTCGAAAGGCTTGCACATTTGGCGAATGCCGACGCACCCGTGAAATACACCGAAAGGGGAAAAATTCAGAGCTTTATAAATGACATACGGGACGTCGAAACGAAGCGAGCCACATACGCAAACCCAAAGAAAACATTTGCAGAAAAGGTATCACATGCATTGACTCAGGAAACTTCCTCACTATTGAGTAAATCAGCATACAAAGCTCATCGTGTGGAAGTGGAAAGACCAGATTGGGTAGACACAATTTAGGAAGCACTGAAGGGATCACAACAGAAAAATGCCGGAGTTATTAAATGTTTCAAGTGCGGCAACTCAGGTCATATTGCGCGACATTGCAGCACCGGTGGCCCTAAACGCAGAGCTGAAGGAGATGAGCAAATCTCCAAGTCCACTCAATCGTTAAACTAAAGCGAGTCAGCGGCAAGGGGCGACAGCTGGTTCCCTCAATTGAATGCCCCATAATCTCTATCTCGCAAATTGGAAGAAGGTCAAACAATCTTACTGTCGGAGGACATGTGGATGGGAAGGAACGTTTACTGACTGTTTAGTCAACAAGAAAATAAGACCATTGCATGGAGCAAGTTTGCGTACACCCACTGGAGAAGACACCACGGTTCTAGGAGAAGTATCGTGTGAAGTCGCAATTGGGAATGTCACGGTAATACACAATTTTATAGTGGCAGAAATTGTTAATGAAATCATAATTGGAGTGGACTCCTTAATCAACGAAGGCATCAAGATCGACATGCAAAGCAAGATGATGAGATATACGAACATGGATGTGCCACTTAATTTCGGCTACGAGAGAGGCTACAGCAGTAAACGAGTGCTGGTGGAAGAGAGTCAGCAAATACCACCAAAATCAGAAGCAGTCATCTGGGCAAAGGTTGATGGAGATTGTGGGACAAACAAATTGTGGGTTGTCGAAGAAGCACACAAATCAACTCCGAACATACTTGTAGGAAAAACCCTGGCTATGACAAAACAAGATGGACGTATTCCGGTACTCAATGAGTTCAAGTCACCACTCAAACTGACAAAAGGAGCTATATTGGGAAGATGCCAAGAGGCTGAAGTAGTTATTAACTGTGAACAGCTCCAGGAACACGTTTCAACTAGCAAGACTGATCTTTCAAATGACATCACGGCATGGACGGAGGGGCTAGATCAAGATTATCAGAGAAAGGCAAAGCAACTGCTCCTAAAGTACGCAAACATATTTGACCAGTATGGTTCCAAACCAGGCCGCACCAATGTTGTGAAACATCAAATTGACATTGGAGACGCGAGGACGATACGTCAAGCTCCACGTAGTGTTTTTCTGGCGAAGCGGGAAGTTCTGAGTCAAATTATACAAGAAATGAGCGACAGCGGCGTCATCGAACCATCAGCTAGTCCCTGGAGCTCACCGGTACTTGTAAAGAAGAAGGATGGGAAAATGAGGTTTTGCGTGTACTACCGAAAGTTGAATGACGTTACGAAAAAGATAGCTACCCATTGCCAAGAATTGACGACACTCTGGCCTCGCTCTCTGGTACGAAATGGTTTTCCACACTGGACTTGAAAAGCGGCTACTGGCAAGTGGAGGTGAAGGAGGAAGACAACGAGAAAACGGCCTTCAGCGTCGGAGATGGTTTTTGGCAATTTACAGTAATGCCCTTTGGACTATGTAATGCACCAGCTACTTTCGAGAGACTCATGGATCAGGTATTGAAAGGACTACATTGGAATACATGCTTGGTGTACCTGGACGACATCATCGTACTGGGCAAGAACTTTGATGAACATCTTAAAAACTTGAGGAAGTTTTCCAGAGAATAGCTGGCGCTGGTCTGAAGTTAAGTCCCAAAAAGTGTGCGCTGTTTAAAAAGGAAGTAAATTATTGCGAACGAAAAGATAGAGGCTGTAAAGGATTGGCCAAGACCACAGAACCTACATGAATTGAGAAGTTTCCTTTGGCTGTGCACATATTACCGCCGATTTATACCAAATTTTTCCAGCGTAGCCCATAGCCTCCATGAGCTTACAAGAAAAAATAAAGCTTTTGAATGGAAGAAGGAGCAAGAAGTGGCTTTCCAAACATTGAAGGAGTGGTTGTGCACTGCCCCAATTTTAGCATATCCTATTCCAGGAGCAACATTTATTCTAGATACAGATGCGAGTGGATATGCTACAGGAGGCGTTTTATCACAACTGGTCGATGGACAGGAGAAGGTAGTTGCATATTACAGCCGTTCGATTGGAAAACCAGAGAGGAACTACTGCGTTACGAGGAGAGAACTGTTGGCATTGGTAGAGTGCATTAAACATTTTCACAAATACCTCTACGGCCAGCGATTCCGTGTCAGGACAGATCACGCAGCGTTGAAATGGCTTCTGCAGTTCCGTAATCCGGAAGGACAATTAGCACGGCGGATCGAGCGACTACAAAGCTATGACTTTTCCATTGAGCCTCGAAAAGGTTGTACCCATGGAAATGCTGATGCAATGTCATGAAGACCATGTAGTTTGGAATGCAAGCACTGTTCAAAGGCCGAGGCTAAAGAAGACATTATAGATGTCCGGCTAATGACTATAACATGTACAGATGAATGGGACAAGGAACAGCTAAGGAAGTGTCAGCTAGAAGATACAGATCTGTCACATGTTATGCAAGGGCTCGAACGAAACGAAAGACCAAACAGAGAAGAGATGTCAGCAGAGAGTCCCATTGCGAAGTCATATTGGGCACAGTGGAACAGTTTAGAATTGATATCCGGTTGCCTTCATCGAGTATTTGAGAGTGAGGATGGTAAATGCAAGAAGAAACTGATAGTTGTTCCCAGAAAGAGGATTCCTGACGTGCTCAGCGAGCTGCATAATGGTCCAAGTGGAGGTCATCTTGGAATCACGAAGACGCTCGAGAAAATTAAGCAGAGATTCTATTGGGTTGGTTGCCGTCGGTCGGTCACCGAGTGGATTGCGAACTGCGAGGCTTGCAGTAGAGCGAAAGGGCCGAAAACCCGAAGTCATGGCCAGATGAAGCAATATAACTCAGGTGCGCCATTTGAAAGGATCGCTATATATATATGTACTGCTGGTTATGGATTATTTCAGCAAATGGCCAGAGGTATACCCAATCCCAAATCAAGAAGCGGAAACAGTAGCAGAAGTGTTTATAAACAATTGGGTTGCAAGGTATGGGGTACCAATGGAGTTACATTCTCACCAAGGCAGGAATTTCGAATCAGCTTTGTTCCAGGAAATGTGTAAATATTTGGGCATTCGAAAAATACGGACAACTGCATTGCATCCTCAGTCCGATGGTATGGTGGAACGTTTCAATAGAACATTGGAGGAGCATTTAAGGAAAGTAGTAGACAAGTACCATAAGGAGTGGGATAACCGCATACCATTATTCTTGTTGGCCTACCGATCGGCAGTACACGAGACAACGGGCCAAACTCCCGCAAAGGTAATTTTTGGCAATGACCTTCGACTGCCAACTGATTTGAAGTATGGGATAGATGCCGATGCGGAGAGAAATGTCAAGAAATCCACTGGTGTCTTGGAAGAAGAGCTGAGTGAGATACACGATCTGGTAAGGCAACGAGCAAAGATTATGAGTGACAAGATGAAAGCGAGGTACGATAAAGCAATTAATTCGGATGGGTTTCAGGAAGGAGATTTGGTGCTGTTATACAACCCACAACGAAAAAAAGGTTTGTCCACGAAATTGCAGTGTAATTGGTAAGGCCCATATAAAGTTGTAAAACGGATCATCGATGTAGTGTACCGCATACAAACCATTGGCAAACCACGAACCAAAATGAAAGTGGTTCATTTGGAAAGGCTAGCAGCATTTAGATCGAGAGATTTGTCTGATCGGGACGATCAGACTTAGGTGGAGGGCAGTGTCACGAATATTAGCAGCACTAAGGGATTCATTCTATCATCTCTAAGCCGATGCTAAGCAGTGATTCAAGTCACATCAATAATTCAATCTTTATGACTACACATATGTACGTAGACGCAGGGACAAGCAACGCGCAAACACATGCAGATATCTTATCTGATATATGCAATATAATTGTGGAAGTGTCGCTCACAAACACACGCGTATATGATAGCTATACACGTACATCTGTAGTTATAATTATAACAGATAACCAACTAGTAAATTCTAGAAATGGAAGCTCCTAGAAGATGCAACGAGGAAATCAAAGAGTATAAAAGGCAACCACGGTAGAGGCGCTGCAAGCAGTTTTGATTAAGACGCTATCTGGCGAGCAAAAGCAGTATTATTTATTGTGAAGTACTTTAATAAAGGCCATTTTTCCATTATTCAATAATGGAGTTATTTATTCAACAGTTTAGTGATTCGAACTTAGAAGAAGGTTGCAAATAAGAGGATTTGCAGTAAATTCGTTACAATATAAAAGCTACAGAAAACCGAAAATTAATAAAATAGGGAAAGTATGGTTATTAATTGAAAGATAACACAACGGGTTATACAGAAAAAATAAAACAGTTTGAAAGTAGCTGTAAAAAGGGATACGCTGTATGAGCAGTTTGAGATACACTGTAATAACACTGAGTTAACCGCGCAAACAGCTGTGACACTGAAGAAACAATGTGCAAGCAAAAAAAAAAAAAAACAAAGACACTATTAAAAACTGAAGCCTATCAACATCAACAACACAATGCAAAAACACTCGGCAATACAAAAAATAGTAAACATGTATGTACGTGTATATGCAAATTAATGAAAATTAAATTTTTGATATCAAAACTTGAAGGAAAAACAATAGAAATTTAATTAAATTTCTTAATTCACCGCACACAATGATTGCACTTCACTAATTATATCAACAATAAAACTATATTTAGCAATACTAAACAATATATTTATTGAAATGACAAGAGCACAAGATAAAAAATCTGACGTTTGCGATGTATTTTAATATTATTATTTAGACCTAGATTCTCTTCCAATTTGCTTCGGTCTACATATTTCATGACGATTCCGAACGATATCTGCAGGGAAAATGAATTTTTTCACTGGGGGAAATACACTCGGAGTACCTGTCAACCCAATGCCGAGGGGCGACTCTTTTTAGAACAACTTTTTTTTAACTGAAAAAATTTTTTTTAGCGCTACATGTCGATCAAAAATCATTCAAGTCATTTGATCTCCGTGACGTTCCTCTTTAAATGTATCTTTAAAATATATATAAGGGCACACAAATGGGTATATAATGTTCGGTTCCGTCCAAACTTAAACTTGCTTATTTATTTGATTTCTATTAAATTCAAAACAAACGATCGCATTTTAAAAAATAGTTTCTTCATTTTTGGTAAAAACTCCGAAGTACCCACTTGGATCGAGTATACTGATACCTTTTAATGAGTATGAATTCTAGCATCGATACTTTGATCCGAGTATATTTTATTATCACCGTCATCGATACGTTTTCTAAAAGTTGCATCACTAATCACGGATTGTAAAACGTAATACGGTCCCATTGTTGTCATATCCTTTGCATTTCGTTTTCATTAAATCCCTTTTCTCGGTTTTTTTTTATTTAGTCTGGAAAGTAACAACAATTATACCTTCTTTTTGAAGATGGGAGTAAAAAAAATGTGCGGAATTACAGGCCAATTCCTAATTTAACTATCATTTCATAAATTTTTGGAAGTGTTGTCAATGAGAGGATTTATTCCTCTGTTCTCTTTCGGTTATGACGGGAATCCACAGAATTGTTAATTAGCCAAAACCAGAATGGATTTGTATCAGGACGGTCAACAGTCTCCAATTTAATGGTAAAGTGATTTTTGCACATCAACATTTTCCGCTGGCTCGCAAATTTCGAACATTGATAAATGTTTCCACTTAGTATACGAAGGCATCAGCATACCACTCCTATCCTTTATAACATTCTTAACTTTAGTTTGAGGTTACCGAGATTAAAGATCTTCGAGTGATTTTCGAATCAAAGTTTTCTTTTCATAGTCATATGAATCTGACTCTAATAAAAGCATACTTAGTATTGGACTTTGTGTACAGAGTTTTCAGATCTATGCACTTTTAAGCTTCTTTAGGACGTGCTTCGCTCATACCAGGAATATGCGGTCATTATCTGAAGAATTTACGATCAGCAATCGGTTAGTAGGATTGAAAGGGTAAATTTTTTTTTAAACACGAATTTCGGTTCGGAGATCCTCATATCAGGAGGTTTCACGGTCATCAGTCACGTCTGCTGTTAATTAACCTAAGCTCTCTCGATAAGGGAACTATCCTCTGTCTTTCTTATATGTATTTTTAACAGAGGTAATGGCATAGTTATTTACCCAATACCTCTGGAGCAGACATATTTTAATGTTTTACAATGAAGTCTGCGAAATTTTTTTCGTTTTACGTTGATCCTTGAGTATTCCACCCATTTCGTGCTCTCTAAGGGAGTTCATTGACTTATCTCCTATTAAGTTAATTGATTTTTCCTTCCCAAGGTCAATTTTTGTGTTAATTTTATTTTATCTTAATTGATAATTACATACATATTTGTTAAGTTTTATTCTCTTTGTAAGGCACTCCCTACTGTAGACTTAATAATATAAATAAAAAAATTGTAAGTTAAACGGTTTTATTGAAAACAATACTTACATGAAGTAATAATAATACTAAAAGCTAGAAAATAATTAGGTAGGTCCTGGCTACTAGTCATCACACTCCTCATCAATGTAGAGCGTTGATCAGACAATTAAATAAAAGCGTTGGGCGCGTGAAATTTCTAAAAATGTGAGGCGTAGCATAACCTGATTAAGGTTCAGTTGGTCTTATATATGACTATCAATAGAAATTTGACGCGTCCAACGCTTTTATTTAATTGTCTGATCAACGCCCTAGATTGATGAGGAGTGTGATGACTAGTACCTAGGAATTACCTAATTATTTTCTAGCTTTTAGTATTATTATTACTTCATGTAAGTATTGTTTTCAATAAAACCGTTTAACTAAACATTTTTTTTAAATTATTTTGTTTTCAAGTTCTTAGTTTTTATTTAATTGCCTATTATTTTTCATTCTATTTAGTTCATTTAGTGACTCACTATTACAAGGACTCTTTCCTGACAATTTGTTACAATCTAAGTCCAAAGACTTTACTCGACTCTGCGCCACGCATGCTTGTCTCTTCTACCGGACTGTATGTAATATTTGTTCCAAATATGTGCCAAATCGGACATCATAGGCCGCTTTCTATTCATGTATGTATTATGTGTTCCAAATATGGACCAAATCGGACCACAAATACGATCTTTTGAATATCTCGATCTTTGCGCAACCTAGCGGCGACTTTTTTTTATAGCTCGCTTTCTATTCTTGTATTTATTATGTGTTCCAAATATGAGCCAAATCGGCCCACAAATACCTAGCGGCGATTTTTTTTCATAGGTCGCTTTCTATTCTTGTATTTATTATGTGTTCCAAATATGAGTTAATCGGATCACAAATACGATTTTTGTGAATATCTCGATCCTTGCGCCACTTAGCGGTGATTTTTTTCATAGGTCGCTTTCTATTCTTGGATGTATTATGTGTTCCAAATTAAAGCTAAATCGGACGACAAATAAGACTTTTGTGAATATCTCGCTCCTTGCGCCACCTGGCGGCGATTTTTTTCATAGGTCTCTTTCTATTCTTGTATGTATTATGTGTTCCAAATATGAGCATTGTCATCGGGTTCTGAACTATGTTCCAAGTTTCAAGCGTGTAGCTTATCGGGAAGTTACTTAAATTTCAATTAAATAATTATATAATGTTCGGTTTCGTCCAAACTTAAACTTGCTTATTTGATTTCTATTAAATTCAAAACAAACGATCTCATTTTAAAAAATAGTTTCTTCACTTTTGGTAAAAACTCCGAAGTACTCACTTGGATCGAGCATACTCGATACCTTTTAATGAGTATGAATTCTAGCATCGATACTTTGATCGGAGTATTTTTTATGATTACCGGCATCGATACTTTTTCTAAAAGTTGCATCACTAATCACGGATCTGTTATGGTCCACTTGGGAGATTCACCCTTGGAACGTACCAGTTGGCTAGTGATAGGGAAAAGGTAGGACTCACCCTCACTCATGTCTGCCTGGGGTGGTTAAAACAAATTTTTGTTAATTTCGCGCAGGTGGCATCGCGAAAGAATCCAATGGTGTCGGAAAATTCCCAATAACGGCAACCACCATGGCGTAACTATACCAGGTGACAGCTGAACTGTAGTTTCTATACGATTTGACACATCAACTCTCAGCATAGTACGATTTTGACATTAGTCCGTCGGTTCACAGAGCCAAAGTATATGGAACTTTTAATGATGGCTGCAAAAATGTCACCGCGACAACCTCCTTGTATGGTTCCACCATGGCAACCACAGTTAAATCATGCGATTTAAAGGCGCCGTTCCACTGCGCAGTCGCAAAGTTCCACTGATTTCAGCATAAATATATACGCTATAAGCGTGTGATACGAAGAAGCACAGTAACATTTTTCAATACTTCACGCGAGTGGATGCCCAGAAAAGGGAGGTGGATAAAGAAAAGTGAAATACAAAAGTTATAAACTTTATTTCGCTGCCTCTATGTACACATATAAGTCTTTAGTTTTCTCTGTGCGAAATTACACGCAAATATGAGCGATTCAAGTGGCTTTGAACATTTATAAAAGGATACCGAGTAAGGGTGCCAAACCATCAGACAAGTACCAGCAGTGTACAAACAAAACGCATCTCATGCCATCATGGATATTCTCACCCTTTTAATGGTGTAACTTGTTTAGTTTTAGTCGTAACCGAGTGAAAAGGCAAGTCCCAGGCACAGTGTAATCCGGAAAACAAGCATTATCATATAAGAAAAATAAAACGCATATTGCAATACAGTCTATACTTAGCACTGTTCTTGGTTTGCTTGGTTTGCAATGCTTAACAAGTAGTGTGATCAAATTAAGTTGTGTGATACAAACGTAAAGCGCGTTATATACTTAACGTTGGACGTTAAAATTAAGATGCTAAGGGGCTGATGTTCACCCATCTACGATGTTCAAAACCACTACAACGAATTCAATGGGCGCCCATAAGCAACGCCCCACTTTGCCACTACCAATGTTGTACCAGCGACACCACTGGCGCACCACAACCACCAACGGTACCAAAACAGCGCGCAACCACCACTAGCGCACCACAACCACCACCATCAGCGCCAATATTACGCGCTAAATCCGCGCAAGGCCGCTATTAACAGCGCCAAGACCACGCGCTAGCCACCAGACGCCAACACAACCACTTCGTCGCACCAACCACGAGCGCAACCACCACCAACTGCGCCAACCACCATCGTCAGTGGTCACAACAACCACTTCTACCGCGCAACCACAACCGCAACCCCATCGGCAGCGCCAACCAAACGCGCCGCATCCACCAGGCTGCAACAGTACCAGCTACAA
Source organism: Eurosta solidaginis (assembly GCF_040869045.1). Classification (NCBI taxonomy): domain Eukaryota; kingdom Metazoa; phylum Arthropoda; class Insecta; order Diptera; family Tephritidae; genus Eurosta; species Eurosta solidaginis. The sequence continues at coordinate 141,483,017 of NC_090319.1, read as the reverse complement.
CAACAGCAGCATTGCCGCCGAATATAGGCCTGCTGCAACAGTAACAGCTACAACAACAACAGCAGGGCCGCCGAATATAGGCCTGCTGCAACAGTACCAGCTACAACAACAACAGCAGGGCCGCCGAATATAGGCCTGCTGCAACAGCACCAGCTACAACAACAACATCAGGGCCGCCGCATATAGGCCTGCTGCAACCGCACCAGCTACAACAACAACAGCAGGGCCGCCGAATATAGGCTTGCTGCAACCGCACCAGCTACAACAGCAACAGCAGGGCCGCCGCAAATAGGCCTGCTGCAACCGTACCAGCTACAACAACAGCAGGGCCGCCGAATATAGGCCTGCTGCAACCGCACCAGCTACAACAACAACAGCAGGGCCGCCGAATATAGGCCTACTGCAACCACCCAGCTGTAACAACTTACCGGCAACGACACCATATTATCAACATCAACAAATACCCAATTTACCAACAACAAGCGGTGAGTTCGTTCCATAATACGGAAACCAAATTTTTTATTTTTTATTTAACAAATTACTGTTTGGTTTTGAAATAATACTACATATTTAAACTATACATAGATGTATGTATACGCACGTATCGTATAAAGAATTACATTAGATTATATGAACTTCATTTAAATCTTTTTTGCGTAAAATTTATTCTTTACCTGCTACTTATGTACATCTATGTAAGGACTCTTGTAGCTACAATTTAAATGAAATTGATTAAAACTCCTAGGTAAGACATAGAGATTTTCATAAAACTGGTTAAACTGTTTCAAAAGGCAGTTTTATTTTTGAACTTCTAATGAAGTTTCTTTTTGAATACTTTCGAACTTTCAACGAAATAAGTGAAGGGAGATAATAACATAAAACAGTGTTATTTATTTGCTCATTGCTGTAAACAGTTCAACCATTTTATTTTACTTATGATAAATTTTGAGATAACCCCATTTAAAATATACATATATGTACGTATACGCACGAATCGTAGGAAGAATTACAGTAAATCATATGAACTTCATTTAAATCTTTTTTGCATAAAATGTATTCTTTACATGCTACATATGTACATCTATGTAAGGGCATATACGTTTTAAATATATTTAGATGGTAGGAAACGTACCTTTGCAAGGGTGAACTAATGTCGGTGACGACCAACAAGTATTGAATTTTTGCACTATTAACATCTACAATGAACCCAATTTTAAAAATTTCGAATTATTAAATTTCAAATTCCAAAATCATTCAGCTTGTTTAAGTAGAAACAGGAAAGGAAAATTTAAAGTTAGAAACCGGAATTTTAAATAGATTTGAGGTAGGAACATAATTAAACTTAATTAAATACGTACAAAAGGAGAAATCTAGAATTAGAAACTAAGATTTAAAATGGATTTTAAATGAGAAAATAATTCAAACTTAATTAAAAAAAAAGCAAGGAAAGAAAGATTTAGACATAGAAATATATGATTTAAAATAAGAAGATAATTAAATTTAAATAAGCACAAACACTGAGGGAAATTAGAGTTAGAAAGCTAAAATTTCAAAGTTTAGAATAAGGTAAATGATACTTAATAAAACTTAGAAAATTTAAGTTTAAACAAAATTAAAATTAAGGCGGACCTAAAATGAATTGGTAACCAAAAGAACGAAAAGACTAAAATTTAAGTTTTCTTTAGGAAAATATATATTTATATAAATATATATAAATACGTCTATAAATATAGGTAAAATCAAATTCAATCAAATTTCACTAAAGTTACCAAGAATAAAACAAACTATAATAAAATAAAATTTAATGAAATTAATAAAGATTATAAATAGTAATAGTAACAACACGATAAAATAGAATAAAACTCAATAAATTTTTAAATAAATATACCAAAAACAAAGTAACTTATAATAAAATAAAATTCGATCAAATAATAAAGACCATAAATATTAATAATAAAAATACAAAATGAAATAAACTAAAATAAAATTAAATACAATACATCTAAATAAAAAAATATACACTAGCTGAATTATAACTAGGAATTAAATGTACAGCCTAAAACTTACAATAAAATTTTAAAATATTGGCGGTTGCCAACATTCTCTCTTCTGTTAATAAATGACGTAATAACGTAAGAAAATTAATTTTGTATTATTTTTATTCATAATGCCTTGTCAATAAATATCTTGTAATTTAAATGGGAATGCTGATATTCCTGTTTATTTAGAAGGCGAAGGTATATACAGGTAAGGGGCCACCGAAAAATTAGTTGCGTCGGTCGCCATGGATTTGAGGGTGGGCCAAGCACCGGGCGTCGCAACAACACCAGCGGCGCCCCTATGTATATTCGGGCCTTTTCCCCTTTTATTTTAATTTCCAGTTTTTTTTGTATTTTGATTTTCAGCGATTGGTAACCGGTCATTTCCGGTTCGGTTAATTTTGTTTCCCTTTTTTTTTGCGTTTAGTTTTTGTTTTTTTAATTTCGAAGTTGAATGTTTTAACGGTCTGTCCGTGACTTCCGGTTCGGCCGGATGTTTTTTTAATTTGAATTTCCAGCGTTTTGAATTAGTTCTGCGCTGTTTGACCATTTTAAAGGCATGATAGGATTTTCTTCTGTTTATGGCGCAGGACAGTAAGGTTGGCAAGAACCCCGTCCAGCCGACATGACTAGTCACAGAGCACCACTAGATCATGCCGACTGCCTTCCTTACTGCTCCATGGTAGAGGCGAATCTATAACAGATCGTAAAACCAAAGAGGATAAATATAATAAGAGAAGTCACTCGTTACTTTGCATAATGTTTTTGGTTAGGGTAATCGCAGGTTTTGTTTTGGGCGAGATGTGCATAAATGTCTTTATAACTTTTCGTGGGGTATTTGTGTTTATTTTTCCGACTGTATTTAATTTACTAATTAATTCTCTTTCCAAAATTCACATTTGCATAAGGTGCCTACACGACACCTTATAAATGCGGGACAATTGAAAATGTCCCTCATGGAAAACATTAGGCACCAATTTTTTTTAATTTCCAGCGAGTTACTCGCCACTCGTAGCAGACTGGTGGCTCTTATTATATTTATCCTCTTTGATAAAACGTAATACGGACCCATTGTTGTCATATCCTTTGCATTTCGTTTTCATTAAATCACTTTCCCCGGGTATTTTTATTTAAGCTGGAAAGTAACAACAATTATACCTTCTTTTTGAAGATGGGAGTAAAAACAATGTGCGGAATTACAGGTCAATTCCTAATTTAACTATCGTTTCATAAATTTTTGGAAGTATTGTCAATGAGAGGATTTATTCCTCTATTCTCTTTCGGGTTTGGCGGGAATCCACATAATTGTTAATTAGCCAAAACCAGAATGGATTTGTATCAGGACGGTCAACAGTCTCCAATTTAATGTTAAAGTCATTTTTGCGCATCAACGTTTTCCGCTGGCTCGCAAGTTAATTGCATTTATTAAAATTTCGAACATTGATAAATGTTTCCACTTAGTATACGAAGGCGTCATAATACCACTCCTATCCTTTATGACATTCTTAACTTTAGTTTGAGGTTACCGAGATTAAGGATCTTCGAGTGATTTTCGAATCAAAGTTTTCTTTTCATAGTCATATGAATCTGACTCTAATAAAAGCATACTTGGTATTGGACTTTGTGTACAGAGTTTTCAGATCTAGCACCTTGAAGCTTCTTTAGGACGTGCTTCGCTCTTACCTGTATTATGCGGTCATTATCTGAAGAATTTACGATCAGCAATCGGTTAGTAGGATTGAAAGGGTAAATTTTTTTTAAACACGAATTTCGGTTCGGAGATCCTCATATCAGGAGGTTTCACGGTCATCAGTCACGTCTGCTGTTAATTAACCTAAGCTCTCTCGATAAGGGAACTATCCTCTGTCTTTCTTATATTTTTAACAGAGGTAATGGCATAGTTTATTACCCAATACCTCTGGAGCGGACAGATTTTAATGTTTTGCAATGAAGTCTGTGGAATTTTTTTCGTTTTACGTTGATCCTTGAGTATTCCACCCATTTCGTGCTCTCTAAGGGAGTTCATTGACTTATCTCCTATTAAGTTAATTGATTTTTCCTTCCCAATGTCAATTTTTGTATTAGTTTTATTTTCTCTTAATTGATAATTACATACATGTTTGTTAAGTTTTATTCACTTTGTAAGGCGTTCCCTACTGTAGACTTAATAATATAAATAAAATAATTAAAAAAAAAAAAAAATAGCCATTCGATGTACTTTTGTTTTTGCAAAAATTTTGTTTACATTTACGGTGCTTTAAAATATTGTTTATATTTTTGTATGATTATTTGTCTCCAACATTCTTCATTTTCGCACATGTGGTTAGTCTGTATAACATACTCAATTGTGTAAGTAGAATTTGTTTTATGTTTGATTTTTGAAAATGTTATAATTATTGTTTTTGTTTTATTTTGTTTCACAGTCCCAATGATGACTTCAGACTGAAGTCGAAATTTTATTTATTTATTTATTTATTATTTAAAGTCGACGACAAACTATGGTCGACTGCATAATATAAAAGATATATAAATATACAACTCAAAAGATAAAATTTAAGATATATCGAGCTTTCAACAATGTTATATTACAAACAAAGAAATATTAATGAACATTACTATTTAATTTCAGAATATAATAATAATAAGAAATATGAGCAGAAATAAGATCTTATGCCGAAATCTTATACTGGCGGAATGCATCAGATTCCGCTCAGCATGATTTCGGAATGCAGTGGATTCCAATCTCCCTGTTGGAATGCAACAAGATTCCAATCAGCATGTCATGGGAATCCGGCAGTGCTAAGAGTAGTGTAATGAGGATACGCCATCACAAGGCATAAAAAAGTAACATGACCTGTGTTGTTGGAATGCACCGGATTCCAATCAGCTCGATGCCTGACCCATAAGATTATACTGCCGGAATGCATACGATTCCGGTCAGTGACTCATGAAAAAGCATGTTTTTTACGTTGTTGGAATGCACCAGATTCCAATCAACACAGTACTGTCTTGTTCCTTCTTAATGATACATGTTGATAAATGTTCCTCCATCCTTAAGCGAGACAGTTCCTGTTTTTTTATCGAATATAAAATAAAAATACAAATATAAAATATTTATACTGTGTTTTTTATTTCGATAAGGCATCGAGCTCATAAAATAGTTTAATAAATTTAAAAAAATTGTAAGTTAAACGCTTTTATTGAAAACAATACTTACATGAAGTAATAATAATACTAAAAGCTTGAAAATAATTAGGTAGGTCCTAGGTACTAGTCATTACACTCCTCATCAATCTAGGGCGTTGATCGGACAATTAAATAAAAGCGTTGGGCGCGTGAAATTAATGAATTTTCTAATACAAATATATGCTACCCAGAGAAGATTCCTACAAATAAAAACTATATTTCCCTTCGAAAAATATCAAATATATTTCAATCGACATTAATAACGTAAAATGTTCCCTTTCAGAATACTCCAAAAGATACCTGTGAATCAGCTGTTCAACATGAAAAGACCGACAGTTCTCTAAAACCAATTACCACAGATACTACGGTATACACTGAACACAGTGTAAGAGCATCATCACCAAATGAACCGGGAAAAGTGACATATTTTTGTGATGGCTTTAATCTGAGACCAATAGTGAAAGCCATAAATAGCACTAACGATTCGAACATCGATAAAGAACGGAATCGCCGGCGACGAAGTTCACTACAAGCAAAATTGGACCGACATCGGCGTAAAAATTATGATATATGCCACTTAAGTATCGATAATACCCTACCCAGTGACTCGAAAAGCGGGTTGACCAATGTCAGTATGGATGTCAGTAGAATAGGCCTAACTACGGATGAAATTTCTTATAACTCAATCAATCAGTCGGGGTATTTTCCACGCCGAAAACGCAATTCTTGGTGGAATATTTTCGTACTTGATAATTTAAAGGGCAGGTGAGAGAGATAAAGAGAGAAATATGTTTACTTTCAAGTTTATCAAATAGGATAGAATTGACAACAGAAATGTTAATGCGTTGTAATAACCTTACTAAAAATAACGATTTTCATTTAACGCTACATTAGCCATATAATAGAATTAATACGAGTTTATAACAACATTCGCTTAAAAGAGCATCATAAAAGTACAACAAATTAACCAAATAAAATTGTTAAAGTAACAGCTGCTTACGGTGGCCAGGAAGCAGCAATAGGTTGCGTGAAATGTCGATGAAAATAGCTAGCGGCAACTGTGCTGTGGTGGTGATTGTGATTAAAACATATGTCTTATAGCATCAGGTTTTGCGATACATAAATGGTGTGGGTAATTCTGTACGACAGCATGACACTGCTAATACGCGTCCAAAAATATTGAGGTGTTAAACGACGCGTCCTGACATCAGCATTAATAATCCGAAGGCGGAAAATACAAATTTTAACTCGTTCAAAAGATATTAACGAAAAACCGAAAAATGACCGGCGGGTCCCTCCGAAACGGTTGGTGGGATCCAGAGTATTTTTACACAGAACACCTTATAAAAAATTACCCTGGGTGGGTCCAACACCGGTATATACGTACATATATGTAGACGTAATGATTGATTCGTTTATGTAGATACAAGTGACTGTCTGCTTTATTGTTGTTGTGACTTCATTTACTTAGCATCAGACTAGGGATGTGAGTATCACTTAGTGTCACTCATATTCGTCACACTGCCCTCCACCTAAGTCTGATCGTCCCGATCAGCCAAATCTCCCGATATAAACGCCGCTAGCATCTCCAAATGTACCACTCTTCTACTCCGTGGTTTCCCAGTGGTTTGTATGCGGTAGATGGTATCACTGATCTTCACAACTTTGTACGGGCCTTCCCAACTGCACCGAATGTTGAATGGAACACTTTTCCGCCGGTGAGGGTTGTATAGCAATACCAAATCTCCCTCCAAGAAACCTTCCGAATTAAAGTTCTTGTCATGCCAGTGTTTGATCTTAATACTCATTACCCTGGGCCGTTCCCTCACACTCTGTTGTTTGGCTAATGAACTACTTTGTAGAGCTTGCTCTTGACGGATTGGCTTCACATACTCAGTATCGTTCCGACGTTTCCCAACAGAAGTGCTCGCTGGCTTGAAACCACCCTTGCATTCTTTCTGGAAAATTCTTTCAGTCGTTTTAATGCGTCAATTATGTTTTGTCAATGCCAGTGTTTCTCTCGCAGGTACTTTTGATTTCGCTGTATTTGGCCCATTCGATCCATCAACCTTTGCTCCATCTACTTTCCTTCACTTTCGTGGTCTCTGTCGAATCTTCTGAACCCTTTCTCCAAACTAAAGTTAAGTGGTATATCCTGGTTCTTATAGCGCATAATCTTTCTCCGAATTTCGATCCTGATGTCATGGTCAACTAAGAAGTCCACTCCCAATATGACTTCATCAGCAATCTCCGCCACAATGAATTTGTGTAGAACCATGACCTTTCCAATTAATACCTCACATACCACTTCTCCTTGGACTTGGTTATACTCGCCAGTGACCGTACGCAACCTTGCTCCAGGTAACGGTTTTACTCTCCTGTTGACCAAGTCAGATCGGATTAAGGAATGAGATGCCCCCGTATTTACAGTCAGTACACGCTCCTTGCCATCCAGCTTTCCTTCGACGGCAAGACTGCTCGATTTTCTTCCAATTTGCGACACAGATATCACAGGGCATTCAATAGCTGGGCAAAGTTTTCATTCTTTACATCTGACACGCTCTTGCTCATCTCCTCCAACTTTGCGTTTACCGCCACCCACATTGTTGGAACTATTAGGACCAAGATCGCAATGACGTGCAATGTGACCGGGCTTCCCACATTTGAAGAATTTGATAACTCTTTCACTCCGCTTTTGCGATCCTTTCAGTGCCTCCAATATTGCGTCTACCCACTCTGGCCTTTCTACTTCCACACGGCGTGCTTTGAAAACTGGCTTACACAGAAGCGAAGCTGTTTCTTGAGTCAGTGCATGATATACCGTTTCTGCGAATGTGGGTTTTGGGTTTGCTTATGTCGCTCGCTTCGTTTCTACGTCCCGTATGCCACTTATAAAACTCTGGATTTTTACCCTCTCGGTGTACTCCACGGGTGCGTCCGCATTTGCCAAATGTGCCAACCTTTCAACATCCGAGGCAAACTCCTGCAAAGTCTCATTCTCTCTTTGGTTACGGTTTTGCAACTCAATTTGGAATATCTGTTTTCTATGCTCGCTTCCACAACGTCTCTCGACAGCGGCCATCAATGCTTCATAGCTGTTCCGTTCGTACTCTGTAAGAGTCTGTAAGATTTCGGCAGCTGGTCCTTTCAATGCTACGAAGAGTGTAGCAACTTTATCTTCAGCACTCCAGTTGTTCACTGCTGCGGTCTTTTCAAACTGAATCTTAAACACCTGGAAAGGAACAGAGCCGTCAAAAGATGGAGTTTTTACCTTCGTATTCCTTGCTGAAACAACTGGACGATTTAGTTGCAACTGCTTTATGTGACCGCGCAATGTTTCAATCTCGGCATCGATTTTGTTCTCAAGTTGCAAAATTTTTGTGTCTTGCGCCACCATCTTCGAAGAAATACTTCCTTCTTGCTCTTCCAGTTGTGCAGAGATCTGCGCTGATATTTGCGCCGACATTTCGGATATTCGTGCCTCTTGTGCTTCAATCTTCGATGTTATACGGTTCTCCTCCGATTCCAGTTGAGATGCTATACGTGTCTCCTGTGATTCCATCTTGGAAGTAATCTGTGTCGGCATTTGTGAAATACGCGTTTCTTGTGCTTCAATCTTTGATATTATGCGGTTCTCCTGCGATTCCAGTTGGGATGACATTTGTGACGACATTTCTGACATTTGCGACGACATTGATGTTACTGTCGATGTTTGTGCAGATATTGCAGCCAAAATCATGTTCAAGTCTGTGCTCGTAACTGTCTGCGATGTTTCGTTTTTCTCTTCCATTTTTGTGTTGTCGCGTCCCCATCAGGATAAAAGACATACTCGTCCACATCAATTCCTTGCGACTCCATTACCTCTCGTAGCCGTGTTTGAAGTTCGATCTTATTGCCGGTTGTATTCAATCCACGGTTCTCCAACTCCTTTTTCAGTTGCTGCATCCTCAATTCACTCAACTTTGCCAATTTATTCAACAATTCCTCTTCTGACACCAATTGTAACGAATTTACTGCAAATCCTCTTATTTGCACCCTCTGCTAAGTTCGAATCACTAAACTGTTGAATAAATAACTCCAATATTGGATAATGGAAAAATGGCCTTTATTAAAGTACTTCACAATAAATAATACTGCTATTGCTCGCCAGATAGCGTCTTAATCAAAACTGATTCTAGCGCCTCTATCTGTCGCTGCCTTTTATACTCTTTGATTTCCTCGTTCGCATATTCTAGGCGCTTCCATTTCCAGAATCTACTAGTTGACCATGAGCTATCAAATTTGTCAGCTGTAACTACAATTGCACGATTTTATAGCTTCTCTCATTGCATACCTTCGGGAGTATCTCAGATATATGCATGTGGTTGTGCGTTGCTTCACAGCTGCGTATACGTACATATGTGTAGACATAATGATTGATTCGTTTATGTAGATACAAGTGACTGTCTGTTTTATTGTTGTTGTGACTTCATTTGCTTAGCATTAGACTAGGGATGTGAGTATCACTTAGTATCACTCATATTCGTCACAATATTGTAACGAATTTTGGGAAATTCCGCTTATTTGCAACCTTTCTGCTAAGGTTCGAATCGCTAAACTGTTGAATAAATAACTCCAATATTCAATAATGCAAAATGGTCTTTATTAGACTACTTTGAGAGTACTTAAGCAGGTAATCAATTCCAAACATATAACATTCTTCTCATAAGACGAACACAAGTCGACAACTAAAAAATATACTAAATCACAACTAATGGCGTGTTTAAATCAAACTGCTTCCTGACTATTCAGCTTTCGCTGCTTTTATACTCTCTGTTGCCTCGTTCACCACTTTCTCCTAAGGTCTAGTAACTTCGCGAAATTCATGCCCGGTTACCAGCCATATATGTACATGTATATTTGTAGATTATATTCTCTAGCATAGCGATATGCGTGTGTATATGTGAGTACTACTTCGGCTGATGGCGAATATATCTTTCATGCCTTGTATGTACATGTGTAAATGATGACTAATGTGTTTATGTAGCTTGCTTTAATGTTGTTGTGCCTTTATTTAACAACCTTAGGGTTGTGAGTATCAATTAGTGATGCTAATATTCCCCACACTGCCCTCCACCTAAGTCTGATCGTCCCGATCAGAGAAATCACGCAATCTAGCCGCTGCTAGCCTCTCCAAATGAACCACCCTTCTATTTCGTGGTTTCCCAATTGTTTGTATGCGATATATGACATCACTTATCCTCTTCACAACTCTGTATGGGCCTTCCCAATTTTACCAAAATTTGGATGAAAGACCTTTCCGCCGGTGAGGGTTGTATAGCAGTACCAAATCTCCCTCCGGGAAACCTCCTGAATTATTGTTCTTGTCGTACCTGTGTTTCATCCTACTACTCATTATCCTGGACCGTTCCCTCACACTCTGTTGTTTGGCCAATGAACTACTTCGCAGAGCTTGATCTTGACGGATTGACTTTGCATAATCAGTATCGCCTTGACGGTTCACAACAGTAGTGCGCCCTGGCTTGAAACTACCCTTGCATTCCTTCTGGGAAATTCTTTCCTTCGTTTTAGTGCGTCCATTTGGGTTTGTCAAAGCCAGTGTTTCTCTCGCAGGTATCTTTGATTGTGCTTTGTTTGGCCCATTTGTTCCATCAACCTTTGCCGAATCTTCGCCTTTGACCTTGGTGGTCTTTGTCGAATCGCCTCCATCAGCACTCGCTTACTGCTGAACCCTTTCTCCAAACTGAAGTTGAGTGGTACATCCTGGTTCTTATAGCGCATATTCCTTGTTTGCATGTCGATCCTGATGTCATGGTCAACTAAGAAGTCCACTCCAAATATGACTTCATCAACGATCTCTGCCACAACGAATTTGTGTAGAACCGTGACCTTTCCAATTAAGACTTCACATATTACTTCTCCCTGGACTTGGTTATACTCGCCAGTGACCGTACGCAACCTTGCTCCAGGTAATGGCTTTACTCTCCTGTTGACCAAATCAGATCGGATTAAGGAATGAGATGCGCTCGCATCTACAGTCAGTACACGTTCTTTGCCATCCACATTTCCTTTGACGGTAAGACTGCTCGATTTTCTTCCAATTTGCGAGATAGATATCACAGGACATTCAATAACTGGGGCAAGTTCTCGATCTTTACATCTGACTCGCTCTTGCTTATCTCCTCCAGCTTTGCGTTTACGGCCAGCCAAGTTGGAACTACTGGGACCGGTGCTGCAATGACGTGCAATGTGACCTGGGTTACCGCACTTGAAACACTTCATAACTCCGGCATTTTTCTGTTGTGATCCTTTCAGTGCTTTCAAAATTGTGTATACCCATTCTGGCCTTTCTACCTCCACACGGCGTGCTTTCAAAGCTGGTTTACTCAATGGTGAGGCAGTTTCCTGAGTCAATGCATGTATTACAGTTTCTGAAAATGTTGGCTTTGGGTTTGCGTATGTAGCTCGCTTTGTTTCGACGTCCCGTATGCCATTTATAAAGCTCTGAATCTTTACCCTTTCAGTGTATTCCACGGATGCGCCCGCATTTGCCAAATGAGTCAACCTTTCATCATCCGAAGGAAACTCCTGCAATGTCTCATTCACTTTTTGGTAACGTTTTTGCAACTTAATTTGGTATATCTGTTTTCTATGCTCGCTTCCATAACGTCTCTCGACAGCGGCCATCAATGCTTCATAACTCTTCCGTTCGTACTCTGGAATAGTCTGTAAGATTTCCGCAGCAGGCCCTTACAATGCCACGAACAGTGCAGCAACTTTATCTTCCGCATTCCAGTTGTTCACTGCTGGCGTCTTCTCAAATTGAAGCCTGAATACCTGGAAAGAACAGAACCATCAAAAGATGGAGTTTTTACCTTCGGATTGCAGTAACAACTTGTACATAAAGATACAGTTCCTTGCGGCCAGATATTGCATAATGCTGGAGCCCAGAATTTTATCACGCCATGTTTGTTTCCAATTCATTTTGACATTTTGTCATACAAATTGACATTTATTGATTATGATGCCAGATTGTATGCGCTAAGTGGAGTATAATCGTGGCTAAGTTGCCAAGTCAAGTCTATGCTAAGTATCAGTAATGGGCCCTTTAACCTACGCAAAGTTACATAAACATTACTTACCAATTTGTTAACATGATCACAACAGCTTACTTACTTACTTAATTGGCGCTTAAGCGTCTAAACGGTTATGGCCGTCCAACAAGGCGCGCCAGTCGCTCCTTCGCTCCGCCAACGGGCGCCAATTGTCACACCAAGGGAGTTTAAATCGGTTTCCACCTGGTCCTTCCAACGGAGTGGGGCCGCCTGTGGTTAAGAAAACCACATGTAAATATTAAATTATTTTAAAATACGATGAAATGAACGCGTACATATAGTTATTTTCAAATTTCTTATCTGACTGAAAATTTTTGAAATATGTAAATCAAAAAAAATGAAAATATAATAATTGAATAAACTAATAAACTGAAATTACAAAGTATGTAAAGCTAAAAGTAAAACTTATAATATATATATTAAAAGGAACCCTACATTACTCCCCCTTGAAGAAAATGTAACATTAAACAAATTGAACGTAACTCTTTTTTTGTGTAAATTCTTGGTATCGTTTGTGTCTGTTGTTTCAATTATTGCAGGTTTTAATCTGTCAATTGGAATAGTTTTAATTTTATTATTAATTTCAAAAAAAAAATTTAAAACATTTTTGACCTTTTTCCACAATTTTGTAAGGTCCTTCGTATGGTTGTTGTAATGAATGTTTATTCATGACTCGAACAAATGCAAATTTACAAGTTTGAAGATCTTTTGGAACATAAATTCCAGTATCAGAATCTTTATGATGACTTAAATTTGATCTAATATTTCGAAAATGCTCACGTAACTTACTTAAAATTTCAGTTGATGAGAAATTTTCAGCTGATGGTACAACAAGTTCCCCTGGCAAACGTAAATTTTGGCCAAAAATCATTTCTGCTGGTGTAGCCGAAATATATTCTTTGTGAATTGATCTTAAACCAAGAAGTATGACAGGTAATTCATCATACCAAGTATTATTCCATCCCTTGCCATAATAGTAGCTTTTAACTTTCTATGAAATCTCTTCACTATACCATTACTCTGAGGGTGATACGTAGATGATGTTATTTGATGACTACCAAGTAATTTAGTTAACTCTGAAGATAATTTTGATGTAAACTGACTACCCTGATCAGTAGTAATTTTCAACGGAACTCCGAAACGAGAAATATATTCTCTGAAAAATTTGTTTGCAACTGTAGTTGCTGATATATCTTTTAAAGCATATGCCTCTGGCCAGCGAGTAAACCTATCAACAATTGTCAAAATAAAACGATGATTTTTAGAAACTGGCAACGGTCCAACTATATATATGGACGTGTTCAAATCTCATTTTTGGAATTGGAATTTCACTAATGGGAGACTTAGTGTGACGATAAACCTTAGATTTTTGACAGTTAAGACACTATTTCGACCAAATATTAATATCTTTAGTCATATTAGGCCAATAATATTTTTTAATTATGAGTCGTCGTGTAGCTCTCGTACCGGGATGTGTAATTCCATGTAATATGTCAAATACTGTCTTCCTTAATTTACTGGGTACAAATGGCCTAGGATTTTCTCTTGAAATTTCACACCAAATATTGAAATTTAAAATAGGAATATTAATTAACTTTAAATTTAAAAACTGAGGATTAGTTATAAGTTCATTTAAATCACTATCATTTTGTTGTTCCATTTGTAGAATTTGAAAATTCAGTTCCGAATTCTGCATTGCACTAACTTCAAAGGTTCTGGACAGTGTATCCGCTACAACATTGAATTTTCCTTTAACATACTTAGTGTCATCAGCGAACTGTGCTATGAATTCCAAATGTCTCGTTTGTCTGGGACTCCGTTCTGTTTTTGAATTTAAACCAGTAGTCAAAGGTTTATGATCCGTATAAACTGTAAATTGTCGTCCTTCCAAAGATATCTAAAATGTTTTATATTTAAATAAATCGCCAATAATTCCCTATCAAAAGCACTATACTTAATTTCAGTTGGAGAAGGTTTTTTAGAAAAGAATGCAATGGGCTCAATATTTATTTAAATATTGTAATTTTGTTGTATAACACCCCCAATCGCTGTGTTAGCATCTTTGTTAAAATGATTTAACAATATCGTAGATGAAAATTTATCTTTAATGCATTCAAAAGCTTCATTCGAATTCTCGTTCCATACCAAAGATTTGTCACGTTTCTTACTTACTTTGTTAAAAAAATAAAAAAAAACTTACTTTGTTAATTAGATCATAAATTTTGTTTGTAAATTCTGCTAGTTTTGGAATGTATCTATGATAATAATTTACCATACCAATAAATTTCTGTGCTTGCTTAACTGATTTTGGACGTTCGAAATTGCGAATAGCTGATACCTTTTCATCGGAAAGTCGAATACCTGTTCCAGAAATATTATGTCCTAAAAAATCTATATTTGTTACACCAAAAGTACATTTACTTGGCTTAATGTTTAAACCGTACTATGTAAGGCGTTGAAAAAGAATACGCAAATCTTTAAAATGTTGTTCTTCGTCTTTACTTGCAATAAGTAAGTCGTCGATGTAAGCATATACAAAATCTAAGTCACCTACTACCTCATTTATGAATCTTTGAAAGGTTTGTGCAAAATTTCTAAGTCCGAAAGGCATTCTCATGAATTCAAACATACCGAAAGGAGTTGTAATAGCAGTTTTATAAATATCTTCTTCAGCCATAGGAATTTGGTGATATGCCCTAACTAAATCTTATTTTGAAAATATATTTTTATTATGAAGGTTCATATTAAAATCCTGAATGTGAGGTAAGGGATAACGATCGGAAACAATTACAATATTCAATCTTCTAAAATGACCACATGGACGCCAATCATTCAACTCTTTTTTAGGTACAAGGTGAAGTGGTGATGCTACTGAAGAATTTGAAGGCCGACAAATGCCTGTTTTAACTAAGAAATCAAACTCCGCTTTCGCTACTTGGTATTTTACCGGATCTAAGCGCCTGGGCTTAGAAAATGGAAGACTACCTTCTGTTACAAGTCGATGTAATGTTGTATGTTTAACAGGTTTAGTATAATCTGGCTCTGAAATAAGTGACGGAAACTCTTTTAATAATTTTGTAAATTTATTGTCAACCACAAATAATTTAGGTAATGGAATATCACAAAAGTAGGATACTGTATTAATTGAGAGATTGGTTAATGGATCTATTAAACGTTTATGTTTAATGTATATAAGAAGACCATATTTACAAAGAAAAGCAGCGCCAATTATTGGCTTGGCTATATCCGCAATCAAAAATGTAAAGGGAAATTCACGTCTTAAACCTAAATTTACGTTTAAAAGCCTTTTCCCGTAAGTGGCAATTGTTGAGCCATTAGCTGCAAAGAGATTATGTCTAAACGTTTCGTATGAGGAAATTTAGACGCGGGTAATACCGAAATTTCTGCTCCACTATCAATTAAAAATTTTTGTTTGTTTTCTCTATCAAAAATAAATAAGCGACGCGTCGAAAATTCTAAATTTCCGTTGTTCGTCGCTGCAACAACGGAAGAATTTAGTTTGTTGAATCTTTGTTTTTGTTATAAGGACAAGGTTGTTCACAACTTCTAGCATTATTTCCAAATTTGTAGTAAAATCTACACAAACAATTTGGATTATTACGCGAGTTAGAACTATGCCTAAAAGAATTTCTAAAATTATTCCTAGAATTAGAACGCGACCTAGATTTATTCCTATACACTTCTGTTTTAATTTCTGCTAACTCCAAAGAAAGTTTCTGAAAACTTTCACACATTAAAGAAGTGGGTTTAACTAGATTTTCAATAACTGAATTTTGAGCTTTTGTATCTGATATTGTATTTACTGAGAAAACTTCTTTTTTATTCATAACTTCAAAAATGTTATCCGCTAATTTTATTAATTCATTAATATTGTTAGAACTTGAGCTAACCAAAATGGCATTTAAATTTTTGGGAAGTTTTCTTAACCAAATTCTCTTTAAAATATTCTCACTAAAATTTGAGCCGGCTAGCAAAATTAATGACCGATACAAGTCAGAGGGTTTGCGATCACCCATTTCTGAATCATTTAAAATTTTGTCTAGTTTTGAATTCTCACTAAGAGAGTGTCTAACTTTCTATCAAAACTTTTTTAAGTTCACTAAACTTGTTAGTAAGGGGAGGATTTTGAATAAAATCTAAAATAGTTACTATTACTTCTTGTTATAATGTGTTGTATTTGGTATTCTCTTGTGTAATATTTTTGGTGCTAAATTGTGTTTCAGCATGTATAAACCATGCTTCTGGACAACTAGTCCAAAACTGTGGAAGTTTAACTGCAACTGTCGACATTTCATTTTGATTTATGTTTTCATATGGATTTATTATTTGTTGTTGAGAAGTGTCATTTGGTAAATCTATTAAAGATTCATTTAAATTGTTAGTAAATGTAGATGTTTGTGTATTGTGTTGTGGTGAATGAAACATGTTGAATTATACAAAAAGAGAGTTCACAAACAAAACGGTAAAACAACTAGTAGTTATGTTATGAATTTCGAAAAATGGATTAAATAGATAATAATTTAAAGAGAGTTTACAATTAATTAGAAAAATATCTACATATTAGTATAAGTACATTGCTGCGAATTATGTTTATGCAATGGCTTTTTGCTGCTCAATTAACGAAGTCAAATATGACAGTTGTATTAAGGCTTTGTTGAGGGGGTAGATGTATGTGTGTCCTTTAATCGCTCAAAATTCTTTTTCTGAAATTGTAATCGTCGTAATGGTAGTATAAAATGAAGAAAATATGCGAGATTGATCGATTCTTGTTTCAATATTCAGAACAATTTTGACCAATAAGCATGAATAAAATGAAGACGCTAATTTAAGTTGAATAATAAATGAAGTCTTCTTGCAATAACATAGCTTTTAAATAACAGCCAACAGCAAAAGTTGATCGATGCTATTCCACATTGATAATTCAACACAATACTATTCAAATAATTATGAACTTCATAACAAGGACGAAAAATTGAAACTGCTGACGAATTCCAAGACAATAAACACCGACTTGAGGACTTCCACAGCAACAGCAGGAATGTAGTTTTTAGAATTGTTAATAATATTGATTTATATTGTTACTAGCCTTTACCCGCGGCACCGTCCGCAAGGAGAAAATAAAATGTATGTGCTATTCACGTTAACCTGCTTATCAAGTTATCTTTTTAAAAATTATTTTTGTCTAATGTATTTTATTTTTGTAATTTAGTAAAAAAAAAAAAGAACTAAATGAGAAGATAAGCTGAAAGGTGCGCTTTCATGAATAGTAAAATACAGTTTTCTCGAATTAAAAAAAAAAAAATACATTTTGTTTTTAAATTAAATTAACTGATATGGAAGGGGTGAAAGAATTACTACTCATAGAACAAAGGAGTGAAAAACTACAATTAGCTAAAACCAAAGAGAATTTTTTAGATGAAAATAGTGTTGCTTTTTCGGGTATTTAGTTGGTTAAATATTACAAAAAGTGTAATAATAGTTATAAGAAAGAGTTCGTTACACGATTCATTTAAAAAACTCAAAAATAGAACGAAAAAGCTCTGTTAGATTGAAGATAAAACAGACCGAATTTTAATTACGAATAACTCGAAATAACTCCGACGGGATCCCGGACAAATCCCGAAAGTGGCCCATAAATTATCCCGCAGGGGTCCCAAAATGATCCTGACGGGATCCTGCAGGGATTCCGAAAATCATCCAGAAATTACCCCTGAAGTATATATCCTGAAATGATCCCGAAATACTCCCAAAAAAGTCGCGAAATGTTTTTGACGGAACCCGATATAGCCATGAAAAAGTTCTGAAAGTACGCTGACGGGATTCCGTATGGATCCCGAAAAACATCCCGAAATAATGCCGGAAGGGTCTCCAAATGATCTCGAAATAGTCCCGAAAAGTCCCCATTTGACCCTGACGGGATCACGAAAACCATCCATGAATCTGGAGGGATCCCCAAATGATCCCGGAAAAGTCCCGAAATAACTCCGACGAGATCCCGGACGAATCCCGGAAATCATTCAGAAATTATCCCGAAATGTCCCAAAATGATCCCAAAATAGTCCCGAAAAATTCCCGAAATAACTCCGACGGGATCCCGGACAGATCCCGAAAATCATGCAGAAATTATCAAGGAGGGGTCCCAAAATGATTCCGAAAAAGTCCCGTAATGACACTGACGGGATCCCGAACGGATCCCGAACCCCTTTCAAAGACTTCATATCTCGAGGTGAGAAAGTCGTTCATTTGTGACCATGAGGGTAGATCTCTTCGAGAAGAGAGAGATTGTTCCCAAAGTGACAGGGTTGTTTCGGGGAGCTTTGATGAACAAATGTACACCAGAATCGGATCCCAACTGTCTGTCGTAACTCCTTGGGAGTGAAGGACGGATAGGCAGTTGTTGATTGTATTTTGCAATTTCTGAAGTTGCTCACTGTTTTCGGATGGAATCGTGGCAAGAGCCAGTAAGGATTTGATCTGGTTGTCAACCAGGATCCGCTTGTTTTCGTATCGTGACCGTAAATCTTCCCAGGCAAGGTCAAAGTTATCATCGCTCAACGCATATTGTTTGACGATGGCGCCGGCTTTGCCTTGCGTTTTGTACCGGATATGGTACAATTTCTGAGCACGGGAGAGCCTTGGGTGGTTAATGTACACCGCTGTGAACATATCACGAAAAGCGGGCCATTCTTCATAGCCACCATAAAAGGTCTCCGTGTCGCATGCTGGGACTTTGAGGTAAATATTTGCCTCAGCCGGGGGTTGTTCCACGCGGGGTGGTGGAATCGGCGTTGCCATCATTTTGATCAAAGAGAGTTGATCGGCAATCTTTGCTTTTGTCACTTCATACGTATCAAGGCAGGCGCATTGTTTGCCTTGTACTGAACTCTTAAAATCTTCAGGGAAATTTTCGTCTGGTTTCGAAAATACCAGATCGTAAACCGATTGAAGCCGTGCCCAATAATCATCTAGTGATTTGTCCTTTATCATGAGATACGATTCAGTGTGATCCTGAATCGGTGCTTCGTTAAATTTTGCACAGTATCTCATCAGATTGTCACTTTCCGCGATGAACTTTTGCGTGGATGGGTCAACTGATTTGGATTTCCGGCGGGGGGATGTTGACCTTTCCTTGACCGTTTCTTCCTTTGGGCCACCTTTTGGTTTTGTCCCGGTTTCGGACGTTTTTGGGGGACAGAGGCATTTTATGCAAACTTTTGGGTTTTCACCAAAAAAAACCGAATAAAATATGTGTACGCTCAGAGAACGTTCGCAAAATTCGAAGATGGAAAACTCTTCGTGCCACAGAAATTTAAAACAGGGAATTTAAATTGGTGGCGGTGTTTGTTTTTTTTTTTTTTAATTCGGATTTCAATAGTATGTATAATGTTTTGTAAAAACAAAAAGTATAAAAATTAAAAAAAAATCACAAACACTTTTCACTTATATATACGTGTAAATATACGTGTGAAAATATATACGTGTAAATATACGTGTGAAAATAAAGTATTTGTAAATTACTGGTATATATAGGTATCTATATATTAGAAAATAATAATACTTCGAGGTTTGTAGGGATATTTTTTGAAAAGTTCCTATAGGGACGAAAATATCTCAAACTTAGTTTTGTACGACAGAATAAGTACAAATGTACGTCCGCAATATACAAACGCATGTGTGTATATATGTTTGTTTGTGCGAACGTATGCACGTGAATCAGATGAGCTTCTCTGTTTATGTTTACAAACAGAAGAGTTTGTTTTGATTCGCTTCTTCGTCCCTTTAATGTCGCGCTTCTTTGTGAGCTTGATTGCACTGTTGGAAGAGTGCAGCAAAGAAAGATGAAAAACTTGCAAATATATATATATATACGTGTAAAAACTTGCAAATATGAGAGAGGTTGAGAACTTTGATCAGCAATACACAGCTCTCGTTGCTGGAAGAGCGACTCGAACGTGTGAGTAAACACGTATGATGTTCTCTGAGTGGAGAAATAGGAATGTTGGAAAAGCAACTTGAAATTATTTGTATGTATGTAAGTATGTACGTATGAATATTATGATTTTTATATATGCTGGCAAGCAAGAAAAAATGACTTGGAAGAAGTTGAACTGTATCGACAAGTTCAACGCTCTGTGCGAACAACGGGGTAAACTCAGCTGTAGAAGAAGTTTTTGCTGATGTTGTTCTTGCACAGTGTATTTGAGTAGGCCAGTAAACTGCAATTTTTTGTTGGTTAAATACCACTAGAAATATGTATACATATTGTCACGGATATTAGCATCACTAAGCTATACCAATACTAAGGCGATGCTAAGGCCATGCCAAGCAGTATTTACGTCAATAATCAAATCATGTATACACATATATAAGGCAGCCGAAAGAGATGTCACACACAGATGCATTTACTTATACGCCTATGTGTACTCGAGAGACTGTAAACTACAAACATTCACATCAATAATTCAATCATTATGTATCTACATAACGAATAAATAATTGCGTCTACACATATTTACGTATACGAGCATCGGAGCGGCAATGCACAAACACATGCATATATCTTATCTGAGTTGTCACAAGAGAGAGCAATAATTTGTGCACGTAGTTGTGACTGGCGATTTTGTAGCCGAAACTAACTAGTAAGTTCTGGAAATCGAAGAGCCTAGAAGTATGCAGCGTAAACTATAAAAGCGGGGCAGGCGAGTAAGAAGGAATGAGTTTGATTTGAGTTGTCAAGCAGTTACGACTAAGACGATATCTAGCGAGCAATAGCAGTATTATTTTGAATAGTGGAGTTTCATTTGAGCTATCAGTTTGGTTATTAAGCTATTCGTTGCACAGTTTGAGTGTTATTGTGAAGTATTTTAATAAAGGCCATTTTTCCATTATTCAATATTGGAGTTATTTATTCAACATTTTAGCGATACGAACCTAGAAAAAGGGCCAATAAGAGGATTTGCAAGCAAATCCGTTACAATTGGTGTCAGAAGAGGAATTGTTGAATAAATTCCAGAGGACAACAAGGACATGGCAAAGTTCAGTGAATTGAAGATCCAGCAACTAAAGAAGGAGTTGGAGAGCCGTGGATTGAATATTCCAAATTGAGTTGCAAACCCGTCACCAAAGAGCGAATGAGACTTTGCAGGAGTTTGCCTCGGATGTTGAAAGGTTAGCTCATCTCGCAAATGCGGACGCACCCGTGGAATACACCGAGAGGGTAAAGATTCAGAGCTTTATAAATGGCATACGAGATGTGGAAACAAAGCGGGCTACATATGCGAATCCAAAACTAACATTTGCTGAAACGGTATCGCATGCTCTGATTCAGGAAACAGCGTCGCTTCTGTGTAAGCCAGTTTTCAAAGCACGCCGTGTGGAAGTAGAAAGGCCAGAGTGGGTAGACACAATTTTGGAAGCACTGAAGGGATTTCAACAGAAGAATGCCGGAGTTATTAAATGTTTCAAGTGCGGAAACCCAGGTCACATTGCACGTCATTGCGATCTTGGTCCTAATAGTTCCAACAATGTGGGTGGCCGTAAACGCAAAGCTGGCGGAAATGAGCAAGAGCGTGTCGGATGTAAAGAACGAAACCTTGCCCCGGCTATTGAATGTCCTGTGATATCTGTGTCGCAGATTGGAAGGAAATCAAGCAGTCTTACCATTAGAGGGAATGTGGATGGTAAAGAGCGTGTACTGACTGTAGATACGGGGGCATCTCATTCCTTGATTCGATCTGATTTGGTCTACAGGAGAGTAAAGTCATTACCTGGAGCAAGGTTGCGTACGGTCACAGGCGAGTATAATCAAGTCCAAGGCGAAGTGGTATGTGATGTATTAATTGGAAAAGTCATGGTTCTACACAAATTCGTTGTGGCGGAGATCGTTGATGAAGTAATTTTGGGAGTGGACTTCTTGGTTGACCATGACATCAGGATCGATATGCGGAGAAAAATTATGCGCTATAAGAACCAGGACATACCATTTAACTTTAGTTTGGAAAAAGGGTTCAGTAGTAATCGAGTACTGGTGGAGAAAACTCGACAAAAACCACGGAAGTCAAAGGCAAAGGTTAATAGGTCGAATGGGCCAAATAAAGCAAAATCAAAAGTACCTGCGAGAGAAACACTGGCATTGACAAAACCTAAAAGACGCAGGAAAACGAAGCAACGAATTTCCGAGAAAGAATGCGAGGGCAGTTTCAAGCCGGAGCGCACTACTGTTGTGAAACGTGGGAACAATACTGATTATGCGAAGCCAATCCGTCAAACGCAAGCTCTACGAAGTAGTTCATTGGCCAAGCAACAGAGTGCGAGGGAACGATCCAGGATAATGAGTAGTAAGATGAAACACAGGTACGACAAGGAAAATAATTTGGAAGGTTTCCGGGAGGGAGATTTGGTACTGTTATACAACCCTCACCGGCGGAAAGGTGTTCCATCCAAATTTCGGTGCAGTTGGGAAGGCCCATACAAAGTTGTGAAGAAGATCAGTGATACCAACTACCGCATACAAAGCATTGAGAAACCACGGAGTAGAAGAGTGGTACATTTGGCGATGCTAGCAGCGTTTAGATCGAGAGATTTGTTCGATCGAGACGATCAGACTTAGGTGGAGGGCAGTGTCACGGATATTAGCATCACTAAGCTATACCATCACTAAGGTGATGCTAAGGCCATGCCAAGCAGTATTTACGTCAATAATCAAATCATGTATACACATATATAAGGCAGCCGAAAGAGATGTCACACACAGATGCATTCACTTATACGCCTATGTGTACTCGAGAGACTGTAAACTACAAACATTCACATCAATAATTCAATCATTATGTATCTACATAAAGAATAAATAATTGCGTCTACACATATGTACGTATACGAGCATCGGAGCGGCAATGCACAAACACATGCATATATCTTATCTGAGTTGTCACAAGAGAGAGGAAAAATTTGTGCACGTAGTTGTGGCTGGCGATTTTGTAGCCGAAACTAACTAGTAAGTTCTGGAAATCGAAGAGCCTAGAAGTATGCAGCGTAAACTATAAAAGCGGGGCAGGCGAGTAAGAAGGAATGAGTTTGATTTGAGTTGTCAAGCAGTTACGACTAAGACGATATGAATAGTGGAGTTTCATTTGAGCTATCAGTTTGGTTATTAAGCTATTCGTTGCACAGTTTGAGTGTTATTGTGAAGTATTTTAATAAAGGCCATTTTTCCATTATTCAATATTGGAGTTATTTATTCAACAGTTTAGCGATACGAACCTAGAAAAGGGGCAAATAAGAGGATTTGCAAGCAAATCCGTTACAATATATATATATACCAATTTTTGGTTGCAAAAAAGTTGCAGTAAAACCAACGGTAAGAAAATTTCCGCAATATTCATGTATATATGTGGATATGTATATATATGTTTTTGCAGCTTACAAAAACAATATAACTTTTGTGGAAAAAAGGTTTTTTTTTTTTTGATATATTTTTTATGAAAAATAAAAAACTGCCTACTCACCGATTCCTGTATTCTGTTGCTGCTTATTTATGTATGTTGTTGTTGATTGTTGCTTGTTGTTGCTCGCTTGGCGATGATGTTAGCTGGCTGTTGATGCTGCTGCTAAGCTGGTTGTTGTTGCTGCTGCTTGGCTAACGATGATTTTTATAAAGTTTTTGATTGTTTTTTATTTTTTCTCATAATGAAACAATTTTTTTTTTCCTAAAAAGGGTGTGCACCAAACTGCGATTTTTTGTGTGTATATTTTGTATTTAAGCACTGTGAAACCACTCAGAGACTGTACGACTTTTCAATTATAATTTTTCGTCAATATTTTTTTTTTTGCAATTTATATTTTGAACACACACTGTCACTTTATTTTTGTGTGGTTTTTAGTATGCACTCAATTTATATATATACGTTTAAAATGTTTGAATGTTTTTTGTCGGACGAAAAATTCGATTTTAATTTAATTATTTTTTAGGGGCGGGCCAAAGATCCGGCTCGAAGGACCATGAACAACTGTGGTCTTTCTTCGCTACACTTAACAGTTCCAATTAAAAAGGTTTATAGTTTTTCTTTAAAAACGTTATAAATTCACTTATTTTATTTCTTCATAGTTAACAGTTATACATTATTTTAAAACTTCAACTTCAAAAATTCAATTTTACACTTTAATTTTAGACTTTGGATAACTCGAAGCAGTTATATAAAGGTATATTCATGTATAAAGGAGCGCGTCCGCGATTGTCCGTTGATAGTACAAGGCTAATTCGTTGAAAAAAGGATCGTTGCTGACGATGGCAGTGCTTGTGAATTTGCGCCTTTCCACTCGCCGCGCACGGCCGCGCATAAGGGTGGCGCGTGCCGCCGTTTAATTTTGAAATGAAGGCGGCTTAAACAGTAGTCTATACTTGATTTCTTTGTCGTATGCCTCGTGGTTGTGTACTGGATTGATTGTGCTATCTCCTAAGAATTCGTGAGTCGAAGGGTTTTTTGCGAAAATAAGTTCAAAAGTATCCATGTATGGTCGATGGTCTTGTATTGTAGCAGTACGAGAAATACCTGAGGCATTCGTCCCAATCATCTTTGTCGCTGGATATGTATGAACTTACATATTCATTAAGTGTTCTGTGACTGCGCTCTACAGTACCCAAAATTGGATGGTGGTAGGGTGTTGAGGTTTTATGCTGAATTTTTAGAAGTTTGCACAGTTCTTGAAATAAGCTATTTTTGTATTCTGTTCCCGTACCTGTTATGATTGTTTTCATGCAACCACAGATCAGGATGAAATGCTCGAACACAGCTTTAGCGACTGTTATTGCATGTTTGCTTGGGACTGCTACCAAGTATTTGGTTAGATCGCATGTAATGGTAACTGCATATTCGTTTCCATTTATCGATTTCGGTAATGGTCCGACTGTATCGATTTGTACGATATCAGTGGGTGCAATTTTTTACGTATTTGTCACTTCTCATGTTTTTCCAGCTATATTTTTGCTTGATTTTATTTGTCATGCGATTTATTCCTGGGTGGCCACCACATATAGGATCGTCATGATATTTATAAAGAATTTCTTTAATTGTATCGCGATTTGTCACATTTGTAACCTCTGGGGTTAGTGCTATTTTTGGATTTTTGAGAATTTGGGTACCTATTTGCTTATTTTAAATTTGCCTACTGCAGTATATATTATTCCTGACCAATTTGTCTCCTAAGGGACAACTGTTTTTTTATTTCTTAACAAGTTCTGTATTGCCGGCATTCGTACAGCATGTGTACAGTAGAGATATACGCCGCAGTGCCAGTTATAAGAAACTAATTGCGAAATTTAACTCTTTCTAACTGTTCAAAAGTTATTTAAAAAAACAGGCGCTTTCGATGTCAGCTTAACACGGACTTTGAGTCACCCAATTCACCAAGTTATTAACCAAAGCACTAAAAGAAAAGTTATATAATATAATAAATTTTTATGATCACTTTGCATATTTTTTTTTCAAAAAATTAATAATGAGCAATGAATTCAAATAAAATGACCCAAGGCGAACATGTCCTCAAGTTGTTAAATAAAGCAAATCACCCAAAAAAGTGCCGATTTTAAAAAAAACTTTATATTGCGATTAGCTGGAAGAATAAGTAATCAGTGATGCAAAATCCTTTAGTAGGTTCTAGGGGCATAAGCACTCCTTTGAAATTATTCTTACCTCATACTTAAGTTGAGGATATATGTATGCCCTATCCAAAACTAGTCCCTTGGAGTTAATCACATTGATTATAGCCTATCAACCAAGTTTAAATATCACCTACACGTTACGGCTCCTTTTACAATTGTGAATACGTAGGCACATATATCTACCAGGTGAGGCTTTGTCCTTCGCAAGAACATTCAAAGTGGTGAAGCAAAAGCTTTCCCAAGACAGTGGAACTAATGACCATGTGTGATACTACCCTAACGTAGTGGACAGTAGAACTTGTCTGAAAACTGAAGCTACGCGGTCATCCATAATGAGCTGCTATATCGTAAGGCCGGAAAACAGTAGTTAACAACTTTCAACTTAAAATCTGTCGACTTTCATTCTAAATTTGATTTAACGAAGACTATTGAAATCAATGTTGTGAACACAAACGTCTGCAATCCTACATTTTAAAAATTTTATCCAGGGTCCTTGTAAAATTTTAATTATGTAGATACGCCGAGGATTATACGATTTTCACCCATGTCGCAATGACATCCCCTTAGACTGCTTATGATTTCGAGGGCGGCATCTTTGGCCGAATAGTCACTCCCTAGCGTTTCAAGGTGTAGCTCGGCAGCATAGCGCGACAAAAGCATCCGTTGGAAAGTCTTCGGAGCTACACCTAGAGCTTATAGAAAAAAAAAAGTCGACGAAGGTATGAGTTCGAAGTCGCAGTCCTATAGCTTCTGTACTGGCATATGGTGTGAGGCTCAGGAGACGTGATAGCGACAGGTGGTAGGCATTCCTACTGTTCGTACATCGGAAATTGTAGCTCCTAAAAACAGCCGAAAAAACTGGCGGCGCCCTGTGCCACGATAGTCATGAGTATTAATAGACCATTCATAGCAACCCTAAGTCGCCTCTATGTATGACCGCCAAGGAGCGACAAATGATTTAAAGAAATTGTGTTCGCGACGATTATTAGGAGTTAACCCTAGGTGAAACTACGCTTTGCACGAGATATACAGGCAAACGTGTGACTATTTTATGTATCTCTATTTCTTTTCAGCAGACGCAGCAGTACCAATTCCAAAGACCGGGGTTAGGTTCGAAGCCTCTCTGGAGCATGCGAACGAGGAACAATCCCTTCGCAAGGAGCTACTCCTGAAAATGTTTGAACGGTCTGCGAGATTTTGATGCAAAAACCCCGGATCTTTCCGAAATGGCCAACACGTTGATTTCCTTAAATACATTAAACAAAACCTTTCCTAAATATAATGTTTTTAAATAGAAAAATCAAGCTTTTAAAGTAAGAACACCGGCGTACGCCGGCGCGCCGCCTACGCCGCCGCCGCCGGTATATAATAAAGCCTACGCCGCCGCCGCCGATAAAGTGATCGGCGTAAACCTCTAGTGTACAGCCTGATAAGCAGTTTACCTAAATCAATCTTATGCTAACAAGCAGGTTGTTTGTTTTTTTTATTTATTTATTTATTTAATAGACCACAAATTCAGCAATTTAAACAGACTAAATAGCAAATAGCAGTACATTTAAAAATAGTATATCTTATACAAAACGAATGTGCAGTGTAAAACATTAAGTAAACGATCTTAAGAGGTATAATTACATATTTGATATTAAGAGGTGACATGTATAATTATATGCGCGATAATTTAAATAAATAACTTAACTATGAGTTTTGTATACGTATGCCCAGTAAGGGGCAGACGAAGGTGCTCAGAAGGGAGCTGACGCGAATTGCTCAGAAAAGAGCTGATTGCCCAGTAGAGGGCTAACGAAAGGTGCTCAGAAGGGAGCTGACGCGAACCGCTCAGAAAGATCTGCTCTATTAAATGGGGTCAACCTGAAATGACAGTCCTTGGTCGGGAAAAATCCCGAGTCGCTCCGGTACATAGAACCGACTGCCTTGGGAAGCGTATAAAAAAAATATCCAGAACTCGCAGAAGAGGAACGCATACTCCCCAGGGAAACGCGTGTCACTCTTGCTCAACTTCGTTCTGGATACTGTAACAGGTTAAACTCTTACCTATCCAGAATCAACCCCGACATACAAAATGTATGCCCCGCTTGCAATGTGTCCCCACATGACACCAACCATCTCTTTAATTGTAATGTGGAACCAACGCCTCTAACACCCATTTCCTTATGGTCCACCCCTGTTGAAACGGCAAGTTTCCTTGGACTGGAGGATATTGATGCCAATTTGTGATCGGTCGCGGCTATTAGGTGGGGCGAGCATTGCTACAACAACAACAACAACATCTGCTCTATTATATATACATAAAATGGAGTAACAGTAAGTTGTGACGACCCCAAAATTACAGGCTTTCGGGGCCTCCACAAATTTTGATTTTTCATTGTAGATAATACAATCTCATATTAAAATTATAAACTGAATTATAATATTTTATATATATATGGAATGCAATAAATTTACTTATACATATATGTACATACATTTTGAATTAAATATTGTACAAAGTATATACATACATTTTAAAACATATTGTAACGAATTTGCTGCAAATGCTCTTATTTGCAATCCTCTGCTAAGTTCGAATCACTAAACTGTTGAATAAATAACTCCAATATTGAATAATAGAAAAATGGCCTTTATTAAAGTACTTCACAATAACACTTATGTATACTTTGCTACTCGCTGGCTTAATAACCAAACTGATTGATAACTCAAATGAAACTCTACTATTGGCCGCCAGATCGCGTGCTTAATCAAACTGATGTGATAGCTCAACTCAAACTGAATTACAGCGCCTCTTCATCTGTTGCCTTTTATACCCTTTGGTTTCCTCGTTCGCATTTTTCCAGAATGTACTAGCATTGTCCATGAGCTCTCAAACTTCTCAGCTATAACTAAAATTGCACAATTTTATACATCTTTTAGGCGCTTCCAGAATCTACTAGTCCAGTAGCTCTCAAACTTCTCAGATATATGCATGTGTTTGCGCATTGACTCTCCGCTGCTCGTATTCGTACATGGTACATATATGTATACGAAATTATTTATTCGTTTATGTAGATACATAAAGATTGAATTATTGATGTGAATGTTTGTAGTTTACAGTCTCTCGCGCGCACATAGGCGTATAAGTAAATGCATCTGTGTGTGACATCTCTCTGGACTGCCTTATATATGTGTATACTTGACTTGATTATTAACGTAAATACTGCTTGGCATGGCCTTAGCATCGCCTTAGTGATGGGATAACTTAGTGATGCTAATATCCGTGACACTGCCCTCCACCTAAGTCTGGTCGTCCCGATCAGACAAATCTCTCGATCTAAACGTTGCCAGCCTTTCCAAATGGACCACTTTCATTTTGGTTCGTGGTTTACCGATGGTTTGTATGCGGTACACTACATCGTTGATCCGTTTCACAACTTTGTATGGGCCTTCCCAATTACACTGCAATTTCGGGGGCAAACCTTTTTTACGTTGTGGGTTGTATAACAGCACCAAATCTCCTTCCTGAAAACCTTCTGAATTAATTGCTTTATCATATCTGGCTTTCATCTTGTCACTCATAATCTTTGTTCGTTGCCTTATCAGATCATGTATTTCTCTTAGCTCTTCTTCCAAATCACTAGTGAATTTCCTGACATTTCTCTCCGCATTGGCATCTATCCCAAACTTCAAATCAGCTGGCAGTCTAAGGTCATTGCCAAAAATTACTTTTGCAGGGTGTTTACGCGGCGTAGGCTGCCAACCGTTCCATCTCTCTTTTGTACATACGTATATCCATGAATTTATATCTATTCCGTATCTTGTACTGTATTTTATTATGGAATTGTATTATAGTGAATTACCCGCATAATCCATGAATTGTATTTACCCTTTAAATTCCCTATTGGGAACACTAATGGACGTGTGGCAGCCTCCACCGCGAAAATCCACCAAATTTAATTCGCCGCAAATGCAGGATGGCGATCTGGCATGATCGACATCTGTCAGAAAACAACCACCTTTTGGTCTTGTAAATTTTTCATATAATTGTTGTCATCTTTGCCTGAAGAAGACAAGTTCTCCTAAATAAAGTTTTGTTTCGCGCAAATTATCTAAATACGAATATCCCGGTTGCAGAGTTTTTTTTGGAAATCAAAGTGCTGTTGAAAGATTGCGATTTGTGCTATCGTGCGAACCATCGTTTTCCTGGAAAATCATCACCTTTTCTACCAAGCAACACTGTGTGAGGAACATCCAATTTACATACGGTATTGTATTGTTATATCCATTTTATGCTCGCGTCAATTGTATATTATCAAAAACGTGAATCTTGCCATATAAACTTTGCGATAATCGCGCATCAGTACGGGTATTTCATATCGTACAACCACAGTATTTTGTTCAACCGCAGTTGTTAAAATCACCCCTCAGGGAAATAAAGAATAAACCATAACCTAATCCAAGAAAGGTGTTATCAATTTGGGCACCACATTCTCGTGTTTGAGAACTTCCTCCTAGTGTGCACTACTACGCCGGAACTGCCGAAAATTATCTGACCAACATCAGCTGTTCAATACATAGTCCAAGCACCTGTAACTACCAAGCATTTGCAGTTGGAATTCTTGGTCTACACGTACACGTATTTGTCTAATTTTGCTCGGCTGATTGAAGATCATGACTACCAGATAAAATATCGTCAACATACGTCTCGGATTTTAGTATTGGGGCTGCGCGTGGATGGGAATCGGCTATGTCTTTCGCCAGCTCGTGTAGAGTGCGAATAGCCAGGAAGGGCGCGCAGTGGTCTTATTAGCCAAGTTAGTCGCAGGTGTCCAATCCCATCTCGGCCTCAATCAGCGAAAGTTAACCC
The DNA here is from genome assembly GCF_040869045.1 of Eurosta solidaginis. NCBI lineage: Eukaryota > Metazoa > Arthropoda > Insecta > Diptera > Tephritidae > Eurosta > Eurosta solidaginis. The sequence goes on along the minus strand of NC_090319.1, from coordinate 141,452,138 downwards.
TGTGGTCTGACTCTGAAATCGTTTTAGCCTGGCTTGAGAAACCACCTCATTCCTGGAAAACCTATGTCTCCAATCGAACTGCGCAGATCATCGACCTCATCGGCAATGCCACTTGGCGACATGTACGCAGCAAGGATAATCCCGCAGATATGGGCACCAGAGGATGCACCCCACTCGAGCTAGCTAGCTCATCGCTATGGTGGAATGGCCCAGAGTGGCTTTCCCGACCCCCCGAGGACTGGCCAACACCAACGGCCAGGAATATTGTACCCCCCGAACTTCGCCGAGTCGAATCACTGCATGCAGCGGAAGAGTCCGAAGACTTCTTGGAACGGTTCTCCTCCTATCCCCGCGCCCTACGCGTAACAGCGTACATGTTGAAATTTGTAACTCGGCTTAGAAATGCTGTAGGAGGCAATCGTACCCCTAGCGAATCCGCCCTCTCTTACGCCGACGTCATGCGCGCGAAAACCCGTCTGCTGAGCTTGACTCAGTCGAGATTCTTCGCTTCCGAAAGAGCCTCTCTCGAAAATTCAAAACCAATCGGAAAGCGAAGTCCCCTACTGGCCCTTGACCCCTTCCTGGATACAAACGGGATTCTCCGGGCCAACGGAAGATTAGTAAATGCCGACATGACCTACAATGAGTGTCATCCCATCATTCTCCCCGAAAAGGCTAGATTTACTACCCTTTATATAAGGTTTGTACACGAGAGCTTCCTCCATGCGGACCTCCGCCTCCTGCAACAAGCTATGAGGCAGGAATTCTATACCCCCCGACTCAAACCTCAGCTGAAAAAATGTATATTCCAATGTAAAGTCTGCACCATTCATAAGCGACAAACGCAATCCCAAATAATGGCAGCTTTACCCCCCCAACGATGCACTTTCGCGCCCCCCTTCACTACTACTGGCGTAGACTTCGCCGGCCCATTTCACATCAAAGCTTCGATGCTCCGATCTCCAACCCTCGTAAAAGGTTATGTGGCCGTTTTCGTTTGCTTCACTACCAAGGCGATCCACCTGGAATTGTGTTCGGATCTCACTAGCAAGGCTTTTCTCGCTGCCTTCGCCCGGTTTGTAGGGCGTCGAGGTTACCCGAAGCAAATGATGAGCGACAACGGCACAACATTCATTGGTGCTAAGCGAGCTACCGAAGTAGAGTTCGTCACCTTCCTCAACGAAGTCTCGACAGATATTGTCAAAAAGTATGCGCCACAAGGCATCGATTGGAAATTTATACCCCCAGGCGCACCCCACATGGGCGGATTATGGGAATCTGCCGTCAAAAGCTTTAAAACCCATCTTAAAAGGGTCGCCGGAACGCACAGCTTCACCTTTGAAGAATTCTCAACTCTATTAATTCGCATCGAGGCCGTTCTCAATTCTCGCCCTATCTCCCCGCTTTCCCAGGACCCAGCGGATCTCACCGCCCTCACACCTGGCCACTTTATCCGAGGCGCACCCCTTCTCGCCATCCCCGAGCCGAACCATGAACACCTCTCTATGATCAACCGTTGGGACCGGTTGAAAGTTTTACATCACCAATTCAGCAAACGCTGGAAGAATGACTATCTCATGGAGTTACACAAGCGTTATCGATGGCAAACCGCTCAACCTCCCCCTAAAATCGGCGATCTAGTCGTCATTAAGGAAGATAACCTACCCCCTACCGAATGGCGCCTAGGACGCGTGGAAGACACCCATATAGGAAGAGACGGCCATATCCGAGTCGTCGACGTACGCACGCAAAATGGTGTGCTCACCAGGCCTATCACAAAATTGTGTTTCCTGCCACCAGCGGAATTCGACTCAGAACCCCACGGTTCCCTCCCATCTCCCCAACCAACTACAGTCCACTAAGATTACCTATCGATACCATCTCAGAGCATAACTTAATCATCCCGTATCTCTCACAGGCAGTCCCTAACCTGGCGTTTCCTCTCAGACATACCACTAATACGCATTCATATTCTCTTTCACAGATGGATCGTCAGCGCCCTCCGGTTCCCGCACCACGCCGCTCGCTTGAATCGCGAGTCGTAGTGCCCACAGCCCCGCCACGACACACCAATACCGCGATGGCCGACTACCGGAAATGCCGATTGTGTATGCGGCATCACGCCCTCTTGAGGTGCCCTGCCTTCTTGGCCATGCAACCGCAACAACGCGCACTAATCGCTAGGGCACATCAATATTGCACCAACTGCTTGGCGCTGTCCCATCGCACCGACGAGTGCACCTCCACCGAACGCTGCCGGGTCTGCGGGCATCCCCATCATACCCTATTACACCGGGAAACCGGAGGTCGCCACCCGTCATATGCCGTTCCACCACAGCAGGAGGCTCGTCCGACATCACGCCGCCCGGAGCTGCACCGTCGCATTCCCGCAGCTCATCGTCGACATCGCCAGCCACCAGCCACCCAGCGTTCTTCGAACGCATGTCAACCTCAACGGCCATCAAATGTCGAAAATCGCACTATACGATGCACCGCCACCGGATTGCGCACGTCAACTTACAAACATAAAGTTGGAAAAATATTAATTCAAGAAGCAGTTCGGGCTCTGACCGAGCTGCAGCACACATTAGGCGCTTAGTACGCCTAGGCGGGCCAGGATGTTTACGCGGCGTAGGCTGCCAACCGTTCCATCTCTCTTTTGTACATACGTATATCCATGAATTTATATCTATTCCGTATCTTGTACTGTATTTTATTATGGAATTGTATTATAGTGAATTACCCGCATAATCCATGAATTGTATTTACCCTTTAAATTCCCTATTGGGAACACTAATGGACGTGTGGCAGCCTCCACCGCGAAAATCCACCAAATTTAATTCGCCGCAAATGCAGGATGGCGATCTGGCATGATCGACATCTGTCAGAAAACAACCACCTTTTGGTCTTGTAAATTTTTCATATAATTGTTGTCATCTTTGCCTGAAAAAGACAAGTTCTCCTAAATAAAGTTTTGTTTCGCGCAAATTATCTAAATACGAATATCCCGGTTGCAGAGTTTTTTTTGGAAATCAAAGTGCTGTTGAAAGATTGCGATTTGTGCTATCGTGCGAACCATCGTTTTCCTGGAAAATCATCACCTTTTCTACCAAGCAACACTGTGTGAGGAACATCCAATTTACATACGGTATTGTATTGTTATATCCATTTTATGCTCGCGTCAATTGTATATTATCAAAAACGTGAATCTTGCCATATAAACTTTGCGATAATCGCGCATCAGTACGGGTATTTCATATCGTACAACCACAGTATTTTGTTCAACCGCAGTTGTTAAAATCACCCCTCAGGGAAATAAAGAATAAACCATAACCTAATCCAAGAAAGGTGTTATCAATTTGGGCACCACATTCTCGTGTTTGAGAACTTCCTCCTAGTGTGCACTACTACGCCGGAACTGCCGAAAATTATCTGACCAACATCAGCTGTTCAATACATAGTCCAAGCACCTGTAACTACCAAGCATTTGCAGTTGGAATTCTTGGTCTACACGTACACGTATTTGTCTAATCTCATTTGAATCTGGTGTGAAGAAAGGTCATCCACAGTTTGGTAAGAAGCCTCCACGAGGAGAAGGCGTAAGCGTGATCGAGTCAGCGGATAGCCAATCATTCCACCTCAAATCGGCGATTACCGAGGTGAGTCTCTAAATTAACTACAGGGGTTTGGCCCGTTGTCTCATGCACTGCTGATCGGTAAGCCATCAAGAATAATGGTATGCGGGTATCCCATTCTTTATGGTACTTGTCTACTACTTTCCTTAAGTGCTCCTCCAATGTTCTATTGAATCGTTCTACCATACCATCGGATTGAGGATGCAATGCAGTTGTCCGTGTTTTTCGAATGCCCAATGACTTAGACATTTCCTGGAACACAGCTGATTCGAAATTCCTGCCTTGGTCAGAATGTAACTCCATTGGTACACCATACCTTGCAACCCATTCGTTTTTAACCACTTCTGCTACTGTTTCTGCTTCTTGGTTTGGGATTGGGTATACCTCTGGCCATTTACTGAAATAATCCATAACCAACAGTACGTATTTGTTTCCGCGGTTGCTAGTAGGAAATGGACCTGCGACGATTCAAATGGCGCACCTGAGTTATATTGCTTAATCTGGCCATGACTTCGTGTTCTGGGCCCTTTCGCTCTGCTGCAAACCTCGCAGTTCGCAATCCACTCAGTGACCGACTAACGGCAACCAACCCAATAGAATCTCTGTTTAATCTTCTCGAGCGTCTTCGTGATTCCAAGATGACCTCCGCTTGGACCATTATGCAGCTCGCTGAGCACGTCAGGAATCCTCTTTCTGGGAACAACTATCAGTTTATTCTTGTATTTACCATCCTCACTCTCCCATACTCGATGAAGGCAACCGGATATCAATTCTAAACTGTTCCACTGTGCCCAATATGACTTCGCAATGGGACTCTCTGCTGACATCTCTTCTCTGTTTGGTCTTTCATTTCGTTCGAGCCCTTGAACGTGACAGATCTGCATCTTCTAGCTGGCAATTTCTTAGCTGTTCCTTGTCCCATTCATCTGTACATGTTATAATCATTAGCCGGACATCTATAATGTCTTCTTTAGCCTCGGCTTTTGAACAGTGCTTGCATTCCAAACTACATGGTCTTCGTGACATTGCATCAGCATTTCCATGGGTACTACCTTTTCGATGCTCAATGGAAAAGTCGTAGCTTTGTAGTCGCTCGATCCACCGTGCCAATTGTCCTTTCGGATTACGGAACTGCAGAAGCCATTTCAACGCTGCGTGATCTGTCCTGACACGGAATCGCTGGCCGTAGAGGTATTTGTGAAAATGTTTAATGCCCTCTACCAATGCCAACAGCTCTCTCCGCGTAACACAGTAATTCCTCTCTGGTTTTCCAATCGAACGGCTGTAATATGCAACTACCTTCTCCTGTCCATCGACCAGTTGTGATAAAACGCCTCCTATAGCATATCCACTCGCATCTGTATCTAGAATAAATGTTGCTCCTGGAATCGGATATGCTAACATTGGGGCAGTGCATAAACGCTCCTTCAATGTTTGGAAAGCCACTTCTTGCTCCTTCTTCCATTCAAAAGCTTTGTTTTTTCTTGTAAGCTCATGGAGGCTATGGGCTACGCTGGAAAAATTTGGTACAAATCGGCGGTAATATGTGCACAGCCCAAGAAAACTTCTCAATTCATGTAGGTTCTGTGGTCTTGGCCAATCCTTTACTGCCTCTATCTTTTCATTCGCTGTACAGACACCATCTGTAGTTACCTTGTGGCCCAAATAATTTACTTCCTTTTTAAACAGCGTACACTTTGTGGGACTTAACTTCAGACCAGCGCCAGCTATTCTCTGGAAAACTTCCTCCAAGTTCTTAAGATGTTCATCAAAACTCTTGCCCAATACGATGATGTCGTGTTTAATGCCCTCTACCAATGCCAACAGCTCTCTCCGCGTAACACAGTAATTCCTCTCTGGTTTTCCAATCGAACGGCTGTAATATGCAACTACCTTCTCCTGTCCATCGACCAGTTGTGATAAAACGCCTCCTATAGCATATCCACTCGCATCTGTATCTAGAATAAATGTTGCTCCTGGAATCGGATATGCTAACATTGGGGCAGTGCATAAACGCTCCTTCAATGTTTGGAAAGCCACTTCTTGCTCCTTCTTCCATTCAAAAGCTTTGTTTTTTCTTGTAAGCTCATGGAGGCTATGGGCTACGCTGGAAAAATTTGGTACAAATCGGCGGTAATATGTGCACAGCCCAAGAAAACTTCTCAATTCATGTAGGTTCTGTGGTCTTGGCCAATCCTTTACTGCCTCTATCTTTTCATTCGCTGTACAGACACCTTCTGTAGTTACCTTGTGGCCCAAATAATTTACTTCCTTTTTAAACAGCGTACACTTTGTGGGACTTAACTTCAGACCAGCGCCAGCTATTCTCTGGAAAACTTCCTCCAAGTTCTTAAGATGTTCATCAAAACTCTTGCCCAATACGATGATGTCGTCCAGGTACACCAAGCATGTTTTCCAATGTAGTCTTTTCAGTACCTGGTCCATGAGTCTCTCAAAAGTAGCTGGTGCATTACAAAGTCCAAACGGCATCACTGTAAATTGCCAAAGACCATCACCGACACTGAAGGCTGTTTTCTCTTTATCTTCCTCCTTTACCTCAACTTGCCAGTAGCCGCTTTTCAACTCCAGTGTGGAAAACCATTTCGTACCAGATAGCGAGTCCAGAGTGTCGTCAATTCTTGGCAACGGGTAGCTATCCTTTTTCGTAACGTCATTCAACTTCCGGTAGTCCACGCAAAACCTCATTTTTCCATCCTTCTTCTTTACAAGTACTACCGGTGAGCTCCATGGACTAGCTGATGTTTCGATGACGCCGCTGTCACTCATTTCTTGTATGATTTGACTCACAACTTCCCGCTTCGCTAGTGGAACACTACGTGGAGCTTGACGGATCGGCCTCGCATCTCCAGTGTCAATTTGATGTTTCATAACATTGGTGCGGCCTGGTTTGGAACCATCCTGGTCAAATATGTTCGCGTATTTTATGAGCAGTTGTTTTGCCTTACTCTGATAGGCTTCCTCTAGCCCATGCGTCCATGCCGTGATATCATTTGAAAGATCAGTATTACTAGATGAAACGTGTTCCTGGAGCTGTTCACAGTTAATAACTACTTCGGCCTCTTGGCATCTTCCCAAAATAGCTCCTTTGGTCAAATTGAATGGTGACTTGAACTCATTTAGTACTCTTACCGGAATACGTCCATCTTGTTTTGTCATAGCCAGGGTTTTTCCTACAAGTATGTTCAGTGCTGATTTATTTGCTGCTTCGACAACCCACAATTTGTTTGTCCCACAATCTCCATCAAGCACTCTCTTCCACCAGCACTCGTTTACTACTGTAGCCTCTCTCGTAGCCGAAATTAAGTGGCACATCCATGTTCTTATATCGCATCGTCTTGCTTTGCATATCGATTTTGATGCCTTGGTTGATTAAGAAGTAGGTAGGTAGGTTGAACTGGCCGGTCCATGAGGACCTCACATAGACTGATTGAGTCCGTAGTGTTACCAGAAGTTTGTTTTAACGACCAAACTGAAAAACCCTATCAAAAACCAGGACCTATGTTATAAAATAACTCCGTCCTCTTGGCAAATACTAGAAGCTTCCTAGGACTTAAGCCACTTGCTGCTTCTAGATCTGACAGCTGTATCACTCCTAATAGCTGGAGTCTTAGCCTGGCAAGTGCAGGGCACGAGCACAGAACGTGCTCGATCGTTTCCTCCTCCAACCCGCACTTCCTACACCTGCTATCACTGACCAAGCCTAATTTAAAGGCATGTGACGCCAGAAGGCAGTGTCCAGTCAGAATACCCGTCATGAGTCTACAGTCCTCTCTTTTTAATGATAGAAGCAACTGTGTTAGTCTAAGGTTGTAAGACCTACACATAATCTTCGACACTTTACAGCCCCGCGCTTGAACCCACGCCTTTTCTGCTTGGTCGATCATGTGCACCTCTCGCCTTCGCTTAATCTCGCCCAATCTAATTGGGACGTCTACGGAGAAAGCTTCAAGGGATGCGCCCTTTTTAGCTAATTCGTCCGCTTTTTCATTCCCATCTATTCCCATATGCCCTGGGACCCAATATAGATGTATGCTTCTCCCTGTCCCGATTCTCTCCAGAGACTGCTTACACTCTAACACGCATTTAGATGCTGTGCTATGCGAGATTATTGCCTTAATTGCTGCTTGACTGTCAATATAAAAGTTAACACGGTTGCAGCTTAAGCTATTCTCTTCCAGGGTTTCTACTGCTTTGGTTACGGCTAATATTTCCGCTTGGAAAACGCTACAGTAATCCGGCAGCCTGTAGGATCTGCTTAATTCCCGATCAGCGCAGTATACCGCAGACCCTACTCCTTCCACTATTTTGGAACCATCGGTGTACACATGTATCGCCTCGTCCGCCATTTGCGCACCCTTGCGCCAAGCGTCCACCTCTATTGTGGCCTTAAGATCTCCCTCAAAGTGCAGGTAGGGAATCATGTAGTCTGTTCGTCTTGTGACTGAGGACGCTATACTACTATGGCCATATGGTCGGCGCTCAAGCTGCCCCGAAGCATCGAGCCTGGTTGCGGTCGTTAACGCTTTGTTCTTTGCTACCAGGTCTACAGGTGGAATGTGCAGAATGGCATACAGTGCAGCCGTCGGGGTTGTTTTCAGGGCTCCCGTAATGCAAAGCATCGATAGTCTGCATACCCCCTCTAATTTTTTGAGGTATGTTGTTTTTTGTGTGGCTTTCCACCAAACAAGAACTCCATAGTATAGAATAGGGCTTACAATCGCTGTAAAAACCCAATGAGAAAGAGAGGGCGATAGGCCCCACGTACACCCCAGCATTCTTTTACATGCATAGAGTGCCGTTGAGGCCTTCTTGACCCTCTCCTCCACGTTGAGCTTCCATGACAGCTTACTGTCTAGGATGATTCCTAGATATTTTGTGCAAGGTTTCTCCTGTAAGGTCACCGCTCCTAACTTAGGCCTGGTCCAATTTGGGACCTTGTACCTCTTTGTAAACAAGACCATATCCGTCTTCTCCGCATTGACTTTCAGCCCGACATTAGATGCCCAGGTATGAATATCCCGAAGCGCCCGATCCATCAAAGAACTAATCGTTGGAAGGCATTTTCCACTTATGACAATTGCAACGTCATCTGCGTAAGCCGTAAGTTTTACGGGTCCCTCATCGAATTGCCTGAGCAGTTGGTTGATGACCAGTGTCCACAGCAGAGGTGATAGCACCCCTCCCTGCGGCGTGCCCCTGTCCACTGATTTCGTGGCCTCGTACAATCCCCATTGTGATGTAATCTTCCTGCAATTTAACATGCAGCCGATCCATCTGATTAAGGCAGGATGTACTTTAATGTAATTAAGACCATCCATAATCGCCCATTTTGCAACATTATTGAAAGCCCCGGCAATGTCCAAGAAGACCCCTAGAGCATACTCCTTATATTCCAGGGATTTCTCTATGCTTATTACCACCCTATGCAATGCGGTGTCTACCGACTTGCCTTTGGTGTACGCATGCTGTGTTGTGGAGAGCAGCTTTTCATCCACGTTGGACTTTATGTACACATCTATCAGCCTCTCAAAGGTTTTGAGCAGAAATGATGTTAAGCTAATGGGTCTATAGTCTTTGGGATACACGTGACCGATCTTCCCCGCCTTTGGTAGAAAAGCTACACGAGCAGTTCTCCAAGAGTGCGGTACATGATTCAGTCTTATGCACCCATCGAATATTATTTGAAGCCATTCCACGACCGCCCTACTTGAGACTTGTAGCATGGCCGGGAATATACCATCTGGGCCCGGCGATTTAAACTTAGAAAACGTCTTCACTGCCCACTCGATCTTGGTATCGGTCACCAAGCCCGGCACCACTAGCTCCGTGATCGAAGTGTGAGTGATGTCTGCTGGTTATTCTAAACCGTCTCCCGATGGGAAATGTGTATCGAGAAGCACCTCAAGGGATTCCTCACTATCACGTGACCATTCCCCGTTCTCTTTCTTTATTAGTCCCTGGACTATGTTTCCCTTTGCTAGGACTTTTTTCAACCGTGCTGTTTCACTGGAGCACTCTATGTCCGTACAGAAACTTTTCCATGAGTTTCTCTTCGCCCTGGTAATTTCACGCTTGTAGATCCTCAGTAGATCCCTGTACTCGTCCCGACACGCTTCGCTTTCCGCGGTCTTTGCGAGTTTAAACATTTCTTTTACCTGTCTTCTTAGAAGACTCAGCTCATTGCTCCACCATGGCGGCTTTGCTTTTCCTCTGAATCTTCTTAGAGGGCAAGCTTTGTTATACGCAGTCATAAGCGTCCTTGTTAGGAATTCATTCGAATCCTCCAGTTCCTCTACATTAGCAACCTCTTTGGGTTGTCCCAGTTTCGTTTCTACATGTTTCTGGAATTTAGTCCAATTCGTTGCCCTAGGGTTTCTAAAGGTTCCTCCCTTCTCTACCCTCTTTAGTGGGATGCTGAAGCTTATATACGCATGGTCGGAGAAGGATGGTCTATCGAGAACCATCCAATCATACCTTGATATATCACGCTCGGAGCTCAATGTAATATCCAGAACATTGCTGGATGTTGGACCAATGTATGTAGGAACATTTCCCCTGTTGGCTATCTGCAAATTGGTTTGCAGGATGTAACAAAATAGAGATTCGCCTCTCTCGTTCGTATCTGCTCCTCCCCACGCATTGTGGTGCGCATTTGCATCTGCGCCTATGACCAACCGCCCTTTGCGCCCTTCCTCCTGTACTAGCCTTTTGCACTCCATCGGTGGAACCTCCGCAGCATGGGCCATGTAGCAGGACGCCAGGATAAATGCCTGCTTATTCTTTTGCTCAACGGCCACCGCTACGAGATCCTCGGTGGTGTAATTAGGAAGCATATATGAATGCAGCTGTTTCCTTACCATTACTACAGCTCGCACCCGTCCTTCCGTTTGTGCGTAGTAAACCCCAAACCCGCGGGCGCTAAGTCCAGAAACCTTTCCTCCCGATGAGAGCCACGGCTCCTGGATCAGCGCCACGTCAAACGAACCCTCCTCAAGGGTTAGGAGGAGTTCGCTCGACGCCACTTTACTGTGTTGGAGGTTTATCTGTAGGACTCGCAGCACCATTGGGCTGTTTGTCCCCCTCCAGCACCTTCGTCTTGACGTCGTCGTCCTCCTCTTGCCCTTTTGGTTTAGAGTATTCGAGGCGCCCTTCAGCCCCTCGTGAATGTTGTGCCGTGTGTTCCTCTGTGCGAGTCACAGCACCATTTAGCGTTTGGTCCTCTTCTAGCACGTTCGTGGTGACGTCGGGGACCTCCACCTGTCTTTTTTCCCTTAGGCTTCTGAGGTCCTTTTCGACTTCGCCCACTTCCAGCGTGTTAGGATTTTTATCCTCGGGACTTCTTTCCTGAGTCGCATGTAAATTTTGCCAGTGCCAAAGGACATTTTGCCAAGCTGCGTGTACAAAATATCCTCCGCCTGCTTGTTTATTTGGAAGATGTAGAACTGACCATCCTCGGTAGGCCGAGATACAGTAAGTACCTTCCAATCCTGTGTCGGTATGTTCGGATTCTGATTCTGCAGAAGTCGCAGTGTATCCTCCGACTTCATCACGCATGGTATCCATACCTTAACTTTTGGTACCGTGGGGATTTGCGCTTTATCCACCACCTCAAACCGCGCGTTCGTGCCTTGCCTTTGGAGGTTTGGAACGACTTCCTCCAGCCACCGCAAGCTCGCGATGTTGTCGCACGCTATCATCTTCACACCATTATACCATCCCCCCGAATCAAAGGTTGGAAGGGGCTTACTTGGTTGTTCCCGCATCATCTTAAGCATTAAGCTAATAAGCTCCCTTTCCACAGATCTCCACCTTTCAGTAGTCATTTGTCCGAACGGACTGCTACGATCAACCAGCGCCACAGTCAGTGACTGCTTTGCCACATCAATCATCTTCTCGGGAAAAGCAGGAGTCTTAGTGTTATCTCCCTTTGGAACCTCCGAGAACACCGGAGTCTTCGCGTTAACTCCCTTTAGCGCCTCCGAGAAAGCCGGAGTCTTAGCGTTATCTCCCTTTGGCTTATCTCCTACTTCCGTAGTTGGAACTTCCCTCTGACTGGCAGCTTTCGAGGTAGTTGCTACCTCGCTATTGGAACCCATCTGTCTTACAGCTTTGGGCCTACTTGTCTTGTCTATGCGACTGCCCTGCCTCGCGGCTCTAGGACTGGGTCCTTTCTGCCTCTTGAAAGCAGGCTTGTCGCCTTCTGCCGAACGTTGCCTCTTCATTCTGCCATTCGACGCTTCTTCCTCCTCGTACCGGTTGCAGAACCGAGGGTTTCTCGCAGCAAACCTTTTGAACTGCCTTCGACCTACTTCTACCGCTTCATGGACCCATTCCAAGCGCTCGATCTCCACTTCTGTTGGGTCGACCACTGCTCCCAAGCGTTGTACAATTCTTAGTGCTGCACGGTACTGCGAGAGAGCTCTTTTACTTCCTCTGCTCCGTACCCTTCTCCACTCTTCTACTCCGTTTTCATTTGTGTGCTTCTCCAACACGGAGTTCATTGAATCGGCACTACTCTCGCTCCCCGAGTCCGACGCATCGCTTAATTCGTATTTGTCGTCCCTGGATTGCGACTCAGTCCTCCTCTTTACATCCTCCTTATTACGTTCAGGTAACGAGTTGTTCATCTTGGTCGTACGACCACCTGCCCGACAAGGCGGGCTCAGCGGTCCAGTATTATATACGGGGAAAGAACCGTCCGCCACAGCAGCGCCCCTTACTGCGGTAAGGCCATAAATACTTCCCGAGATGGCCCGGTATCGGGAAGGCTCCGTTCGAATACAGCCGAATTTATCCCCTGGCTGCAAATCGTCCAATAGGCACGGTCCGCATAACACCCTGGATTAGGGGTTGGCAGTGCTTGGTCACCGACATCCCGCCGCCCTCCTATGAGGCGAAACGGCGTAGATGTCAGTCCTAAACAGCTCCGCCTCATAGTCGGGCGCTATGGAGTTCGGCTAAGCCCTCACACCAACGACAAGGTGCCTACCCTAGTGAGGGATTAAGAAGTCCACTCCAATTATGATTTCATCAACAATACCTGCCACTATAAAATTGTGTAGTACCGTGTCAGCTGTCGCCCCTTGCTGCTGACTCGCTTTAGTTTAACGATTGATTTGTCTTGGAGATTTGCTCATCTCCTTCTGCTCTGCGTTTACGACCACCCACATTGTTGGAACTGTTAGGGTTGGTGTTGCAATAACGCGCAATATGCCCTGGCTTTCCACACTTAAAGCATTTGACTGCATCATTATTCTTCTGCTGCGTACCCTTCAATGCTTCCAAAATTGCGTCTACCCAGTCTGGCTTTTCCACTTCCACGCGATGAGCTTTGTACGCTGGCTTACTCAAAAGTGAGGCTGTTTCCTGAGTCAGTGCATGCGATACCGTTTCAGCAAACGTTAGTTTTGGATTCGCATATGTAGCCCGCTTCGTTTCCACATCTCGTATGCCATTTATGAAGCTCTGGATTTTTACCCTTTCAGTGTATTCCACGGGTGCGTCTGCATTTGCAAGATGAGCCAATCTTTCAATATCTGAAGCAAACTCCTGTAATGTCTCATTTGCTTTTTGGTAGCGGTTTTGCAACTCAATTTGGAATATCTGTTTCCTATGCTCGCTTCCGTAACGTCTCTCTAAAGCGCTCATCAATGTTTCGTAGTGGTTCCGCTCGTACTCTGGGATGGTCTGTAAGATTTCCGCGGCAGGCCCTTTCAGTGCCACGAACAGAGCTGCAACTTTATCTTCAGCATTCCATTGGTTCACTGCTGCGGTCTTCTCAAACTGTAGCTTAAAGACCTGAAAAGGAACAGAACCGTCAAAGGATGGTGTCTTTACCTTTGGATTACTCGCTGAAACAGCTGGGCGGTTTAGTTGTAACTGCTCCATACGACCTTTTAACGCTTCTATTTCGGCATCAATTTTGTCCTCGAGTTGTAAAATTTTTGCATCCTGCTCTTCCAGTTTCACAAAGAGCTGCGCTGATACCTGTTCCGAAATTTGTGCCGACATTTCAGATATACGTGCCTCTTGCGCTTCCAGTTGAGATGCCAAATATGTCTTCTGTTCTTCCAATTGTGTCTCCATCTTTGATGTAATCTGTGTCGACATTTCTGCCATACGCGTTTCTTGTGCTTCAATTTTCGATGTTATTCGTGTCTCTTGGGATTCCATCTGTGATGACATTGTCGATGTTTGAGCAGATATTGCAGCCAAAATCATGTTCAAGTCTGTGCTCGTAACTGTCTGCGATGTTTCGTTTTTCTCTTCAACTTTTGTTACTTCCTCGCCATCAAGATGAAAGTCATACTTTTCCACATCAATTCCTTCCGCTTCCATTGCCTCTCGTAGCCGTGCCTGAAGTTCAAGTTTAACGCCGCTTGTATTCAATCCACGGCTCTCCAACTCCTTCTTTAGTTGCTGGATCTTCAATTCACTGAACTTTGCCATGTCGTTGTTGTCCTCTGGAATTTATTCAACAATTCCTCTTCTGACACCAATTGTAACGAATTTGCTTGCAAATCCTCTTATTTGCAATCCTCTGCTAAGTTCGAATCACTAAACTGTTGAATAAATAACTCCAATTTGTAATAATGCAAAATGGCCTTTATTAAAGTACTTCACAATACACTCAAACTGTGCAACGAATAGCTTGCTTAATAACCACACTGACTGATAGCTCAATGAAACTCTACTATTCAAAATAGTACTGCTATTGCTCGCTAGATATCGTCTTAATCGCAACTGCTTGACAACTCAAATCAAACTGAATTACTTCTTACTTGCCTGCCCCGCTTTTATAGTTTACGCTACATAATTCTAGGCTCTTCGATTTCCAGAAGTTACTAGTTAGTTCGGCTACAAAATTGCCAGCCACAACTACGTGCACAAATTATTGCTCTCTCTTGTGACAACTCAAATAAGATATATGCATGTGTTTGTGCATTGCCGCTCCGCTGCTCGTATACGTACATATGTGTAGACGCAATTATTTATTCGTTTATGTAGATACATAAAGATTGAATTATTGATGTGAATGTTTGTAGTTTACAGTCTCTCGCGCGCACATAGGCATATAAGTAAATGCATCTGTGTGTGACATCTCTTTCGGCTGCCTTATATATGTGTATATATGATTTGATTATTGACGTAAATACTGCTTGGCATGGCCTTAGCATCACCTTAGTGAGGGTATAGCTTAGTGATGCTAATATCCGTGACACTGCCCTCCACCTAAGTCTGATCGTCCCGATCGGACAAATCTCTCGATCTAAACGCTGCTAGCATCGCCAAATGTACCACTCTTCTACTCCGTGGTTTCTCAATGCTTTGTATGCGGTAGATGGTATCACTGACCTTCTTCACAACTTTGTATGGGCCTTCCCAACTGCACCGAAATTTGGATGGAACACCTTTCCGCCGGTGAGGGTTGTATAGCAGTACCAAATCTCCCTCCCGGAAACCTTCCAAATTATTTTCCTTGTCGTACCTGTGTTTCATCTTACTACTCATTATCCTGGATCGTTCCCTCGCACTCTGTTGCTTGGCCAATGAACTACTTCGTAGAGCTTGCGCTTGACGGATTGGCTTCATAATCAGTATTGTTCCCACGTTTCACAACGGTAGTGCGCTCCGGCTTGAAACTGCCCTCGCATTCTTTCTCGGAAATTCGTTGCTTCGTTTTCCTTCGTCTTTTAGGTTTTGTCAATGCCAGTGTTTCTCTCGCAGGTACTTTTGATTTTGCTTTATTTGGCCCATTCGACCTATTAACCTTTGCCTTTGACTTCCGTGGTTTTTGTCGAGTCTTCTCCACCAGTACTCGATTACTACTGAACCCTTTTTCCAAACTAAAGTTAAGTGGTATGTCCTGGTTCTTATAGCGCATAATTTTTCTCCGCATATCGATCCTGATGTCATGGTCAACCAAGAAGTCCACTCCCAAAATTACTTCATCAACGATCTCCGCCACAACGAATTTGTGTAGAACCATGACTTTTCCAATTAATACCTCACATACCACTTCGCCTTGGACTTGTTTATACTCGCCTGTGACCGTACGCAACCTTTCTCCAGGTAATGACTTTACTCTCCTGTAGACCAAATCAGATCGAATCAAGGAATGAGATGCCCCCGTATCTACAGTCAGTACACGCTCTTTACCATCCACATTCCCTCTAATGGTAAGACTGCTTGATTTCCTTCCAATCTGCGACACAGATATCACAGGACATTCAATAGCCGGGGCAAGTTTTCGTTCTTTACATCCGACACGCTCTTGCTCATTTCCGCCAGCTTTGCGTTTACGGCCACCCACATTGTTGGAACTATTAGGACCAAGATCGCAATGACGTGCAATGTGACCTGGGTTGCCGCACTTGAAACATTTAATAACTCCGGCATTCTTCTGTTGAGATCCCTTCAGTGCTTCCAAAATTGTGTCTACCCACTCTGGCCTTTCTACTTCCACACGGCGTGCTTTGAAAACTGGGTTACACAGAAGCGACGCTATTTCCTGAATCAGAGCATGCGATACCGTTTCAGCAAATGTTAGTTTTGGATTCGCATATGTAGCCCGCTTTGTTTCCACATCTCGTATGCCATTTATAAAGCTCTGAATCTTTACCCTCTCGGTGTATTCCACGGGTGCGTCCGCATTTGCGAGATGAGCTAACCTTTCAACATCCGAGGCAAACTCCTGCAAAGTCTCATTCGCTCTTTGGTGACGGTTTTGCAACTCAATTTGGAATATCTGTTTCCTATGCTCGCTTCCATAACGTCGTTCTACAGCAGCCATCAATGTTTCATAACTGTTCCGTTCGTACTCTGGAATCGTCTGTAAGATTTCCGCTGCAGGCCCTTTCAATGCCACGAACAGTGCAGCAACTTTATCTTCCGCATTCCAGGTGTTCACTGCTGCGGTCTTCTCAAACTGTAGCTTGAAGACCTGAAAAGGAACAGAACCGTCAAAGGATGGTGTCTTTACCTTTGGATTACTCGCTAAAACAGCTGGGCGGTTTAGTTGTAACTGCTCCATACGACCTTTTAACGCTTCTATTTCGGCATCAATTTTGTCCTCGAGTTGTAAAATTTTTGCATCCTGCTCTTCCAGTTTCACAAAGAGCTGCGATGATACCTGTTCCGAAATTTGTGCCGACATTTCAGATATACGTGCCTCTTGCGCTTCCAGTTGAGATGCCAAATATGTCTTCTGTTCTTCCAATTGTGTTTCCATCTTAGATGTTATCTGTGTCGACATTACTGACATACGCGTTTCTTGTGCCTCAATCTTCGATGTTATACGGTTCTCCTGTGATTCCAGTTGAGATGTTATATCTGTCTTTTGCACTTCGAGCTGTGTTGACATATCGGTTGATATTTGTGACGACATTCGCTTCAGCACTGCTATTATCGCGTTAGTGTCTACACTCGCCAATGGATTCGGAGTCTCTATCTTCTCTTCCAATTTAGTCGCTGGCTCTTCCACATCGGGATAAAAGACATACTCGTCCACGTCAATTCCTTCCAACTCCATTACCTCTCGTAGCCGTGCTTGAAGTTCGATCTTATTGCCGGTTGTATTCAATCCACGGCTCTCCCTCTCCTTCTTCAGTTGCTGGATCTTCAATTCACTGAACTTTGCCATGTCCTTGTAGTCCTCTGGAATTTATTCAACAATTCCTCTTCTGACACCAATTGTAACGAATTTGCTGCAAATCCTCTTATTTGCAATCCTCTGCTAAGTTCGAATCACTAAACTGTTGAATAAATAACTCCAATATTGAATAATAGAAAAATAGCCTTTATTAAAGTACTTCACAATAACACTTATGTATACTTTGCTACTCGCTGGCTTAATAACCAAACTGATTGATAACTCAAATGAAACTCTACTATTGGCCGCCAGATCGCGTGCTTAATCAAACTGATTGATAGCTAAACTCAAACTGAATTACAGCGCCTCTTCATCTGTTGCCTTTTATACCCTTTGGTTTCCTCGTTCGCATTTTTCCAGAATGTACTAGAATTGTCCATGAGCTCTCAAACTTCTCAGCTATAACTAAAATTGCACAATTTTATACATCTTTTAGGCGCTTCCAGAATCTACTAGTCCAGTAGCTCTCAGACTTCTCAGATATATGCATGTGTTTGCGCATTGACTCTCCGCTGCTCGTATTCGTACATGGTACATATGTGTAGACGCAATTATTTATTCGTTTATGTAGATACATAAAGATTGAATTATTGATGTGAATGTTTGTAGTTTACAGTCTCTCGCGCGCACATAGGCATATAAGTAAATGCATCTGTGTGTGACATCTCTCTGGGCTGCCTTATATATGTGTATACTTGATTTGATTATTAACGTAAATACTGCTTGGCATGGCCTTAGCATCGCCTTAGTGATGGGATAACTTAGTGATGCTAATATCCGTGACAATATATAATGATAATACATATTAAATTATATATAGGAGATGAAAACTTTTATCGCATAGTGTAAGAACTCACAAGCATACATACTTACGTATAAGTGAACAAGGAGAAATGGAATTGTCAAACGATAGCGAACACACATGCATATATTTAGCTTAGTTATAAGAACTTTTATTGTAAAGCAGAGCCGGCCAAAGGTTGCACATTGTGCAATTGGAGTTCGTATTTTCACACAGACACTAACGATGTGCGGTCACGATCGTTTGCTTTCGCTTGTCACTCACTAAAATCAACAGTGAATGCAAAAGGAAAAGTCCATGCTAGTTTTTGGGCACATAATAAAAACAATATGCTGCAATGTTAAAGTGACTTTTAATACCTTTTAGTTAATATTATTAAGTTCCTTTGAACATACATATTAATATTGACAATTTAAATATTAATAATTATTAATAATTAATTAATTATTAATAAATATTGAAAATTTAATATAAGTAACTTTTTATACGTTCTACTTAGTTTTATTAATTTTTATAATTTTTTTTTTTATTGAATAACTTTATGTTTTGAAAATATATATTTCTATATTTACATTTACTTTGTTTAATTATTAATAAATATTGAAAATTTAATATAAGTAACTTTTTATACGTTCTACTTAGTTTTATTAATTTTTATAATTTTTTTTTTATTGAATAACTTTATGTTTTGAAAATATATATTTCTATATTTACATTTACTTTGTTTTATAGTTCTTTCTTAATGAAAAAGCGAATTTAAGTAAATTTTGCATTGAAGAAACACCATACCTTCTTTTATAAAAAAGTTTTATCTGACTAGCTCGACCTCCGTGTTCTTAGTTATATGAGTATAAGTAAATATTGTTAGGATTAGCTTGCAATTAAATAACCAGAGTCCTTTTTAATTTCGAACTTCACAGTCCACATTTTCTTTTAGCACACTGTGGGGAGTTGTCACTCAATTTTTACACACACTTATGCAATTGTTTTAGTATTTGTGTGGCCGGCTCTGTTGTAAAGCAACGGAAGCCGACTCAAAAATCGTATAAAAGGAGCGGCAAATTCAAGAACAAGGAACTCTTGGCTTAGAAGTCGTAGAGTAAGGTATATAGTGGGCTGTGTTGAACATTCACTACGGAGCAGCTGGTGGTGTCGAACTTCAGCTGTTTATGATAGGTATACCGCCGAGTCGTATAAAACGTTCGACGACTACGTATTTTACTAGGGATCCTGTGAGTTGTGTAAAACGCTCACCGATTACGTATTTTACTAGGGATCCGGCGAGTTGTGTAAAACGCTCACCGATTACGTATATTCACCAGGCATACCGCCGAGGCGCGTAAAACACTCGGTGATTAGACATATTATAATCACATACGTATATACATATATATGTATATATATATATATATATATATATATATAGATTTTCCGCAGGATTGAAATAAATCATCATTTTTATTATGTTTAACTAACATCTTTTATTGTATAGGCGAACCCATTCGCTGAGTTATACCCCAGCTATAAACCCGACTAACTGGGTTCGTTACAATTGGCGCCCGAGCAGGGACCCTTATACATATAAGAGGACATATATTTTATTTCACCGGAACATATAACAAACAACATGGTCAAGGTAAATTGAATTCATTACCTGAAGAAAGAAGATCTTTTGACATACGCGGCCGAGTTTGGATTCAACAACAGCGGAACCATCGACGAGTTGAGGAATGAGTTCGCCCAATTTTTTAACCAAAATCCGAGCTACGAAACAGGTTTCGCAGAGTTGGAAACAAAGCATTCCAAAACAACATTAACCACTAATCAACAAGGTCAAGGCAACAGTGGAACCGCTTCCGGAAGTCGACCAGCGAACCCGGTTAACAACATTGAAAGCATAAGCATACCTTCGATACCTAATATGTCATATCAATTTGCAGGAAAACTTACCCAACCTCCGTATACTGTCTGCGTAATGGACCGAGCACGAAAATGGGGAATTAAGTATGGCAAAGGTGACCCACTGAGTTTCGTCGAGAGAATAGAAAAGCTGGCGGAGGGATATGAAGCGGACCTTAATTCACTCCCGCGGGTGCTACCAGTATTATTCAAGGACCGAGCCGTGTATGGCTGCGGAACAATAATCGTCACTGGAGCGAATGAAACAGTTTTAAACACGACTTTTTACGCTTCTTCTTGAGCGCATCATACTTCGAAAGACTGGAAGACGAGACACGCGAACCTCACCGAGGAACAAAGACTGCAAAGAATATACCGAAACTGCCGCAGTGAGTATCAATTATATATAAAGCGAACTGAATTTCAGATACTCGAAGGCTTGGTGAGTCCGGCAGAGGACTTCGAAAATATCACGAATGGCAGAGATGCGCAGAGAGTAGTGGCAAGAGCACTTCCAGCAAGGCCTCCAGAATTACCAGATGTAGAGCCAAGTAGCAGGATTGGCAATGGCAATACACAGCGAAGTAACCTACCAACAAGACAACCGTATACGAATCCCAGGACCGCGTGCAGGCGATGTGGTGAAAACGGACATCGTGCCTATGCGTGCCGCAATGAACGTCAGCAAGGCGTCCAAATGACGGGAATTTTTTCATACAAGAATTAACAAATGTAGAACCAAGTAGCAGGATTGGCAATGGCAATACACAGCGAAGTAACCCACCAACAAGACAACCGTATACGAATCCCAGGACCGCGTGCAGGCGATGTGATGAAAATGGACATCGTGCCTATGCGTGCAACGAACTTCCAGACTTTTGTTGGGAATGTGGTCGGCACAACATTCCTACAAAAAATTGTTGCCGCCCATCATCGGGAAACGACCGGAGACGATCAGGCCCGAGGGGTGGGGTCTGCAGTAATACACATTCGGGAGGTCTCACTATTTTGAAGCAAACGGAAGGGCGTATTTTGGCCGACGTAAAGATAAATGGCTGCAAAGTAACAGCAACAGTAGATACAATAGCGACAAGGAGTTTTATGAGTAAGACATGTTCGAGGGGATAAGGTAAGGCGATTTTGAAACCTGGTGATGGTAGAGCCAGCACGATAAAGGAAGCAATAGTGGCAGATGTAGAGATTAAGAAAGAGAAGTAGAAGAAGTTGTCATCGGCGTGGACATACTTGCCAGGGCAAACATATCATTAAGTTTCGGCGGTCACACGGTAACGCTACAAGCAGAAGAGGCAATCAAAGACATGGTTATGTGCAGGACAATAACTGAGGCAGCCGAGCCCGATGTAAACGATACGGACGGACTAACTACGGGCCAACAAAGGCCGTCTGAAAACACTACAAGAGTTAAGGATTTCCTAACGAACAGATTCTTAGCTTCGAAAATATGACTGGTACCTCAAATATCGCGGCGCATAAAATAATCATCCGTGATGATCGGCCGATAAAACAAAGATACTTTCCACGGAATCCGAAGATGCAGGAAACCATTAATACGGAGATAAACGAGCTATTGGAGAAGGGGTACATCGAGCCATCGCGAAGCCCGCATAGTGCACCGATTGCACTCGTAAAGAAGAAGAATGGTAAGTGGAGGTTATGTATAGACTATCGCCAGCTCAACGCACGCTCAGTCCCCGATGCATACCCACTATCGCGGATCCAACACATACTAGACCGGCTAAGAAACGCGAAGTACATAAGTAGCCTGGATCTGCAAAACGGCTACTGGCAGATCCCTATGGAGGAAGGAAGTAAGCAATATACGGCATTTACTGTACCTGGATGCGGGCTGTTTCAATGGCGCGTGATGACGTCCCTTATTTTAGCGGCGATAGGTTGGCGGAATAAGTTGAAAATTTTACATAATTAGTAGCTAATTAAATGTAAATTAAGTGCGAAAAAAAAAAATTTATAGCTTTACAAAATTTTTTTTTATGACATTCTGCGCTAAAATAAGACTGAAGTTAGCGAAACCAATCGGCGAAAAGGTGGCGGAAGAAGTTGAAAATTTTACATAATGAGTACCTAATTTAGTGCAAATTAGCAGCGAGAAAAAAAAATTTATAGCTTTACAAAATTTTTTTTTATGACATTCTGCGCTAAAATAAGACTGAAGTTAGCGAAACCAATCGGCGAAAGGTTGGCGGAATAAGTTGAAAATTTTACATAATGAGTACCTAATTTATTGCAAATTAACTGCGAGAAAAAAAAAATTTATAGCTTTACAAAATTTTTTTTTTATGACATTCTGCGCTAAAATAAGACTGAAGTTAGCGAAACCAATCGGCGAAAAGTTCGCGGAAGAAGTTGAAAATGTTACATAATGAGTACCTAATTTATTGCAAATTAGCAGCGAGAAAAAAAATTTATAGCTTTACAAAATTTTTTTTTATGACATTCTGCGCTAAAATAAGACTGAAGTTAGCGAAACCAATCGGCGAAAGGTTGGCGGAATAAGTTGAAAATTTTACATAATGAGTACCTAATTTATTGCAAATTAAGTGCGAGAAAAAAAAAATTTATAGCTTTACAAAATTTTTTTTTATGACATTCTGCGCTAAAATAATACTGAAGTTAGCGAAACCAATCGGCGAAAAGTTGGCGGAAGAAGTTGAAAATTTTACATAATGAGAACCTAATTTATTGCAAATTAACTGCGAGAAAAAAAATTTATAGCTTTACAAATTTTTTTTTATGACATTCTGCGCTAAAATAAGACTGAAGTTAGCGAAACCAATCGGCGAAAGGTTGGCGGAATAAATTGAAAATTTTACATAATGAGTACCTAATTTATTGCAAATTAACTGCACAATGCATGGACTGAAAGTTCAGACCTCGAGTTAGATGTTGTTATTGACATCATAGAAACAACTGATGACTATAGCACTGATGCTGAGATACAGATGAAGTTAATGAAACTTCCACAAGCGAAACCGCCTTGAATGCTGTTTAAATTTAAAAAGATTTTGCAGCGAAGACCTTTTTGCGTTCGAAATGTTGCAAAAATTAGAAAGTCATTTGAAAAATAGTTTTATTAAAAAAAAAAAAACCTTAAGCAAACGACAATTCACCAATTTTTTAAATAATGAGTCTGATTTTTATGGATTTATATTACTTATTATCTGAAGTATAATTTATGGCGGCCACCGTGGTGTGATGGTAGCGTGCTCCGCCTACCACATCGGATGCCCTGGGTTCAAACCCCGGGCAAAGTAACATCAAAAATTTTAGAAATAAGGTTTTTCAATTAGAAGAAAATTTTTCTAAGCGGGGTCGCCCCTCGGCAGTGTTTGGCAAGCGCTCCGGGTGTATTTCTGCCATGAAAAGCTCTCAGTGAAAACTTATCTGCCTTGCAGATGCCGTTCGGAGTCGGCATAAAATCAGGCATGCATAACCAACGAACCGATATCATTTCGTTACGATAATTAACGTTAATAAATAAAACAAAGTCATTTCGTTTCGTTTATTAACGTTAAGAACGTCAAATTAACGAAATGATTTTGTTTCGTTTTCTGCCATATCAAAACGAAATCAAATCGTTGATTATTAATTTCAAACTATGCTGGCAAAGCTGATTGATGGCGGAGTCATTAAAGGTGAAAGCATTAGCCAAGCTGATTGCAACTTTTCTAATGAATTTTGACAGTACGACCATTTCTCAGAGTATTTTTGACATTACCACCAACGAATTACACAAACAAATTACATGGAGTTTGTATGTGTATGTCCGCTCGCTGTTACCACCTTACCACCATGGCTATAGCATTGCCACCACAATTCAAACATAAAGTATCACGTTTTTGTTAACGTTTTTAACGTTAACGAAAGCTTTTCGTTTCGGTTAAAAACGAGATACAATTTATCTTGATAATTTCTTTATCGATAATATTTCGAAGTGTTTCAACGGAAACGGTGGAAATTTTTTGATAAACGATTAGCTTAACGTTAAGGTGCATCCCTGCATAAAATCATGTATGTCCCGTCCGGCCAATTTGTAGGGAAAATCAAGAGGAGCACGACGCAAATTGGAAGAGGAGCTTGGCCTTAGATCTCTTCGGAGATTATCGCGCCTTATATTTATTTTATTTTTTTTTTTATTTATACTTATTTTTATTTATGTTATTACTTTATCTGAAAGTATGTAAATGAGTTATGCATGTTTTGATGTGAATTTTTCAAGCAATATATATGTGGTATTCTGCCTTCTGGCGTCACATGCCTTTAAACTAGGCTTGGTCAGTGAGAGCAGATGTAGGAAGTGCGGGTTGGAGGAGGAAACGATCGAGCACGTTCTGTGCTCGTGCCCTGCACTTGCCAGGCTAAGACTCCAGTTATTAGGAGTGATACAGCTGTCAGATCTAGAAGCAGCAAGTGGCTTAAGTCCTAGGAAGCTTCTAGTATTTGCCAAGAGGACGGAGTTATTTTATAACATAGGTCCTGATTTTTGATAGGGTTTTTCAGTTTGGTCGTTAAAACAAACTTCTAATAACACTACGGACTCAATCAGTCTATGTGAGGTCCTCATGGACCGGCCAGTTCAACCTACCTACCTATGTGGTATTCCATCCCATTTCAACCAATTTTGAACCCAACCCCTTTAGAATTGGCTGAAAGTTTTTCTTCTTTTTCTACCTTACGAAAGACGTTTTTCGGAATTTTTTCAAATTTTTTCATCCAACTCAAGAAAAGTTATGAATTTTAAAAAAAACACCGTTTTTGTGTTCAAAATGCTATAACTTTTTCAAAAATTTACCGTTTGGGATCTTTTTTTTTTTAATTTTTTTTTAAATGTACTTTTCGGAAAAAATACAAACAAATTTTTAAAGTTTTTTTTTAATTTTTCAGTTTTTCGAGATTTTTCGAATTTCGCCATTTTTTTTTTTCTCATAAAAAACTTCAATCAATTCTGCAATCATTACCACTAATCCCGGAGTGGACCGAATTTTTTTAATATTTTTTTTTATTTAATTGAAAAAAAAAAATTTCAAAAATAACATTTTTTTTTTATCAATTTTATTTATATAACAAAAGAATGTAAGAAAATGATTTTTAAGTATTCTTTTCTTTATATACTATGGTAATTTTTAGAAAACTTAAATGTTTACTGTGTCAGTCATTAATCCTGGTTATTTCAATCGTAGTTTACCATAATATATAAAGAAAAGAATACTTAAAAATCATTTTCTTAAATTTTTTGTTATATAATTAAAATTGATAAAAAAAAAATTTTATTTTTGAAAAATTTTTTTTTTCAATTAAATAAAAAAAAATATAAAAAAAAATCGGCCCACTCCGGGATTACTGGGGATGATTGCAGAATTGATTGAAGTTTTTTATGAGGAAAAAAATGGCGAAATTCGAAAAATCTCGAAAAACTGAAAAATTAAAAAAAACTTTAAACATTTTTTTGTATTTTTTCCGAAAAGTACATTTAAAAGCAAATTTTAAAAAAAAAGAAAGATCCCAAACGGTCAATTTTTAAAAAAGTTATAGCATTTTGAACACAAAACGGTGTTTTTTTTAAATTGATAACTTTTTTTGAGTTGGATGAAAAAATTTGAAAAAATTCTGAAAAACGCCCTTCGTAAGGTGGAAAAAGAAGAAAAACTTTCAGCTAATTCTAAAGGGGTCGGGTTCAAAATTGGTCGAAATGGGATGGAATACCCCATATATGTATATATATTTTTTTGGGCAATGTAATATCAATATTTTTTATTTAATTTGGAAAGTGGTGAGAATTTATCCCTTTAAAAATTGACAAATGTGGAAAATAGCCATCCACTCCCTTGAGCGGACACAGGTTGGCCGACGATGAGTGTCCGCCCAAGGGAAGCTTCCCTGTACCAAAAATGTAAACTTTAGAAACAAATTTCCATCTTGAGTAGCATTTTTTCCACTATTTTGTTCACCAGTGACAGTGAAATAATTACATTAGCAGCAGAGATAAAGCAAGGTTAGCTTACCATGAATTTTGCCAGATGAAGCATCCTGCGACAAATAGTGGGATTTGAACTGATACCCACAACTAATCGGCGTTTGCGTCCAAATTTTATGGGCAATCGCGTCTCCCCACACACCGCCGTCCTTAAATCTGACGTGGACACCTTTTTTTCCATTTTGGTCGTTATTAAGTTCGCAAATTCGTTCTTGGTAAAACTGATCCTAAACTTTCTCAGGCCGCCAGATTCGTGGAACTCCGTCGAGTATTCAGCTTCATTTACAGAATTTCTCTCCTCAGTTGTTAGATTACTGATATTCAAGGAGGAATTTCCTGTCTGGTCATGCGAAGATCCGAGTAACAGGCAACGAATTTCTTGGGATTTGTCGCAAGCCAAGACATGCAAAGACTGTGGTTTTATTAGTCCATCAAGTTCATCAGAAATGTGTGTATGGAACTGACGCTGTTTTTTTTATTATAGTCGATTCACAAGTGACTATTTGATCTCTGTACTTCAACATCACTTTTATAAGATCACGCCGATCAACTTTAGATTTTCGTCCACGCGCCATCTTTTTTTCTGAAATAATGAATTTAATTTTTCACCACAAGAATACCATTTTTTATCATTATTTTTTTGGAGCCCATTCAATTTTAGCTCTATGGAGTTGGCATCTCCATATGTGAATAATTTAAAAATAGGAGTGGGGGTATGACTATAAATAATAATTTATATTACTTACCTTCTCAAATTTTGGAGTATTACTATTTTTTTTTTAATATTTATAGCACCATATCATTAAAAACAAAACTTTCACAAAATTAGAGCTCTTAAATTTTAGCACTTGTTAGATTCAAAGCTGGACTCAAACTAAAGTTCTGATTTGACTAACTTTTCTATTTGCATATTAAACTTAATTTGGCTGAAGCAATTACATGGAAGTTTTGCAACTTTTCCATGAATGCATTTCTTTTTAAAGGTAATCTTGAGTACATACGCATAAGTAAATATTTTATTGAAAGAAGTTGGCGATCATCATTTTCAAATTCTTATAACTTAACGTTCATTAGACTTGGTCGATTTATTAACCAATATTGCGCCATCGATTTTTCGAAAGTTCCACTACGCATACCCAAAAAAATTATTTTGGAGCCTGCGAAATTTCATTTTTTTTTTGACTTCGATTTTTAAGGTTTTTTTCATGACCTACTAATAAAATTTTCATTTGATTTGATTTGGCAATAAATTATCACGTAAAATCTTCAACTTCTTCCGCCAACTTTTCGCCGATTGGTTTCGCTAACTTCAGTCTTATTTTAGCGCAGAATGTCATAAAAAAAAATTTTGTAAAGCTATAAATATTTTTTCTCGCTGTTAATTTGCAATAAATTAGGTACTCATTATGTAAAATTTTCAACTTATTCCGCCAACCCTTCGCCGATTGGTTTCGCTAACTTCAGTCTTATTTTAGCGCAGAATGTCATAAAAAAAAAATTTTGTAAAGCTATAAATTTTTTTTCTCGCAGTTAATTTGCAATAAATTAGGTACTCATTATGTAAAGTTTTCAACTTATTCCGCCAACCCTTCGCCGATTGGTTTCGCTAACTTCAGTCTTATTTTAGCGCAGAATGTCATAAAAAAAAATTTTGTAAAGCTATAAATTTTTTTTCTCGCTGTTAATTTGCAAAAATTAGGTACTCATTATGTAAAATTTTCAACTTCTTCCGCCAACTTTTCGCCGATTGGTTTCGCTAACTTCAGTCTTATTTTAGCGCAGAATGTCATAAAAAAAAATTTTGTAAAGCTATAAATATTTTTTCTCGCTGTTAATTTGCAATAAATTAGGTACTCATTATGTAAAATTTTCAACTTATTCCGCCAACCCTTCGCCGATTGGTTTCGCTAACTTCAGTCTTATTTTAGCGCAGAATGTCATAAAAAAAAAATTTTGTAAAGCTATACATTTTTTTTCTCGCAGTTAATTTGCAATAAATTAGGTACTCATTATATATAGTTTTCAACTTATTCCGCCAACCCTTCGCCGATTGGTTTCGCTAACTTCAGTCTTATTTTAGCGCAGAATGTCATAAAAAATTTTTTTGTAAAGCTATAAATATTTTTTCTCGCTGTTAATTTGCAATAAATTAGGTACTCATTATGTAAAATTTTCAACTTCTTCCGCCAACTTTTCGCCGATTGGTTTCGCTAACTTCATTCTTATTTTAGCGCAGAATGTCATAAAAAAAAAATTTTTTAAAGCTATAAATTTTTTTTCTCGCAGTTAATTTGCAATAAATTAGGTACTCATTATGTAAAATTTTCAATTTATTCCGCCAACCTTTCGCCGATTGGTTTCGCTAACTTCAGTCTTATTTTAGCGCAGAATGTCATAAAAAAAAAATTTGTAAGGCTATAAATTTTTTTTTCTCGCACTTAATTTGCATTTAATTAGCTACTAATTATGTAAAATTTTCAACTTATTCCGCCAACCTATCGCCGCTAAAATAAGGGACGTCGCGTGATGCCATTTGGTCTTCATTCAGCACCCGCAACATTTCAACGGGCATTAGATCAAGTAATCTGCCCCGAATTAGAAACGAACGCATTCGCATACCTAGATGACATCATAATTACAAGCTCAACGCTAGAGGAGCATATTAAGCATCTAACGGAAATGTTTAAACGCCTACGAAAAGCTAATTTAAGAATCAACGCCGAAAAGTGCGAATTTTTCAAGAAGCAACTGAAGTATCTGGGACATGCCGTAAGCGAAAAGAGTATACACACGGACCCAGATAAAGTAGCAGCGATTATGGAATTGCAAGCACCAACAAACGTAAGAGAATTAAGACGATTTTTAGGTATAGCGTCCTGGTACCGGCGATTCGTACCAGAGTACGTTGTAGTTGCAACAATACTCGTTCGATGTACAGTACAGGAAAGGTAAGCTGAACGTAGTAGCGGATGCACTGTCACGACAGCCGAAAGACACACAACTCAACAGACTGGAATACGAAAACGAAACATCGTGTAAATGGCTTGCAAAAAGGAAGGAGGAAGTTAAACGAAACCCGGAAAAGTTTCCAGACTACATAATTGAAAACGGTGAGTTATATCGGCACATAGCAGTTCAGATCGACGATCAAGACGCGATCCCGTGGAAGCTATGTGTAGCGAAACCACCGGTAAAGTATTACAGGAAGTGCACGACAGTCCAAGCGCCGGACACATAGGTATCCGGAAGACAATAGCTCGAACAACCACAAGGTACTACTGGCCAGCAATGTTTCGCGATATAAAGCGGTAGGTACAACAATGCCTAACCTGTCAAATTTACAAACCTAATCAACAGCAAGCAGCGGGGAAAATGTTAACCCAAATTCCAGAAGAGCCGTGGGCAACGGTGTGCGCAGATTTCGTTGGACCATTACCACGTTCAAAGCACGGCAATATGGTTCTAGTATTTCTAGATCGCTTCACCAAGTGGGTAGAGATCGTTCCATTACGTAAGGCAAGAGCGGATAGCCTAATCAAAGCATTTAGAGACCGTATCTTATCACGATTTGGAGTTCCGAAGGTCATTATTACAGACAACGACGCACAGTTTGCGAGCAGACAATTCAAGAGACCCCTTCAGGACTATGGAGTAAAGCACCAAGTAACGGCACCCTATACACCACAAGAGAACCCAACGGAGAGGGCAAACCGAAACATCAAACGGATGTTAGCACAATTCACAGGAAAAGAACAACGCTACTGGGACGAGTTATTACCAGAGATAATGTTAGCACTAAATTCGAGTGTGTGCGAGGCAACAGGGTACAGCGCGGCATTCTTGGTACAAGGACTAGAGCCACGGATCCCTAACGCCCTATACGACGAGCGAACATTTGGCACAGGCGAGGCCACAACAACGGCAAATGAAAAATTAGCGAAAATGAAGGAGGTACTTCAAATGGTACGAAGAAACCAGCAACGTGCGTCGGCAGAACAGGTACGACATTATAATTTGCCGAAAAAGAAGTACAATCCGGCTATAGGAGACAGAGTTGTGGTAAAGGAACACCATTTCTCTAAGGCAACCGACAAATTTGCGGCCAAACTAGCACCAAAATTCAGCGGGTCTCATAGAATCACGAATTATATTTCGCCAGTCATCGTCGAACTGGACAAAACGTTTCAAAGCAAGAAGAGAACAGCGCATCTAAGCGAGCTTAAACAAGTTAATCAATGGGCGAAGCGAAAGCGCAACAAAACCCTCCACAGATGCCCATCTACATCTTTGCAAGCACAACCGAAGAGTAAAATCACCGAAAACTACAAAGGAAGGCGTAGCACGAAGAAATCTGATGGTAAATCACAATATGAACAAGTTTCATAAATTTCAATCATTGCCCTAATAACACAAGTATACACGGTTTTGGATCTGGGCAACTAAAAGTGGTTTTTAAGTCAATTTATGACGCTGAATCCGAATCTGCATTCCGTTTTTATACTCAGTTGAGCAGAGCTCACAGAGTATATTAAGTTTGATTGGATAACGGTTGGTTGTACAGGTATAAAGGAATCGAGATCGATATAGACTTCCATATATCAAAATAATCAGGATCGAAAAAAAATTTGATTGAGCCATGTCCGTCCGTCCGTCCGTCCGTCCGTTAACACGATAACCTGAGTAAATTTTGAGGTAAATTGATGAAATTTGGTATGTAGGTTCCTGAGCACTCATCTCAGATCGCTATTTAAAATGAACGAAATCGGACCATAACCACGCCCACTTTTTCGATATCGAAAATTTCGAAAAACCGAAAAAGTGCGATAATTCATTACCAAAGAAAGCTAAAACGATGAAACTTGGTAGATGAGTTAACCTTATAACACAGAATAGAAAACTAGT
This sequence comes from Eurosta solidaginis, assembly GCF_040869045.1. Taxonomy (NCBI): domain Eukaryota; kingdom Metazoa; phylum Arthropoda; class Insecta; order Diptera; family Tephritidae; genus Eurosta; species Eurosta solidaginis. Next base: position 141,421,215 of record NC_090319.1, on the reverse strand, counting down.
AAAATTTTTGACAATGGGCGTGGCACCGCCCACTTTTAAAAGAAGGTAATTTAAAATTTTTGCAAGCTCTAATTTGGCAGTCGTTGAAGATATCATGATGAAATTTGGCAGGAACGTTACTCCTATTACTATATGTACGCTTAATAAAAATTAGCAAAATCGGAGAAGGACCACGCCCACTTTTAAAAAAAAAATTTTTTTAAAGTAAAATTTTAACAAAAAATTTAATATCTTTACAGTATATAAGTATATTATGTCAACATTCAACTCCAGTAATGATATGGTGTAACAAAATACAAAAATAAAAGAAAATTTCAAAATGGGCGTGGCTCCGCCCTTTTTCATTTAATTTGTCTAGGATACTTTTAATGCCATAAGTCGAACAAAAATTTACACTTCCTTTTGAAATTTGGTAGGGGCATAGATATTATGACGTTAACTATTTTCCGTGAAAATGGGCGAAATCGGTTGAAGCCACGCCCAGTTTTTATACACAGTCGTCCGTCTGTCCTTCCGCATGACCGTTAACACGATAACTTAAGTAAATTTTGAGGTATCTTGATGAAATTTGGTACGTAGGTTCCTGGGCACTCATCTCAGATTGCTATTTAAAATTAATGAAATCGGACCGTAACCATGCCCACTTTTTCGATATCGAAAATTACGAAAAATGAAAAAATGCCATAATTCTATACCAAATACGAAAAGAGGGATGAAACATGGTAATTGGATTGGTTTATTGACGCGAAATATAACTTTAGAAAAAACTTTGTAAAATGGTTGTGACACCTACCATATTAAGTAGAAGAAAATGAAAAAGTTCTGCAGGGCGAAATAAAGAACCCTTGAAATCTTGGCAGGTATTACATATATAAATAAATTAGCGGTATCCAACAGATGATGTTCTGGGTCACCCTGGTCCACATTTTGGTCGATATCTGCAAAACGCCTTCACATATACAACTACCACCACTCCCTTTTAAAGCTCTCATTAATAACTTTAATTTGATAACAATATCGTACAAACACATTCTAGAGTCACCCCTGGTCCACCTTTATGGCGATTTCTCGAAAAGGCGTCCACCTATAGAACTAAGCTCCACGCCCTTTTAAAATACTCATTAACACCTTTCATTTGATACCCATATCGGACAAACATATTCTAGAGTCACCCCTGGTCCACCTTTATGGCGATATCTCGAAAAGGCGACCACCTATAAAACGAGGGCCCACTCCCTTTTAAAAATACTCATTAAGACCTTTCATTTGATACCCATATCGTACAAACAAAGTCTAGAGTCACCCCTGGTCCACCTTTATTGCGACACCTCGAAAAGGCGTCCACCTATAGAACTAAAGCCCACTCCCTTTTAAAATACTAATTAACACCTTTCGTTTGATACCCATATTATACAAACGTATTCTAAAGTCACCCCTGGTCCACCTTAATGGCAATATCTCGAAAAGGCAACCACCTATACAACTAACACCACTCACTTTTAAACCCCTCATTAATACCTTAAATTTGATACCCATATCGTACAAACACATTCTAGAGTCACCCCTGGTCCACCTTTATGGCGATATTTCGAGACGGCGTCCACCTATAGAACTAAGGCCCACTCCCTTTTAAAATACTCATTAACACCTTTCGTTTCATACCCATATTGTACAACAAATTCTAGGGTCACCCCTGGTCCACCTTTATGGAGATATCTCGAAACGGCGTCCACCTATAGATCTAAGGCCCACTCCCTTTTAAAATACTCATTAACACCTTTCGTTTGATACCCATATTGTACAACAAATTCTAGAGTCAACCCTGATCCACCTTTATGGCGATATCCCTAAATGGCGTCCACCTATAGAACTATGGTCCACTTCCTCATAAAATACTCTTTAGTGCCTTTCATTTGATACACATGTCATACAAACACATTCCAGGGTTTCCCTCGTTTCATTTTCCTACATGGTTATTTTCCCATATGTTGTCACCATAGCTCTCAACTGAGTATGTAATGTTCGGTTACATCCGAACTTAACCTTCCTTACTTGTTTAAGATTGATTCTAGTTTTTAATATAGTCAATAAATTCATTTTTTAAGATTTTTGTCAAATAATATTCATTTTATTAACTTAAAAGTAACAAATCAGAAATGAAGATTGGTGGAACTTTGCCTTTTGTATTGTTTAGTATCTGTTTCGCGTATTAGAGTCCAACAATAGTCGCTCATCATGCCTTCATCCCAAAATCCGTGGTATCGTCTTTCAATGTTGGCTAGATCTTGGTGTAACCGCTCTCCCTGTTCGTCGCTCGTATCACCCAAGTTTTCGGGGAAAAAATCGAGATGGGAATGCAGAAAATGCATCTTTAGAGACATCCGAGCTCCAATCTTGCGATAATTTTCCAACATATCGCCAATAATTTCCTCAAAATTAGGGGATTTGTGATTACCAAGAAAGTGGTGAACGATATTTTGAAAAGATGCCCACGCGGCTGCTTCATCGGGCGTTAAACATTTTGTAAATTTTTATCAGCCATTAGTTTTCTAATATCAGGTCCGACAAATGTTCCTTCTTTGATTTTTGCATATGACAATTTAGGAAACAACTTGACTAAGTACTGAAAAGCCGGTCCTTCACGGTTTAATGCTTTGACGAAGTTCTTTATAAGACCAAGTTTAATGTGAAGAGGTGGCAGGAAAATGTCTTGTGGATTTACAAGTGGTTCAGCGGAGACGTTTTGCTGTCCAGGCTCATATTGAGTACGACTTTGCCATTCTTTCCTCACATAATGATGTTCAGTTGCGCGGCTATCCCACAAGCATAAGAAACAACAAAATTTGGTGAATCCAGATTGCATCCCAGTTAAGATGCCAATAACCTGTTGAAATAATATAAAAAATAAGTGTTTTCGATTTAATTGGAATTAATGTTTATACCTTTAGATCACCACATATTTTCCATTTATGATCATTGTATTTGATGAAGCACAGGATCTTCCGCATTGTTTCGTAGCATTCCTTCGTTTGTACTGCATGAGCAATCGGAATAGATGGTTTGTTATTCCCGTTGTGGAGAAGAGCAGCTTTTATGCTGTATTTGGAACCATCAATGAATAAACGCCATTCCTTTCGATCGTAGGGTGCATTCAGTTCATTAAATAAACCATTAATATCGTTACAGAAACTTATGTTGTCTTCTTTTTTGAAGAACGGTCGAAGTGCCTCATTTCTGTTTCTGTATACAGTAACTTTTGTTTGAGAGTCTAGATTTTTCCATTGCTGCAGCCGTGATCCTAGCAACTCTGCTTTTTGTTTGGACAAATTCAAATCACGAATCAAATCGCTTAGTTCATCTTGGAAAATTAAATGTGGCCCTTCCATGACAAAGTTGCTTTCACTGCTCGGGGGTGATGGAGTTAAAGTTTCCAGGACGTTTGCACTTATACTTCGATAAACTGGCAATGGATCATTAGCAGTACGTGGAACTGGCTTGGATACTGATGATACATCAGGATAATTATATTTTGCTAATTTTTTTGCATTTATACCCGTAACTTTCATCAAGCAAAAGTAGCAATCATCTTTATGGTTTTTAGGTTCTCTCCAGAGCGCTGGCATTGAAAAGGAAAAGTACTCACGTTCTCCCGATGACCACTTATACAGCTTTGTTTTGCATGCATTACAAATAAATTTCGGTATCCATGACTTATGACTGTCTGCTACTCTGAAACCAAAGTAGTGCAGATACGCATCTTTGAGTGCATTTGTTATTATTTTGCCACTTTTTTTAATCATATAACCACCACAAACGTAACAAAAACACTTTGGATCAACTTTGCAACACTGTCTCTGCATTTTTATTTTTATATAATGGTGTTGATGGTTTAGAATATATTTTAATTCTGAGTCTTAAACTATTTTACATTTGCTTATATACTAAATCTTAAAACTATGTTCCTAAACGTAACTATACTTGTAAGTGAGTTTGTGTATCTAATGTTAGACAAAGGACTAATTTTAATGTCTTCTTAGTTTATTCTATTGTTTGATTCTATTGTTCTATTGATTCTATTGTTTGTTTGTTCAAGGGCATTGCTTGAATATTAAGAAACCATCTGTTTTGTATGAGGGTTGTTTATACTTATCTTTCCTCAAGTGGACTGTATGTGTGTGTATGTGTGATAGGTTTAGGTACCTTATCCTGTTTGTTTTGTAAGTATGTATGTATGACAATATTATCTTAAATTCTAGTGGACTGTATAAATTTACTTATTTTAGAGCGGCGTAGTTATATGTTCATACTTTTATGAACATTCTGCCACTTTTACTTACTTATCAAGCAGTGCCACGATTTAAAAGCTGCTATAACAGCACAATGGTGCCATCATGCGAGATCTCGGAAACTAGAATCAATCTTGAAAAACTGAATGCAGATTCGAATTCAGCATATCAAATATAGTTAAGAATCGCTCTTATCTGCTCAGATCCAAAAGTTGACCTGAATTTGTAAACTTGTGTAATTATTGCAAATACATTAATTTTATTTTCTATAATATTAGTTTTAATAATAATGCTCTAATAATCACAAATAGCACTATTGATGATCATAGTAATAATCACAATAATAGTACCATCACGTTTATATTATAATACCGGTAACAAAATTTTTCGGCAACCCTAATTTGGTACACGCCAAACCAACGCTTATCTACTCCGTCTACCATAAACAGCATCCCCAAACCAATCACAGCCGACTAACAATAACAAGGAATAAAGAAATGCAATGGTACAACAACAAACAACACATTCAAACACGAATTATAAATGCAGTGGTACAACAACAACAAACACAAGCAATACAATAAAGGGCAACCCTGCAAAAATCGCGAGTACTCTATGCATGCATGTATGGAGTACTCGCTATGGACCAACGGAGTGCTCCAAAATTAACCACAATTCATACAAAAAATATGGTTCAATTAACATTGCGATGTCCTAGGACTGGACTATATACTCCAGCTCCGCATTACATTAGAGTAATCCATGGAGTACCCACAGTCCAATAAACATCGTGTAGTGATTACAATCGTTAAAAACGAGCAATGATCGGCTTACAATATGTTCGTGTAGAAACATGGGATGGTCCATTGCTGCATTACAGTGGAGTATAATGGTAAGTACTCCAGTGGACCACATGATCCAAAGATTTTTGCAGGGAAATGCACGCGCATACCAACAGTAGCTAACATAAGTAATAGAAATATCACAGCTACATCGTACAACAACAAACAACGGAAGCAAACACGAAATGAAATGATACGGTGGTACAACAACAAACAACGCAAGCAATACAAGAAAGGGAAAGACACGAGGATACCGACAGCAACTAATATAATAATTGCAAGGTATTAAAGCTACAGTAGTACACAATAAAGGTCAGCGTAACTTAAGAAGGAATAATTATTTGGTGACAAGAACAAGTAAGAAACTAGCAAACTCACACGTACATTTAACACATAAGCATACGAAATTTTGCGAATTTGGAAATTTAAAGAAGGAAATACCAACACGGTTCGGGTTATGATTAGATGGTTTTGGACAAAATTTACAGCTTTCACGCGATGACAACGGATCAACAGAGGCGGCGAGGTAAAACTCACGAGCCGGAAGTAAGGGGGGGGGGGGGATGTGGAGGCTTTCGGGGCCTCCACAAATTTTAATTTTTCATTGTAGATAATACAATCTCATATTAAAGTTATAAACTAAATTTGTCGTATCGCTGTAGTCCTATCCCTAACATAATCAGCTGTTTATCGTTACGACGGTAAATCAAAAACCAATTGGTTGGCTACGATACGGTTACGACCTTAGCGGCAAGTTTACCAATAAAGCACCAATATCTCCATCTTTAGAAGTCGTAGAGTGAGGTATATAGCGGGCTGTGTTGAACATCCACTACGGAGCAGCTGGTGTTGTCGAACTTTAGCTGTTTATGATAGGTATACCGCCGAGTCGTGTAAAACATTCGACGGCTACGTATTTTACTAGGGATCCGGTGAGTTGTGTAAAACGCTCACCGATTACGTATTTTACTAGGGATCCGGCGAGTTGTGTAAAATGCTCACCGATTACGTATATTCACCAGGCAAATATGTATACATATATACTAATTTAACTCAAATAAAATACACCTCTTTATTTTGAAAAGCGAGTCCGACGTATCAAAATTACTATAATGCTTGTTAAAATCCAGGCACAAACAACGAAGAGCTTCATGCATTTCGCAATTCGACCTACATGTGCTCAAAAAAAGCGGATGGAAATGCCTTGATAGCCTCATGGGAACATTAAATTTAATTTCGCTAAGTAAAAACTGGCTATTCACCGTTCCTCTCAATAATTTCACCATAAACAACACACAAGCATTTCCCTGCGACACTCCAGAGAAGGTAGGTTTATAAGCTTTAACCGACTGTTGTAAGAGGGAAGATTTCTTGTTGGATCCCACGCCAAATGACTCAAAGCAAAAAGTAGGAATTGTTTTTGAACCGAGTCAAGCTTGTCACGATAGATTTGATACCGCGGGTTCCAAACGATTGATGCATACTCCAATATAGGTCTCACTAAAGCAGTAAAGAGAGATTTTGTAACGTAGGGGTCATTAGACCATCGTTTAATAAAAGCAAGAACTCCTTTCGACCGGGTAACGCAAGTTTCAATATGAAATTTAAAGTCAAGTTTTGGGTCCAATGCAACACGCAGGTTAATAAATCTAGTGACTTGCTCCAGCCGGTAGTCACCAACCGTGTAATTGTGCACTTGAAATGATTTTCAACCAAAACTGATGAATTTACATTTATTTAGGTTGAGGCTCATATCATTAATATTGCACCACTTGAATAAACTATCGAGATCTTCTTGAAGGAGAAATCTGTCTTCCGGAGTGAGTATGGGTTTAAAAAGCTTTACATCGTCAGTATACATCAAAATCTTGGAATGAGCTAACGCGCTTGGAAGATCATTAATAAATAGCAAAAATAGCAAAGGACCAAGATGACTACCTTGCGGTACGCCAGATGTAACCCTAATGAATTGAGATTCGCTGTTTTTGAATGGCACCTTTTGTTTCCTTCATTTTAAGTAAGAGGAAATCCAACTCAGAAGTTGAGGTGGAAACCCTAAACCATTAAGTTTATAGGTGAGAAACCTTATCGATAGCTTTGCTCAAATCCGTATAAATTACATCGGTATGTAGGTTATTTCTAGAGTTTCGCTAAGTTTTGCAATACCTCTATAGTTTGCAACACACGATTTACGGCCACTTTTGTACAGTGGTATAATAAAAGACTCTTTCCAGAAACAGGGAAATACACCTTCCTTTATAGAAGCATTAAAAATATTCGTTAAGGGCCAATGCAAATATTCCGCGCAACTTTTTAGAACAACAGAAGGAATGCTGTCGGGACCACTAGCATAAGAAGTTTTTAGGTTTTCTAGGTGAAGAAACACGTCGTTACAGGATATCGAAGGGGCTCGTACACCGCAAAGCAGTGGCGAGCTAAAAAGAACATTCGGTTGGACGGGCACGCAATTTTGCGCGTAGTTTGATTTAAAGAAATCAGCAAAAATATCGGCAACTGTGGCATAGTCACTTGAAACCAAGTCTTTAAATTTCATGACGGATGGGAATCCAGTCATTTAGTGTTAACAAAATTGAAGAACGACTTGGGATTAGAGGAAAGTTGCAGCTTAATCTTATTAATGTAGTCTTTGTAAGACTTTTTGTTCAAAGAATTATATTTATGACGTAGAATAGAATATCTGCTATAGTCATTTGGAAGTCTAGATTTTTTATATCTCTTAAACCAACGCGTTTTCTGATTTTTTAAGCAGTTTAGTTCCTTGGTGCACCAACCAGTATTTACTGAAACTCTAACGCTATTAGTCAAAGACATTATAATGGAAGCGTGTTTGTTGTATAACTGTAGGTCAGATTGCGGAGGAAGGTAGCTAATAGTAATGTATAAATTCATATATAAGAGTTTGATACGAACGCAAAGAAATTCGATTTCGTCAGCTTCAGGAATCAGAATTTCTTCAGCAGATAGGCTAGCATCTACGACGATTAGCACACCACCACCGACTTTACTTTGATGATCTTTTCTAAAAATTTCGTATTTATTACATAGAATTTCAGAGTTGAGCACATGAGGTTTTAGCCAGGTTTCGGTAAATACCAGTACCTTAAAAGTAAGGTCATGGCTGCTAGGAGAAAGATATATTAGTTTAATGTTCAAGCCCCTCACATTCTGGTAATAGAAGTTGATGCCAAGGTCTACAACCAGTTTTTTGAGGCAGCAATAGGTCGCACAGTGTTTCGACTATAAGGCGGCAGGTGGAAAAAAGTCATAGTGACAGATAAAAGCGAAAATGTGTTTATGTTAGAGGTCAATTACTAAAAGTCGTGTGCGCAAAATTTCGGATAATTAGCTGCCAATCTTAGACAAACGGTGCATTTGTGTGGAAATTTGTGAAATCCGGGTGATATTGATTAATCGGTTTAAGTGCGTTTAGCGGTAATAAATTTAATATAAACCGTAATTTTTTAAACGATACCTATTCAGTACGAGTCATGGATAATCCAGGTAAAATATTTATCATTAATTTTGGATTTTGGTGTTTTTTTCTTAAAAAAACAACAAGGAATTGTAAATTTTTTAGATTAGTAGCAAAAAGAAAGTGAGTACCTCTTAGTAACTCAATGAAAGTAGATTCATATTGTAGAGAATTTTATCTAGTTTCTGCTCATATAAGCCGATTGTATCGCACAGATTTGCAAAAATGTGTAATTTTAAATTTTTCGATTTTCAGATCCATCTTATATAATTTCACGAAAAGAATTTTTCCAATTGTGGCAAAGCTACCCTAAAAATGAAAGGCTTAAAAAAATATATACTAACATACTTACAAAGATTAACCTTTGTATATCCGATAATGCGAAAAATGAACTAAAAAGAAACATAAAATTGTTGATGTTGAAATTTGATAAGAAGTGGAATTTCGCTGGTAAACGGATTGAGCGGTTCTCTTCTAATATGAGCAATGGCTGAATGGCGAGGATATAGTTTGTCTACTGGAGGAACCAGATGCTCCGTCGTATGCTGCTGAAGAAACTTTTACAAAAGAACAACAATTCGGTCGACCCTCAAAGGACTTCCAAGACTGTGGGCAGAAAACTAAAATAAAAAGAATAGAATTTTTACTTAACAATTACACTTTGGAGGAAATTTTGTTCGCTGCCGAGCACGCCCTTAGGCTTGCAAGGAAAAAAGATGCTACTGGCATTATTAAAGACCTAAGCGATGACTTAGACAGTGCTAAAGATATGAAAAATGCGCAGGTAAAAAAAAAAAATAAATGTAAGGCGCGATAACCTCCGAAGAGATCTAAGGCCGAGCTTCTCTTCCAATTTGCGTCGTGCTCTTCTTGATTTTTCCTTACAAATTGGCCGGACGGGACCTACATGTTTTATGCCGACTCTGAACGGCATCTGCAAGGCAGATGAGTTTTCACTGAGAGCTTTTCATGGCAGAAATACAATCGGAGCGCTTGCCAGACACTGCCGAGGGGCGACCCCGCTTAGAAAAATTTTCTTCTAATTGAAAAATCTTATTTCTAAAATTTTGATGTTGCTTTGCCCGGGAGTTGAACCCAGGGCATACGGTGTGATAGGCGGAGCACGCTACCATCACACCACGGTGGCCGCCAAAAATGCGCAGGTAAATGCTTCAAAACAAAGGTGTCTCTCTGACGATGGAGCGATAGGCCTCTGCATTGACGCTAAATTAACTACCAATAACTATAAATTATTGAGAAATGCAGCTCTGGGTGTAGATCACGATCTCTTTCCATCGTTCTATAGTTTAACGAAATCTAAGAAAATATGCTTTCCACCTGATGAATGCGGTCATGTGGATGAGATTTCTGCTAGTTTTACATTGCAGTATTTGCTAGATATAACCACTAAGCACGTCTTAGACTTACTTACTTACTTAATTGGCGCTTAACCGTTCAAACGGTTATGGCCGTCCAACAAGTCGCGCCAGTCGCTCCTTCGGTCCGCCAACCGGCGCCAATTGGTCACACCAAGGGAGTTTAAATCGTTTTCCATCTGGTCCTTCCAACGGAGTGGGGGCCGCCCTCTACCTCTGCTTCCATAGGCGGGTTCCGATAGAAACACTTTCTTGGCCGGAGCATCATCTTTCATTCGCATAACATGGCCTAGCCAGCGCAGCCGCTGCGTTTTAATTCGCTGGACTATGATGATGTCTGCGTATAGCTCGTACAGCTCATCATTAAATCTTCTTCGGTACTCGCCATCGCCAACGCGTAGAGGCCCATAAATCTTTCCAAGAACTTTTCTCTCGAACACTCCCAAAGCCGCTTCATCTGCTGTTGTCATGGTCCATGCTTCTGCCCCATATAGCAGGACGGGTACGATAAGTGACTTGTAGAGTATGATTTTCGTTCGCCGAGAGAGGACTTTACTTTTCAATTGCCTACCTAGTCGAAAGTAGCATTTATTGGCAAGATTGATTCTTCGCTGGATTTCAGTGCTGATGTTGTTGCTGGTGTTGATGCTGGTTCCCAAATAAACGAAGTCTTCTACTATTTCGAAATTATGGCTGCCAACAGTAGCGTGGTTGCCAAGGCGCATATGCGCTGACTCTTTGCTCGATGACCATCAAAGCTGAGGAGATAAGACCTATTAACACGTTACAATGTGATGAAAAAATTTTGGAAACAGTGGTAAAAAATCAGTTGGTAAAATATTTAGAAGATAATGTAATTATTATACCTCAACAATCTGGTTTTCGAAAGAAACATTCATGTGAAAGTGCTTTGAATTTGGTTGTAGCTAACTGGAAAGAAGACTTAAGCAGGAAAAAACACATATTAGCTGTGTTTTTGGATTTAAAGCGTGCATTCGAGACGATCGACCAAAACTTAATGCTGAAAAAGCTTTCTTGCATTGGCGTTTCTGGTATAGAACTAAAATGGTTTCAAGACTTCCTAATTAACAGATACCAAAGAACAGTGATTGGAACGTCCGTATCGGACAAAAGGGAGGTACCTGTTGGTCTACCTCAAGGGTCTGTGCTGGTACCCATACTGTTCAATATATATATTAATGATATAATTAGCTCCATTAAGCACTGTGAAATAAAATTGTTTGCTGATGATACATTGCTGATGATAAGTGGGAACCAGGCATGCTTAACGAACGAAACGATATCATTTCGTTACGATAATCAACGTTAATAAACGAAACGAAGTCATTTCGTTTCGTTTATTAACGTTAAGAACGACAAATTAACGTTAATTTGACGATCTTAACGTTAATAAACGAAACGAAGTGACTTCGTTTCGTTTATTAGCGTTGATTATCGTAACGAAATGATATCGTTTCGTTCGTTAAGCATGCCTGGTGGGAACAATATTACTGAAATATATGCTAAGCTGCAAGAAGATCTTAACAGCGTATATGGTTGGTTATGCGTAAACAGACTAAAAGTGAATGTCAATAAAACGAAATTTATGGTTATATCTAGACGCAATTTTCAAAACAGTGAGCTACAAAACTTAAATATAAATAGCGAACTAATTGAAAAAGTCAGCACCTTAAAATACTTGGGAATAAAAATAGATGATAAGCTGAATTTTTAACGAGCACGTGGATTATACGGTAGGAAAAATAGCGAAAAAGTTATATTTTACACAACGAACCTGCAAATATTTAAATAGAAGGTATAAAATCATCGTCTACAGATCTATAATCGAACCTCATTTTATTTATTGCCCAACTATATTTTTCATCTTGCGAGATAGTCAGATATACAAGCTACAAAAGCAACAGAACCGCGCTATGAGATTCATTCTCAAAAAACGGTATGACACACCTATCAGAGACATGCTATGCTCTCTTAATTGGCTTAGCATTAGACAGCAACTTTTTTATTATACCATAAAATTTATTAAAAACATAATAGAAGGAACTTTGCCTGCGTATTTGAGGACGAATATAAAATATGTAAAAGATATACACTCTGTAAATACTCGTAATAAAAATGATTTTAATCTGCCGGCTTATAAAACTGAAGCAGACAAATGTAATCTGTATTATAAAGGTCTTAAATCCTATAATGAACTACCGAATGATATTAAATCATGTCATTCCAATAAATTTAAACAAAAATTGTACAATTATTGCAGAACACTACCAATTTAGTGCTGGACAGGCGGACTTCCATAGCATCGATAGAAGTGCAGCGAAACTATACTCTATATTGCTATGTAGCGCCAAGGCTTCCAAGCTCTTGTACGCATACAAAAAAGGTTGCCGAAGCACATACTGAGGCGCATCACTCGATTAACTCAGTGCATCGCCGTGCAGATGTTGCCTTCGCGCTTTACTAACATGCTTAAAATGCCTACATACTACACAAGCACAACGCTTTGTTCGCATGATCTGGAAGTCTCCCATCCATAGTACTCCAAGGTAGGACATAGATGTAACTATTCTAGATTGCATAGTCCAGAAAACAATTATAAACATGTAAAATAGATTTAAGTTAGGCTTAGGAAAGCCGTAATAAATAAATACATTACATTACATTATGACAGCAGGTGCTTCGTTTTGTCCTCATTCACCATCAAACCCATCTTTACCGATTCCTTTTTCCAGTTTGGATTAAGCAGATATAACAGCGCGGGTGTTTAGGCCGATGATATCAATGTCATCAGCATATGCCAGTAATTGCACGCTTTTATAGTATATTGTTCCAGTGCGGTTAAGTTCTGCAGCTAGTATAATTTTCTCCAGCATCAAATTAAAGAAATCGCACAATAGGGGGTCACCCTGTCTGAAACCTCGTTTAGTTTCGAACGGCTCGGAGAGGTCCTTTCCAATTCTGACTGAGCTGATGGTGTTGCTCAACGTCATTTTGCACAGCCGTCAGACATAGCAGCATATAGGCAGCTCCTTTTCGTCCTGTCGAAGGCGGCTTTAAAGTCGGCGAAGAGGTGATGTGTGTCGATTCTCTTTTCACGGGTGTTTTCCGAGATTTGGCGCATTGTGAAAATCTGGTCGATGGTAGATTTACCAGGTCTGAAGCCGCACTGATAAGGTCCAATCAGCCGGTTCGTGGTGGGCTTCAATCTTTCGCACAATACACTTGAAAGGACCTTATATGCGATATTAAGAAGGCTGATTCCAGATAGTTGGTGCATTTTGCAGTATCCCCCTTCTTGGGGACTGGGAAAAGAACACTTAGATTCCAACCGTCGGACATGCTTTCGTCCGCCCATATTTTTCTAAGAAGCTGCTGCATGCGCCTTACCAACTCCTCCCCGCCGAACTTGAATAGCTCCGCAGGCAATCCATCAGCGCCCACGGCCTTGTTGTTTTTCAATCTGGTTATTGCTATTCTAACTTCGTCATAATCGGGTGGGGGACATATATTCCATCATCATCGATTGCGGGATCGGGTTCTTCATCTCTGCGTGGTGAATTGCTGCCTCCATTTAGGAGAGCAGAGAAGTATTCCCTCCATAATCTAAGCACTCTCTCGACATCAGTTACAAGGTCGCTGTTTTCATTCCTACAGGAGTTTTCCCCGGTCTTAAAACCTTCCGTCTGTCGCCGTATTTTTCGGTAGAATTTTCAGGCGTTATTCCTGGTGGCTAGCAGCTCAAGCTCCTCGCACTCACGCCTTTCTGCTTCCGCTTTTCCTGAAAAGGCGTCTCGCTTCCCTTTTCAACTCACGATAGCGTTCACACACTCCTCTTGTCGCGCTCGCTTTTAACGTAGCCCTGTAGGCAGCGTCTTTTCTTTCGGTTGCAACGCGGCATTCTTCATCGTACCAGTTGTTTTTTCGAGGCCGCCGGTAACCAATTTTTTCCTCGGCGGCAGTACGAAGTGCTTTGGAGATAAGATCCCACTGCTCCTGTATTCCTTCAGGATGAGTTGTGCTCTCAGAGAGCAGGTGTGAGAGTCGAGTTGCGAAATCATTGGCAGTCTGTTGTGATTGAAGCTTTCCTTGTGTTTTTTGTTCCTTTGTTTTAGCCGCGTTGAGGCGGGTGCGTATTTTGGCTGCAACGAGATAATGGTCCGAGTCGATGTTAGGTCCTCGGATCGTGCGCACATCTAAAACACTGGAGGCATGCCGTCCGTCTATCACAACGTGATCGATCTGATTGCGAGTATTTCGATCAGGAGACAGCCATGTAGCTTGATGTATATTTTTATGCATGAACCTCGTGCTGGATATGACCATGTTTCGAGCACCGGCAAAGTCAATCAGCCTCAGTCCGTTATGAGAAGTTTCATTGTGTAGGCTGAACTTTCCGACTGTAGGGCCAAAAACACCTTCTTTGCCCACCCTGGCGTTAAAGTCGCCAAGCACGACTTTTATATCATGACGGGGGCAGCGCTCGTATGTGCGTTCTAATTGTTCATAAAAAGTGTCTTTCACCTCATCGTCTTTCTCGTCTGTCGGCGCATGGGCGCAGATAAATGATATATTAAAAAATTTTGCTTTTATTCGGATAGTGGCGAGACGCTCGTCCACAGGCGTGAACGCCAGCACTTGGCGACAAAGTCTCTCTCCCACCACGAATCCGACGCCGCAACTGCGCTTATTCGTATGGCCACTCCAATATATGTCACAATTTTTGATCTTAGCATTAAGCGTCTATGCCCACCTATGCAATACATTTTGCGGCATTACGCATCATGAACTCCTATGCAATACATTTTTAACAGCTCAATCATATTACAATATTATACAAATTATTGACCTAACACAGCGGTTACCTAACATCAATGGAATGCCGAATATGAAACTCTTGTCTGTTCACAAATAATAAATTCTGCTTATTATCAATTTTAGTTTCTCACCAAAATAATTACATACAACCAATCATGAGAATTAACCAGACAGAATATCGATTTGCTGACGAATGCATACATAATTACATATCTGCATAGCATGCATACAAATCTACATGCATGCAGACTATGCATACAAATCTACATATATGCATAGCGTGCATACAAATCTACATGTATGCAGACTATGCATACAAATCTACAGGTAAGCAGACCATGCTTACAAATCTACATGTATGCGTACCGTGTATACAAATTTACATGTATGATTAGTGTTTATACAAATGTACATATTTTTAGTATTAAGGTAATTATGAATGTGTAGGTTAAGAATGTATCTATAAAAGAGAGAGAATTTGTTTAATAAAAAAAGATTGATGTTCAGACATTCAAACGACAAACATTTTCGTTTTATAAATTTAAATATTTCATGGCGATCCTGCCAGCCTGATCTTCAATTAGCTGAAAATTTGCTCATTAAGCAAAATTCGCTAGATCTTGCTGAACGGATATCCTGCCAAGTTTTTAGTCAAATATTAAAATATTAAATATATTAGTCAAAATTTAATGGGCACACATTAGTGCCAAAGAGGACTAACAAAAAGTCCTAGCAATATAATTTTTACACTAATCAAGAACACTGGCGAATATTTTACTTTGACAAGGAGCATGAACGGATATTACGTTTTAAAAAAAAAAAAAAACATTTCAATCAAACTGGCGACACACAAATTTGGACGCAGCTGATTGCGCATAGAAGAAGTGGAATAACATTTCAACCAAACTGGCGGCACACAAATTTGGATACAGTTGGATGCGCATAGAAGATGTGGAATAAAATTTCAACTCGACTGACGGTATACAACTTTGCACTACGATTTAAACTGACATCATGATTGGCGAAAAGTGGCATATCCTAAGTATATTTAGAAACAAACGAAAGTTTTTGCTTAGGAATTTTTTTTTTAAAATATGACTTATAATTAATCAAAAAAAAAAAAATTGGAAAATATATATATTTGTAGAATTTTGAAAAAATTTTTTTTAATTCAAGCAAAAAAAAAAAAGAAAAAGCTCAGCTATCTCCTTTAAGAGTGGCACGCAGATCACAAGTAATTGCTCAAGAAAAATTTAGCCTTTTTTCTTGCGTGAAAAATGGTAGTATGGAAGTAATTTTGACGTTTAAATATCCACGGTGAATAGTGAAACAAGCAAGAAGAAGAGCACATAAACAAAAGAATTGTAAAGAATGTCACTTCCCTTATAAGTGCCCGTTTCTCCTCCGCCGCGAAGTTCACTCTGCGCTTTTTGCGTTTGGGTGCTTCAGCTATTGTTATTTCCATTTCTGAAATAAAATAATAATTATTTATTGCAGAAAAATTAAAAAACCATGTGCTTATTTAATTTTTGCAGTTTGTTTACCTTTTTCTTCAAGAAATATATGGCACTTTACATATTTCTTGCGGAAACCGGTGTTGCCGTATGTAAATTTGATGGAAAAATAGTAGTAAAGTATCGTACTAAATTTCTTGTAAACTGCATACTACCTCAAGAAAATTTACCACAAGGAATTTTCTTGAGCGTTTTTATATGGAATTTTTACTTTCTTGTGATCTGCGTACCACGCTTTAGTATGCAAGAAATAAAAACTGAGGAAGATTTTCATAAAATCTTTAAAAAGTGCGAAGACACCATTAAGGAATTTATAAAAATCGCAGAAGTTAAAAAAAATAAAACAGCTAAGCAAGGTCCAACACCGATTACAATAGATGAGTATCGGCGACGAAACAAACTTTACAAGAAGGAAGAAATTCCTATAATACCTTCCCCGACAACAAAAAGAAGAAGAAAACGGGGAGGTAAACAATTTAAAAAAAGAAGGAAATGTCTGAAACTTTTAACTTATTAAATATTACAACCAATAAGGAAGATAGAATAAAATTAAAAGAAAAAATTAGAGAATTAAGAAATAAAAAATAAATAAAAATATTCTCAGTACAAATGAACGTAAACATTTTCTCAGTAAATTGGAATGATTAGCTCGTCCTTAATAAAACCCTTCAAATTTAAAAAAGCATACAAGTGCATAAATAAAAACATCACGATAAAGCCAGACACTATAGTGAAACACTTAAACACGACCGTAGAAGCCCTAAATAATATAGGACAGGTAATCAATAGGGTAAATAATATACTCACTAAAGAACACGAAGCAGAAGCATACCAATTCTTTTCCCACGTACGAGACAAATTGGTATCCTCTTTAGCTAGATACAACATAGAAATAACTATACCAACTACAGTAGAAGAAAAACTCCAAATTGACTTTAACTCAGTTCTAATTGAATTGTCCCAAATTCGCACCCCATCACCAGCATTGAGTCACACTTCGTCAATAGAAGAAAATAAACCACTAGAAATCCCACTCACAAATATCACAATGCCACAAACCGTAGTAGAATTCATCAAAACCGCCTCATCAGTGCTGCCAGAGTTTGACGGCAAGCCTGAAAATTTGCATAGTTTCTTAGATGCCCTCGATATCCTCGATCAAATCAAGGATAATCATGAAGCCATAGCTATAACCATGATAAAGACTAAGATAAAAGGCACAGCAAGAAATTTCATAAGTAATGAGAATACAATCGCACGAATAAAACTAAAATTAAAAACCGCAATCAAAGGCGAATCAGTAGCAAAACTGCAAATCAATACACTGAAGAGATAGAAAAGATAACTAGGTCATTGGAGGGAGCCTATATCTCGCACGGATTAAACCCAGAGTTGGCAACAAGATACTCTACTGAAGCAGCAGTCAAAGCTATGTGTAAGAACTGCTCCAATGATAAAGTGAAAATGATTATGCAAGCTGGAACGTTCACAACAATGAATGACGCAATTTCAAAACTCACAAACAGCTGCACGGAAATCACAGGCAGCTCGAACACAATCTTAAATATACGGCAACAAAATCAATATCGAAGTAATTTCCGTGGAGGTTACCGAAGTAACAACTATGGGAATTATCGAGGCAGAAGATTTAGACCACAGCCGAGATATAATAATAATTCGTAATGCCCAAAGAGGAGCACAAACCCAAAATGACAACAGACAGTACAATCAGACGCGTAACGTCCGAAATTGTACCCAGCAGGAAAACCAAGAAACTCCACTTCAAAATCAGTAGATAGGAAAATATGTGTACTAAATTTACACTTAAATAGTTATATATCTACAAAAACACCATTAAATAACTCAATTTCAAATTTTCTAGTAGACACAGGAGCAGATATCTCCATAATTAAAAAGAATCAAGTACTTAATCATACAAAAATAAATACAGAACAAATAAGAGACCTAAAGGGCATTCGTCAGGATATAACCAGTACATTAGGCACAATTAAAGCTGATTTAAAAGGCGATGACCTTCTAATTTATCATAAATTTCACGTCGTAGAAGACGACTTCCAAATACCGTGCGATGGAATAATAGGTTTGGACTTTATAAAGAAATATAATTGTATTCTAGATTATGGCAAAACAGAGGATAAACTAGTCCTAAGACCATATGACCTTCCTCAAACAATCACAATGTACCTAAAAAATTACCTGTCTGCTAACACAATTACGATCCCTGCTAGATCTGAAGTCATTAGAGAAGTAACAGTAAACACTGATAATAAAACCATCTTCATACCCCATCAACAATTATCTGAAGGCATTTTCATAGCGAACACAATCACAAATAAAGAACAAACTTTTGTCAGAATTATAAACACCACACATAAAAAAACAACTATTCAAAATTACAAAATACATACTAAAAATTTAGATGACTACAATTTAATTAAAACAAACACACACACTAAACAGAGTAATAACACAGAAAAATTAAAAAGATTAACTAAAAATTTCCCGAAATTTGTCAATTCACAACTAACCTCATTATGCACAGAATTCATAGACATATTTGCACTGGAAACAGAACCAAATTCCTCTAATAATTTTTATAACCAAAAATTACACATGAAAGATGACACACCAGTATACATAAAAAACTATAGATTGCCAGAGACACAAAAAGGGGAAATAAGCAAACAGGTTAATAAATTGATCGAAGATGACATTATTAACCCTCAATATCAGAGTATAACAG